>NW_023604972.1:116006439-116606439 GCF_014898055.3 Talpa occidentalis
TTTGTCACTGATGATGTTAACCATGAACTCCTGGCTGAGTCAGTGTTTTTCAGACTTCCTTAACAGAAAGTTTCTTTTCTCTCCCTAAGCATATTGCACCATTAGAAAGGAAGTCACTGTGTGCAGTCTTCACTTAAGGAGTAGGAAGTTATGCTCCATCTTCCTTAGGGAAACACATCTACATAAATTATTTAACATTCTTTTGCAAATGAGATTTTCTCTATTGTGGCATATATTTATTGATTCAATTATTCATTTACATAATTAAGGAATTCTGTACTTTGTACTATGTTCCAATACTGTATTTTATAAAAAATTGTTGCTTAAATTATTCCAGTTTTGATCTTTGGGAGCTCATGGAAAATGGCATTAGAAACTGCATGTGCTTGTTGTACTGGGCGTTTGTAAAGTTGGCTCAAAAACTTCTCATCAAGCTAAATAACTACTAAAACATATTACTCATATGATAAAATCCAAACTTTATTCAATCTGATGTCAGAGATAGTGAATTATTCCTTAGTATTTATTTTCTATTTGTTTTTAATATTAACCGAATGTGGATGTCAACAATATATCCTAAATTTCTAAGACTCCTTACAGTTAGATGTAGCCATGTGATAGTTTTTGAAAATGACTTGAGCTGATATTTCAAGCATATGTCTCATCTTAAATGAATTTTTTTGTCTGCCTAGAATGGAGATATGATAGTTGGAGATCGAATGCCCATGTTAAATGTGACAACATGATAGAAAGATTTGGGCCCCTATTCCTCATGTTTGCATCAGACAACACTTGGATTTCAACACTTATAAAGTCCTAAAGTTTCTCTTTTAATCATTTGTTGTTTGGGACTTTCTATCACTAACACTCAAGCTTGATCTTAATGATATTTGCTCTACCAGATTTTTTTATGATATAAATCCTGAATACATCTTAACCTGTCACTCACAACTTCCATTTCAGATAAGTGTTTATTTTAGCTATTTATTGTCCATTAAATGAAGACTTAAATAACTCCTATGAATGAGGTTCTGAGTTATGAGCTAGGAAGAATTTTTTTTTTCATATACCCCATGTGATTTTATTTTAGAATAAACTGTGAAATATAATATATAAATGCACTTCTTTTGCAGTGTGATGAAATGTATACATTGTGTGATTTTCTTTAATTTATTTATTATTTTTAATATTAATTTTTAATTTTTTTACATCATTGTTCATTTTTAAACAAGATTTGCTTCCTCCCTCCCTCAGGTGTAGTCCCTATAGAGTTTCCTTCATCAATGCACCCGTGCACCATCACCTCAGTCCCCTGTGCCCCTCCCTCCCTCTGTCCCTCTGACCCCCTCCCTCCTCCTCCCCTGCAGGATGTCTCTGATTTATAATTGTCCATTTTTGCTATGTTGTGTTTTGTACTGTTATTATTTTTTTACACTGATGTCTTGTTTGGTTCCCTTCTATTCCTGCTATAAGTGAAACCATCCGATATTTTTCTTTTTCCTTCTGGCTTATTTCACTGAGCAAATTCCTTCTAGCTCCATCCATGTTGCTGTGAATGGCATGAGTTTATCTTTTTTGATTGCTGAATAATACCCCATTGTGTATATGTGCCACACCTTCTTGATCCAGTCATCTATTTTTGGGCATTTGGCTTGTTTCCTGTTTTTACCTATTGTAAATAGTGCTGCAACAAACATAGGTGTACAGGTGTTCTTTTGAATCAATGTTTTTTGTCCTTTGTGGTAGATCCTTAGGAGTGGAATTGCTGGGTCGTATGGTAGCACTAGGAAGAAATTTTTAAAATGAACAAGTTGCAAAGAATTCTTAACATATTCAGATTTTATTCTGGTTATATAATAAGAAGTTCCCTGAAAACATAATTCTTATGTCTGTTTGTAAACATGCCTTAATTAAGAGGTCCTTCACTTTCAATTATCTGCTTGGAAATCTAATTGTTTAAGATTCAGTTAAATCATTACCTCTTGAGGGAAATCTTCTCTGGCTTCTTCAGGAAGTCTTACTCCTTCAACTATGCTTCTGAAGCACGAACTATCAACCTTCAATCTCAATATCAAGTCATATTATTTTCACACTCTTAAAAACTGGCTGTATATTTTCATCCAAGTAATATTCTCTACCAAAGTTCTGACAGCTTCAGGATGTTTGGTGTAATTCAACTCTATTTGTTTACAAAGGATGATACTCTATTTCAAAGAAAGTAATATTAGAATCTATGTACTGTCCAGGTACGTCCCTTTCCTTTATCAATGTGGCAAAGAAGCTTGATTAATTATCAGAAGTTTGCATGATAATTCTAGAATCAAAACACAGTTTTGCTACGTATGACCTGAAGAGTGTTTGAACCAGGACATTTTAAGGTCTGAAGAACAATTACAGTCTACAACAGAGTACACTGCTAGGATCATCTTAGATTTCAAATTATCCTTTCGTTATAGTGAAGTATTAAACTTGAAAATCCTTCAGAACAGGAGCATAGATAATATTTGTCAACAGCTCTGACATAGTTTCATGCTCTTACTAAAATATCACTTCATTTTAGTTGGACACAAGTTAAAATAATTGGCTTGCATTCAGGGGCATATTAAAAAAAGAAGTCTTATCATTAAACAAAGATGCTACTCCATGAAAGGCACATACAAACTGAAAAGGAACCTGAACATTTGTGTGTGCAATTTATGTCACATGACAGAATGCAGACCTGGAGGGTGGCAAGGGGTAGAATCTTCTCAACTATACAATCACTCCTACCTTCCATTGCTCCCTCATTTCTTTTATTCTCTTGCATCTTTCTTCCCCAACAGAGGACATATGTAGTTTACTATACATATGATAACCTCTATCTTAAAACTTTATGTAGCCCAGGTAACCTAAATAAACCTCACTCCCCTAACTCCCCAAATTTCTTGAGTTACTTTTCAGCTTCGGGATCTCACAGTTATTGGGCAATAATATCACTGTTCTTGATTGGATCGAAGTACTCTCATAGTTACAGTGAAAAAGATGAATTAGGCAGAAAATATCTCAATGCTGAGGACCTGTTAAATGCTTGTAATAACAAATAAAATGTAAGGCTCAAAGTAGAAAGCATGGGTGTTAATCATGGTTAAAGCAATCATGCTTCCTCAAAAGTGAGGATAATGTCTTTTGCATCCAGGTGTCTTGCACAGGATAGGCACTTAATAAATATTTGAAGTATTACAAATACAATTGTGGTCTTTTAAATAGCAGGGTAAAAACTAAGGTAAAATGATAATAAATGAGATGATGACAAAAACCATTTTTTTCACCCAGCTGTATCTATTTTGACTTTAATTTAGAAGTAAAATGCTTAACCTTGTAGAGAGCCTTTGTGGTTTTATTTATTAGTTTCTCAGAGTAAATACTGCAACATAACCCACTCATTTTCTCTGAATGTCTCAAATTTACCCATCAGTTTTAAAATTATCCCTTCTTTTATTGGTAAAGGTACATTATTGGCAGCTATTAAATCACAGATACTCTATATAGAGATCTGACCTTTAATGAGAATGCTTGAAAATGTCAATCTTTTCATTGAGACTGCCCTGTTTTGTAGCTTTTCAGTATCTTGATTGTTATTAGAACATGCCCTTTGTCTCTTTTCCTATTTTTTTCTAGAAAGGACAATGTACATTTCAATATAGAAGAATTAATGCCAAATATTTGAGGAAAATTTAGTCAACTCTTCTGTTATTTAAATTCTTGAAAGATAAAAATTATCAACATGGAGAACAGTTTGGATTGTAAGACAGGTGCCATAATCTGACTCCCTATGGTTTTCAAAAGTAGGACATAGCAGCCTTTTTCTGGGATTTTCTGTAGTCCTTCTTGGAGGTAAGAGAAAGACAAGATGACCTTTTAAGATATATTTCCAACTCAGTACTGATCACATGAACCTTAAGTTAGTAATAGTCCTACTTAACAAAAGCTTTCACAGTAGACTTTGTAAAAGAGGTAAATTTAGAATGCCTTAATGTCTATTACCCTTTTCCTTTCAATGATTTGGTTTATAGTATATTGCCTTTCTGCACACAATATTTGTATATTCCTGATTACCTTCAATTTATAAAATTAAAGTAAGTTTTGGTGATACTCAGATAGAATATGTTTTTTTTTTTTTTCTGGGAAAAAATATGGAAGTATAGAGTATGTCCTTTCAAAATTAAATAGTGGTAATGATTTTTACCATGACATTCTAATCTAATGGATAGGAAATGTTTATATTTATTCAGACACTGATGTTACTGTTTGAGGAATCTGCACGAATGTTATTTGAAAAGGAATTTTCAAATATTCATCTAACATTTTGACGTAGAGCTTGTCATTGTTACCCTTCCATCTTTATTACTCTCACCCCTCTGTCATAATCCATGGGGCCCTTTCTGAACATAGGAGGGTGCTGTTCCCTAATTTTCAATTTGTAGGGTTGAAATGTTTTTCACTAATATGCATTTATTTCCCTTTGGAAATGGCATTTAAAATGAAAATCATTTGTGAAGCTGGGACCTTGAAACATTTCAAAATCTCAACAAGGATCATGGAAATGGAGTGGGCTTTTCTTCTTTCCCCTTCTTGTCAAAGCCTTCCTAGCCGCTGCTATGGCAACAGACTGGCAACAGTTGTAGAGGAAACTATGCTCAGACTAAGGCCAGATGGAGGGAGTGGGTGCCAGTGGCAGCATCACAGGGAAGTGATATGGAGCAATGATGAATTGAACTTGGCTGTTTTCCTCGCCAATAGATAGGCAAGATGAAAAGAGAAGGCAAGGGCCAGAAACTATGGAGTATCACATAAGCTTAACAATTGTGCATTTGAGTGTGGTCCATGTTAATGTGAAATCTAGATTTCTGACTTTGTTTTTTTTTTTAAGTCATGTAAAAATGCTAATATCTGTGCTCTATTAAAAAGAAAAAAGACAAGTTTCATGACATAAATTCTGTTCTAACTGGCTTGATATGAACCATTTCCTCTACAAATTAATTATTTATCCTAGCTCCCCAACTCTTATCTCTAATGATGTCCTGAATTCTTATTATTATCACTGTATCTATTTATTGTTGATGGTGAGTGTGGGAATATTTATTTTCATTATCAAAGGTGATGATTATTTGCATTTTTGTAGCTGCTAAATGCATAGCATTTTCTGTTATAAATATTTTGAAGACATTTCTTTAGAGCTGATACAGATTTTCTATTTTCAAAGAACTTTTATGATATAGTAATCAATATTAATATTAAATGAATGGAAAAGAATAACAATTGATTTTTTCATAATAAAATAAATCTCGATGGAGAGCGATACTTTTAAGCAAATGATTTGTTCTGAGGTAATGATTTTGAAGCCTTCCGACTCATGAATAAAGATAGAAGGAAAATAAAATATTTAAAAATATGTATTTGAGTTGTAATTTCTTGTTTTACTGATAAAATACAATTTTTATTTGTTGCTTGAAATGTCACTTTATTTTATTGAAATAAAAATAGTCAATAGAAACAGGTACAAACACAGTAATGTGATCAGTTGTTATTGGTGCTTCAATGATATTTCATTATTATTTTGAAGTTTTAGAATTAAGGCTACCAGGGGAGAGTAGAGAGGAAAGTCGGGAGAGGTTGCAGTCGACTATTGTGGGGTCTATGATGTCTTGATGATGGTTGTGGTATTGCAGCATACACTGGAAGAGGTGGGTCTTATAATTCTGGATCATATACTGTGTTACATACAGTGTCTTTAACCAATGCTATCATTAAAACATATTAAAATAACCCAACAAACATCAAATTTGAGGTTGATTTTGTTTCCCAAATTACTGATGCCAGTCAACTGGTAACTAGAATCTCTGATTTAGTTGACAGATATTAAAATGCAGTTGTATATATAGACTGATTACTAGAAATAAAACATTCAGTTGTTTTAAGAACAGGAAAATAATTTTTTGAGATTGTCCCTGGTCTTCATATGGAAAATGCAATCTAAATATGTTTGTACTTATTTTAGCAGGCAAACAGTATAATCTGTAAATGAATTTTATATTTTTATTGTGAGTTGCAATTACTTTTTACATATCAAAATGAAGAAATGTAATTTCTACTTCATTAAATTCCATATAACTATGTTATTTTTCTTTCTTCAGCAAAGAGATTAACAAGATTGAATTTCGAGTTATTTAAGTGATTACTTAAATAACATAATTAAGACAGTTTATATCCTTATTTCTAACAGGTGCTCAATAATCATACTTATAAAAATCAACCCAACTTTTAAAAATGGTAAAAATTATCATGGATTTCCTTTCATATGTAAGTTAATAACTATATTTTAATGGACAAATTTCATGTGAAGCATGGAGAGGATAATATGTTAAACTACCACACGTATATTTTTCTAGTTGCTGTTTTAATATTTTTTACTATATACAAATGCATCCATTTCTTAAAAATTTTACGATGGAAATTTTGAATGCATTCAAGAAAAGAGAAAATGCTATAATAAATGTTAATTTACCCTCCCCCAGTCAACAATCTGCAATACTTGCATAGTTTTCATCTGTATATAAATTGCCATGATTATGATTCCCATGTAGAATACCATTCAATTTAAAGGCATTTGAATATATATCTTAAAGATTAAGTTTAAAAAAAAAAATGATCATGGGCCTCCCTGGTGGCGCAGGCAGTTGAGCTAAGCGCTGTGAAGCAGTCCACAGCATCTGCAGTGCCAGATGATCCCCGCCGACCTCGGAGCAACCCACATAGTGCAGCAGACCTCTCCTGTCTCGCCCTCTGCTCCCCTCAGTAGATTTTTATCAGTCTGCCTGTTCTGTTCCCCACTCTGTCTCTGGTGAATCCTCTTACCCTCCCACGCCTCTGGCCTGTACCCCGGTTCTTGTATAAATAAAATAAATCTTTAAAAAAAAGAAAGATCATGGCCAAAATATTAGCAACCATGCTTTATTTTAAACATTCAAAGCTCAAAAATTTCACATTATCTTCCTTTTATATTTAAAACCTTTTATACTCAAAATCAAAATAAAGATGTCTCCTAAATATCTTCTTGTATTTTTTAAATTGAAGTTACATTGATTTAAAACACTGTATTTATACAGATAATAGATTAACAACTTTCCAGATTTATGTTACCACCCCATGTCCACCACCAGGGCATGCATTGTCCCCTACCATAGTCCATTGGGCTACCAGCACCATTGCTCTCCACCCTCCCCCTTCTGCTGTGTAGCCTCCAATCTACAGTCAGAGCTCTAGAATTTGTTTTGGTTTGTGTTTGTCTGTTCTTTTGTCTTGTTTCTCTATATCACATGAGTGCAATCAGTATTTGTCTTTCTCTTTCTGACTTATTTTTGTTAGCGTAATCCCCTACAGTTCCATCCAGGTTAGCACAAATGCAAGATTTCATCTTTATTTATAGCTACATAGTATTCCATTGTGTACCACATCTTCTTAATCTACTCATCTGTCATTGGATACTAGGTTGTTTCCATAACTCAGCTATTGCAAATACCTCTGCAGTTAACATAAAGCTGCATATATTTCTTTGAATTAGTATTTTTACATTCTTCTTGAGTGAATAAGATAAATAACAGCATGTAAGATTATTCCTGTGCTTATTTTAAAAATATGTGTGCATCTGTGCCTGTGTGTTGTATGTTTGCATATGTATATTTGTATGTATCAATATATGTTTGTATGTAAATATTTCTAGAAACATAAGAACTAGTGACAGTTATTACCTCTGGAAAGTGGCTTTGAATTGTATTTTAAAAGATACAATCTTTAGAACTCTTACTTTATACCATATGTTATCAGCTATTTTCAGCATAAAATATAATATTACTTAAGAAGTAGGAATTTAAGATATTTAAAACATTTGTTTTTTGGATACTACACTATTTATTACAGAGACAAAGATAGGCTTGGAGCTAATATACTTCAAATCTGTAACTGGAAATCACTACTGATTGCTTTATTGGAATATACATATATTACTTTATGAATTATGAAAAATAAAATTTCAAGGTTCTGTACATTTGAATGATAAAATGATCTAGTTGTTCTTATCATTTGTCACTTTCTAATTTAATTCCTGAATATTTATTTCTTAACATCCATATAATTATTAAAAATAGTATGTGCAGGTTATATTGATTAGTAATGTTTTTAAGAAAATAAATGTCTATTTTTCTTATAGTTTAATAATTAGCAGTGATATCTCAAAGTATTTAACTAATTATTATAATTTGAATTACTAAGAAGATAAAGTATATTTTAGATTGTTTTTTATATAATATAAATCCCAAAAAAATCTATGAATCCCTAGATGACACTAGATTTTTAAAAAAGGAAACCTCTAAGTCTTGTAAAATATTAACACAGATTTATTTTTATTTTCAAATATGGTATCACTTCATATTTCTTTTTCCCTCAAATATGGTCTAAGACAGTCTTGGTATTTTTCTATTATTTTTAGCATAATTTGATGAGGAAGAAATGAAGGATAGAGATGATAAGCTTTCTTTGGAAATAATGGGCAGGAACTTAACAATTACTTTTTTAAAACTGTGTTTACTTTTACTACACATCTCTGTCTTTCTAATTATTTGACTCCAAAATAAGATTATGCTTAATGAATTTGTGTTTCTGGGTGCTTTTCATTTCAAATAAAATAATTAGTGGACTGAAAATTATAAAAGAAATGTCAAAATGCTATTATCAAAGCATTATTTTTAGTATGGTATAAATGGTTTTATATTATAGAAATGGATTATCAGCAAAAGCAAAACCTTAAAAAACTTGACTTGGACCTCCCCGGTGGCGCAGCGGTTGAGCGCTGGGTTGCGAAGCTGCCCGCAGCCTCTGCTGCCCCGGTTCGATCCCCGGCTGCTCCCTGGCCACTGGAGGAGGGTCCCACATGGCGCGCAGACCTCTCCTGCCTCCCGCCGCTCTAGCTCTGGTGAATTCTCTCACCCTCCCGTACTTCTGACTGTACCCAGTGCTTGTATAAATAAATAAATAAATAAATAAATAAATAAATAAATAAATGAATCTTTAAAAAAAAAAAAAACTTGACTAGGCAAAAAAGTGTTTTTTTAATTAACAATATTCATTTTCTTTCTCTTTCAGAAAGTCAAATTCCACTTCTAATTAGTTACTAATTTTCTTTTAGACAAGTTAGAGTAACAACTGTTTCCAACATACTTGACATTTAGTTAATATGTTCATTTTAATAAATATGTAACAGGTTCTTTCTATGTGCCATGATAAACAAGAATAGACCCTAAATTTAGTTGGTAGAGAATAGAATACATAAGTTTATGATAAGAGGAAAGGATACCACATTTTAGACCATAGAGAAATACTGGAGAATAAGACAAAGTTCATGTCTCATGAATCGTACATTCTAGTGTGAAAAACTGACAGAAAACATTTCTATTGCTCATTGTTGCATCTGATCAGTGCAGCTCTAACACCTTGTAAACTGTGGTAAGGACTGGTCTAACTTGAGATGGGAAATCTTTGGGAGGTTTTGAGCAGAGAAATAGTGTTACTTGACTTAGGTTTCTGGAGTGTGATTTGATTGCTATAATGTATTTAGGAAAATAAATGCCTAATTTATTTTCCTAAATAGATGCCTAATTTATTTTCCTAAATGGTATGATGATGATGATTGATGATGGTGTAAACAAGCACAGATACCTGGTTTATTGTAGTGGTACAGGAGAGAAATGAAGATGGTGTGGGCTTTTAGATGTAAATGAGGTTAAGCTCTGCATATATTTTAAAGTTAGGACCTTCATATGGCTTACATGTGGAGTGGGAGAGGAGAGTGGAGTAAATGATGGATTCTCAAATTTTGTTTTATTATGAGTTTAAATCTAAACAAGGACTTAATTCTTATTTCCAGATTTGTGATTTCCAAGTGGAAGTGCACATATTAGATAGTGCAGTGGATATAGAAAGAAATTAGGAACGTTTAAAATTACTATGAAATATTCAAACTACTTGTTGGAAGGTTGTAGCCTACCTTCATGTCCTTATAGGTCAGAGGCCAGAATTTAAATTCACTTAATAGGAGAAATTTGGTCTACTGAAAGAAAATACTTGACATCTTATTAAAAACAAACAAACAAACAAACAAACAAAACAGGGCCTCCCCTGTGGCACAGCGGTTGAGCACTGGGCTGTGAAGCTCCCTGCAGCCTTTGCAGCACCAGTTTGATTCCTAGCCACCGGTGAGGGTCCCACATGGCGGGACAGACCTCTCCTGCCGCGCCCGCTGCTCCCCTCAGCAGTGTATTTCTGTCCTTCTGCCTGTTCTGCTCCCCGTTCTGGCTCTGGTGAATTCTCTCACCCTCCTGCACTTCTGACTGTACCCAGTGTTTGTATAAATAAATAAATAAATCTTAAAAACAAAAAAACAATTCACCGTTTTTTCCATGTAAAGGATTCCATGAGAGAGAACCACAATTTCTAAAGAAGTACTTCTGGTAGAGATCAAATATTAAGATGTTATGATAGGAAAAGAAAATGGAGTGGTGATTATATTGTTAGCACTTCACGCCCACACAACATGCACACACACACACTCACTCACACACACACACAAATTTCAATGCAAGTTAACATTGGCTGGTTTCACACAATATGGTAGAATATGGATTCTTTTAGCATCTATCTAAATGTATATACTGTCATTCAAAACACCATTATCAACCACATTTTGCTTTTGCTACCCACTCAGTCATTATTTTCAACTGCTACCTATTCAAATTTGAGGTGGCATGTCAAACCTTGCATAATGTTACTAGTCATCAATCCATAATCCATGATATTTTATTCCCTCTGGTAAATCTGGTTTTATTTTACAGTAATTATTAGGATGATAATGAGGTAACTAGAAAAAAAAATCATCAAAAGAGGAGTGACATTTATTGATGTGAATTTTCTTAAATTTTAAAAAATGTGTCATTAAGAATTTCAATAAATTAGGAATAAAATCATGACAACCCTGGTTGAGAACTACTAAGTAAAAATGTGAGTTAGCTTACAGAACAGATATATTTTCTCAAGTGAAATGAGTTATATCTACTAACAGATTGAATGAAAATAATATGCCCTCTCAATTAATTTTCAGATTTACTTATGATTATGCATACCTTCTTAACCTGTATTAGTATAATGATGAGTAATGGTTTAATTATGTATTAAGCTCAGCTAAATTATTACATAAGTGCAATCCAATTTTAAACTAGAATTACAGGTTGTGGAAGCTACTTTGTTAAGTGACCAGTTGGTAAAATATCAGTTAGTTGTACTAGAGCTAATATTCATTTACTTAATTCAAAAGACCTTACCTGTCTGTCAGTATATTGCATACCACAGTATATTTTATTGTTTGTATATTGTTTATGTCTATGATGAGTACATAATTATCCTTCATAAATATTTTATATTTAATAAGCACTTTAATTCCTATTTGATTTACACACTCTTGGAAAGTTATTGTAAGGGGATTAATAATTTTTTGCCTTAATTCTTAAAATTTTACACTGTCAAATTCCACCAGAAAATAGTACAAACTTTGCTTATCTTGGAATCTATAGTCTGGTCAGGGTTATAGTCTGGTCGTAGGTAGAACACATTGATTTTCATTAAGAAAATTTGCATTATTTGAAACTGTCTATCAAAACTCTTCAGATTTTACCAGATGATGATGTCATCTGTATCTTTGTCCAAGTAAACCTCCATGGCATAATTCCCTAATTGTTTTAAGAGATGTTTATTAACATTGTGATATTCTACTATAGAGGCAAAACAAAGGAACTGACAAAACTAAACCAAAACAAACCTAGAAATATGAAGAATTGATGCTACTAGAGGGAAGGGCAGGGAGCAGGTGGCACAAATGGGGGAGGAGACCAATGGTCCATAATAAAGGGCCACGGGTGCTTTGGTGATGGATATGGTATGGTGAAATATATTTGAGGAGGTGTAACCTAATTCCCCTAAATCATATTCAGTGTTGTAAACTAATGTTACCTATTTTTTTTTAAAGAAAAAAAAAGAATAATAATTGCATTCCAGATTCCAAAGGTGTGCTTTGATTTATTCTACTAAATGCACCACTTCCATAACTACAGATTATAGTGCTATCAGCAAATCAAGGTGTTTTAATGATAGATTATCAATAAATAGACTTTTTATACAACCCACCTGGCTTTGCACTAGCAAACAGTCATATTAAGTAGTATTTAGTATTATCAATCACTTCTACAATGTTCAAGAACTTCATGGTAACACTAAACTCTTCAATTATCTACATAGAAACAGTGATCTAGTGAATATTTCCTTAAATCATATACAGTGATACAGACCAATTATATTGCAATTAAAAATAAAATCTGAATTCAATACATTTTTAAATTATAATATTCTATATAATGTGTGCATTACAAATTATAGTAATGTACTTGCCAAATCTTTAATGTATTTCAAAATTATAAATGGCAAATGTATTATCTTTGTGTTTTATTGTGTACATCTAGGATATGCTAATATTTGTATATGTGTAGCTCTAAGTAAATATTATATCAATAAAGTAGGTTGTGAAGAGAAGCAAAGCTAAAAGTAAATTAAATATTGGGACTTAATTATAAATTCTACATTTTCAGAAAGCATATATCTTTTGTACATAAACTTTCACTTACATAAAAGAAATATACAAATATTGCATTAACCAGAAATTATAACTGTGAATGCATTACAATATTTAAAAAAAATTGATTTTTGTTAGAGTACAAGATATTCTACATGAATAGTTACATTTTACATTTAAAATTGTTAAGTATTTAGGTAATCAGAAAACCTTACTATTTATTTATTCTTGGTGATTGAAATGAATATATATGCTATTTTAAATATATACAAGTATATAATAGAGATTTATTTAATTTCAAAGGCAAAGTTTACTACTTAGATAAAACATCCAGTTGAGCTATAAAAGCTTAGCAGTCCATGTTTATTTAGCCTTAGTATGTTTACCAAGTGTGATTAGTAAAATCTTTTGCAAAAATATATATGAGAAGTAATATACAGTTATTTTATTCTGCAGCAGAAGAAATAATAGTTCCCTATATGTTTTACATAGCAAAAGTAAAACTTACAAATTGTAACTCATTTGTACTGATTTAGCCAATCCATTTACTTTGGGTGTTACAACCTATCCCCTAGTCCTTGTGAAAGGAAAAATCAAAATGAAATAGAAGAATTATGGGAATCACTTATAATCTAGAAAGAAATGTATTAAATGTGATGTACTATTATTTTGAAAATAAAGAGTGATTGCTAGAAATTCCAGGAGGTCACACTATTTTAGCTAAGGGTTTTGGCTTGCCTAGATAGAGGGTTTTTACTGAAAAATACATCACCCTCCTTTGTTTAAAGAACCTCTCAAATCCTAGTTGAACTTATTTCCCAAACCTACCCAAAAATGTATATATATTTTTTAATTTGGAGGTTAAAAATGGTTCCCTGTCTCTTAGCACTTAAAAGGGACCCTTTTATAACATGCTTTTTGTTAAATATGGGTTAAATGCCATATATGGCACTAAGAATGATCTGAAAGAGCAACTGGCCTAACACTCATTTCAGCACAATTACAGAAATTCGAGTGATCTGTTACTTGTGTATCATGATACTGGTGTCCAGAAACTCAGTTTATATCTAACATTTTCAGGTGAGGAAATGAGATGTGTTGAAATGTTTTTTTTTTTTTTTTTTCATATAGTTGGTTATATAATTTCATGTTCTGACAAAATTTCATAAATGTCAGCATGGCAATGTTACATTTATATGTAGGTAATACTTATTAATCATCTAATAAGACTATATCAGGTTTTGATTTCATGAAAAATAAAGAATTTGAGCCTAGCTCTTACTATTTGCTTACCTTCTTTTAGAGGCTCTATATTATTTATGTAAAAAATGCAATTTTATCTCATAAAGCATTGCACATATTATTTTAATCATGTGTTTCTTATAATACTCCTATGATTTCCCAGCTAAAATGAGAGACCCACAGGTTTGTAACTATGTCATTCAGCTTAAAATAATCCAGTGACATAGTACATAGCTTTTACAAAGGACTGTCATTAAGTATTGGCAGACTGAATGAAAGAAACTAAAAATTGAGCATACAGCAAGTCCAGAAATTTCAAAAAGTGCCTTAGTGAGTGATTGGCGAAACTGAATATGTGGCAAAGATATGAGAAGTGTGAAGATCTAAGCACAAAGAGGGTAGATTAAAGGTCTCCAGAAAAAAAAAAATCCCAAATTCAGTGTTTTAGTGTCTTAAAGAATTACACAGAAGTAGTATGTGGTCCCGGAGTATTATATATGCTTCAGAACATGGGTGCCACTTTGTGCAACTTTTTGAGATTAAGGGATTCATTTAATGCTGATTTTGGATAAGGTTTGACAAGACAAAACTTACCAAGTTTTTAGGCAAATGTCTTAGCTTACATACACTTTTCTAGAAATGAAAAATTTACTTTCTTACCAAGTTTTTAGGCAAATGTCTTAGCTTACATACACTTTTCTAGAAATGAAAAATTTACTTTCAAATTATGTATATCAATTAGTATTTTAGAATTTGGGACAGTGCATGCTACTTAAAATTTTTCATATATAGACTGAGCATTACTCACTACCTTACTAAGAATGCTAAAAAAGGAGATGGCAGAAAACAGTCTCTATAAATTCAGGTGAGAATTAGTTTTACAGAAAAGGTAGATTCATAAATGCAGGTAAGCCAATGTGTGGGTAGGATAGGAATATAAAGGAGAGTTATCTGTTAAAGCAGAAGAGCCTTGACCAAGTTCATGTGTGATATAGTGAGCCACTTGAGAAGTTGGCATAACAGGTTAGATAAAGGATGATTGATAGAGAAAGGTCAAGTATGCTTAGAAAGGACTATTGATCCTGGAGCAAAGGATATATTTATATATGTATATAGTGCATAAATATATATATACACACAGATAATATATAACAATATAACATGATAATATATAATATAATACACATACCCTGTATGTGTCTGTAGTTATATATAAAAATTTATGAAAGAAGAAACTAATTTGCCACTGCAAAATGAGTAAGAATAGTAAAAATCACTAGTCAAACAATATAATGACACTTGTGGCAGTAGCAGTAGCAGTGGTTACTGCAATAGAGATGAGTTTAGGAGGAGGAATAATGAATAAAGACAGAATGAATGTTATAGAATCACAGTATATTTCTGGAGTAAGGAAGCTAAGACCTTTGGTTAGAATGATGAAAGGGAGGAAGAAACAAGGAAGCTGAGAGAAAATGCAAAAGCTTGAAATAACTGTTTAGAAATAATATTTTTATTAAAACTATGTTTAGATTTAAGAAGTTATCACCCATACATTTGTAAAGAGTCACTGAAAAGCATGGATTCATAGTTGCTCTATCACAAGATCAATCCCAACATGGTCCATCTTTGCAAAGTTATCTCTTTTCCACGGCACTGTTGGAATTCTATGACCTAGTCATATTGAATTTCCTTGCAGTTTTTCAAATGAGCAATTCTTTCTCATGCTTCCATATGTTGCACATGTTACACCCTCTGTTCCAAAATTTTTTTTTACTACGTTTCATCCTGTTAGTTCCTATACTTCAAGATAATTCTCTAGCAACATCCTTTCCAAGAAGTGATATTAATATAGGTGTCAATGAAAATAGAGGGTCCTCATTTAAATGTGAGGATTTGGGATATACTTATACTAAAAATTAGTTGTTTAGATAAATCTTAAATATAATTAGATGATCTATATTTGTACTTGATAAATTTGGCAACCCTTGTTGCCAGCCCCAGATACTCTAGACTAGCTGTTTTCTATATTTTATCATAGCATCCATTACAGTAGTCTGTATTATAATGCCTAACACTATATTAGCCTGTATGATACTGTCTATATTTACTGACTGGCTCTTCCATTATTAGATTATGAAATTTTAGAGATTAAGGACAACATTTTGGTGAATTCCTCACATGGATATTTCCTAACACACCATACATTGATTCATCATAGACTTATGCTAAGTTGTTCAGTGTCTTCAATGGCGAAAACTAAGCTTGTTGCCTAAGGCCTATGGACATGATTAAAGAGCAAGCTAGGATCCAAGTTGAACATACCTTTAATCACTGATTGTTGGAACAGACAGTGGCTTACTCATTGTGGGTATATTTGAGTATGGGAGAGGAATAGAAATTCGGGAGAATCATCAATACTCTATAGCCTTGTGGTTCTTGGGTACTTGTTATGTTGTTTATTATCAGAAAAATACATTTCTTTCAGGAATTGAGCCAGTAAGATTTTATTTTCATGGTAAATGCCTTAAATAATTACCCAATACTGCTTCCAGAATAAATCTAGGAAGAATTCATGAGCTTCAAAGGTCTTTGTCCAGTGCTTATATTTTTAAATTTAATTTTAATTTTATTTTTTAAATATTTATTTATTTACATACAAGTGCTGGGGTATAGGCCAGAGATGTGGTGAGTGAGATGATTCATCAGAGACAGAGCTGGGAGCAGACCACACAGATATACTGAAACACACTGCTGAGAGGAGCAGCGGGCAAGGCAGGAGAGATCTGATACGCCATGTGGGTGAGCAACCTGGCCAGCTATCAAACTCTGCAGTGGTTGAGGATAACTTCATGTGCTGTGTCTTAACCCCTTGCACCACTAGGGAGCCTAGCTTCCCATGACACTAGAGTATTTTCCCTCAGAATGTAATGAAACATCACATATTACCAAGTTTATAGAATATCTCTGCCTTCTGTGCTTTAGAAATTCTACTCCACACTGTGTTTCAAATAAGGTACCTTGCCTTCTGTGTAGCTTGATCATTGTTACTCATTCTGTTGAATTTAAGGTCAACTATTCCCTACTTAGGAATTTCTTGAAGTCTTCACCTGTGTTGATTCAATTAGATATATATCAGGTTTTCCCAATATATCATGAAATATTTGTGGCAAAGAAGTGGCATGATTTGTTTTTGTGACAGGCATTCAATTTACCCATTGAAGTATATTATCAAGACTTTTGGACTTTAAATTCTCATAACACAAAATCAATGCCATTGAACAGATCTTTGAAGTCTTGTTGGGTCTTAATTTCTTGACCTAATTGTTGTTAAATCATGGAATAAATAAAAATACTTAAGCATCATGTATAGGAATGGATAGAGGAATAGGTGCAGCTGTGATTTTATTTGTCATATAGTTACATGGTTTTGTACATTTTTCCAATATACTCTAACTTAACTAAATCCCTTTCAAACACAAGACCATATACTTTGGTGTTTTTGGATTGCTTCCATTTTTCCCAGTATAAAGATTTGCAGCAGGTTTCAAAGATTCATTTTTATGAAATTTGGTAGCTGCTAAGGGCATTTTAATATACTTTATGAAATGTGAAAAAGCCATACATCTTTTAAAGCAATATTCAAAATCAATGAAAGTTCAGCTTACTTGTGATTTTTTTTTCTTACAACACAGTATCAACAGTACCTAATAAGAATTGCTGTGACATGGGAAAATAAATATTTTTCTATTGTTTATTAATGCAAAGAATTATTAGTTTTTCAACAATTATTTATTAAGCTACTAAGTGTCCTTTAGTCTTTAAGTGGCTGGGATCCATAAGTGAGAAAAATATAAAACATTTCCCCATTTTTGTAAAGTTTCTATTTAATAGGAAAGCATACACAAAGAAACATAATAAAATGTAAATTATTAATATTATGAAATGAAAAGTTTTAAAGTTAAAAAACATCCCATCCCAGGTGAAAGGATTATGAGCATGTGAGCTGGGGGATTAAGAAGTGTTAGGGAAGGTAGTTTGTAATAATAAGACACATGATCTGTGTAAGTCTCACTCAAATGAAAATTTGAGCCAAGGCATGACCAAGAAATAATGACAGATGTTAGTGGTAAATGCTATATGCATTCATCCAAATTCCGATATCTTTATTTAATACATATTGCATATTCTCCATTCAAGATTATACTATTTATAGTATTATCTAGTTTCTCATGTATGAAAATCAGTTTGTTGTACCATTTCAAAATAGCAAATTAAATCAGTATTTCTAGTTTTAGACCTATCTTTCTCCTCTATGACTCAGGCAATGAGTTATGGCTGTGAATTTATTTAATATAGAGTTCTAAGTTTAATTTGCCCACATGGTAGACATGTCAATCTATTTTTGAAGAACTTGACCTGTATTAGTTAATTCAATTCTATTTACCTCTTTGTACATTTTCATCTTAAAAATGTTGACTACGTTTTTCTGTATTTTTCTTTAAGCATAGATATAGCATACTATCGCATTATAATAATATTCTTACATTATTTTGAAAATGTAAATGTTTGAGCTATAGAATTTGGAAGAACTCATTATTTTGCCTATTTTCTCATCAGGAGTAAAAAGTCAGAAAATGTCCTTGTATACACACATATGTCTTTGAAACTCATTATAAAGAATTTTAATGTTTGTAATGCTTACAGTAAGGGAAATCTCTGATAGAATATGCCTTTTAATTTTGAAATTACCTAGATATATCAAAAAATAGTGATTGGGCCCCATACATTGTACTAACCAAAAGAATCTATAGAGCTGATTCTGCACAATTTCCATCAACTTACTGACCTTTTAAATGTACAGTGCTGTTCTCAAAAATGTATTTGATATTGAACAAGAATTATTTTTAAGAAAGCTGAGTGTGAGTCATCACATGAAACTTTTATTTTCCTGTATACACTCACCAAATGCAGAGTATAGCAAAAAATATATGCTCACCGTTTTCAAATTCTTAAACATCCAATGATATTATTTACTGGATTTTCAAATTAATTCTATAAATTGGAAACATTTTTCAGTGACCAAAATCATTGTTGAATATGCTATAGACAACCTAAAGTTTTTAATGTAGAGCTACTTCTGCTTAAATTTGTTTTGGAATTAGGTAGAAAAGTATTCAAAGTTTATATATTTTGTAACTGTACAGCTTAAGAAAGTAAATGTTTACTGCTAAAGGAGACTCAAAATGTCTGATGAATTATAGGCAGCACTAATGGAAACTTAGAAGAGATATTAAAAGTAGGCAATAGAGATGGATATTGAACAATTAAGATAATTGTTAATATCTGCTTTACAAACTAAAACAGATGATTTAATTGGTTACTGTTATTATCTCTATATTTGAAGATTTCTATGCATTATCTATGCATCTATGTATTTGAAGATTTCTATGCATAATTTGAAGAACTCAGTGGTTTTAATTATATATGAATATAATTTATATAAATATTCATGTAATATATCATGGCTTTTGATATTCCTTTACAAGATTCCTAGTATATTTCAATTATACATTCAAGATTTTAATGAGGAATTATTCTTCTACATGGAGAAAAGCCACTTTCTACAGTTATGTCAAGCTTCATAACCACAGTAAGGTCCTTAGTTCTTCATCATTTATTTGTTAGTGCTTCATTTTATTTCTTAGATGGATTTGTTGTTCATTCTATAATGGCTTAAAAATTCAACTTGAGATATGTATCATCAATGACAGAGAATGAGTGGTTACTACATATAGCTAGCGCAACAAGAATTGGTAAGTTGTGTATGTTTTGTAAACATCATTTCTAATATTTATCTTTCATATTATTAAGCAGAATGGTTCTTTGTCTAGGGTATTGGTTGAAATGGAGTTTTAAAAACATACAGAATGGCTTTGAAACATGACTCTACTTCTAGCTTGGTGAAATTTGGCAGTTACTTAATTTGCATGACCCCTTGCTTGTTCCTCTGTGAATGGAGATAGTTGGATAATACCAAATGAGGCCTTTTTGAGAGTATTAAATACATAATTAATAAATACACAATAACTATAATACCTCCTACTACAAAATCCATGTAGAGAATAGGTTCCAAATCTACTAATCAACACATGGCATTATCATTGCTGACTCTGTCCTTCACCTGTTACTGACATTCACCCTCTGCACTGGCACATGAGAAGATGGCTTCATGCCATAGGAATACTTGCTCCTGACTACTTGGATCTTATCTAGTTGGCAAAACTGAGAACCACACACTATCATTTTTTGTCAACCTTCTTTTCTAACTCTGAATTTTATTTTTTTCTAAGTATATGACTATACCAACCTTTCATTCTTTTTCCAAGAAAAAGAGGTGATACCTTTTATTAAAGAAAAACTACACATTAACCCCTAGTCTAAGGTACCATCAAATGTCTGACTTATAGGTTAAGATGTAAGTTCTCTCCTCTTGCCCAAGTTTTTGAGAGGTTATAAGTTATAAATTATTTTAGTGATTTAAACAAAAATGAAAACAGCTTTATTGCTTAGTAATAATTTTTAATAAGACAAATTTCACTTTATTATTGTGATACATATATTCTCCATTTTTGTAGTACCCATCCCAAATTTTTAATTATGCATTGAAACAGATTAGACAAATCCAAAATCTGAGATCGAGAGAAAGAGAGGAAAATAACATGAAATTCCTTTCAAGGTTTGACAGTATTGATAGTCACATGCCTAATAAAAAAGAACCAAAATAAAATAAAATAAAATAAAATAAAACCAAAATAAAATATGCATGGGAGATATTTGTATTGCATAGTCACCACTTACTTGAAGTAAATCCAATTCATTTAGACCCTACATTGAAGTACAAACTAATCAATTGCTTTTGAACATTTTCCTAGAACAGATTTTATTCATTGACAAATGAAATAAGTGATAAAATAAGGAAACTGAGCAGAAAACTATCACATCTGAGGGAAATCTCAGGAAATTAGGGCATATGTATAGATAATGAGTTACCCAAATTGAGTTTTGGCCATGAATCAAAAGGCCAGGATAACAGTTGCCAAATTGCCACCTGTGCCCTATATATCACAGGTGTTCAGGCCTTCAGAGCAGCTCTTCTTCCTGGTGATTGCTGGGCCAGCAACACTCCACACACCCAACACAATCCCTTGCACTGAATTCCTACTCACTGCTGGACCAAACACTGACATTCACCTTGACTTTGAACACTTTCTAATCTCTTTTTAAAAGAGTAATAACATAATAAAAGTATAAGCTCTATATCAGTTAGGATTAGACTCAGCTGTTATTATTAGAGACCCAAAATAACAACTGGAGTTCAGGGTTACATGGCAGATATGTTGTCATTAGGGACCCAGGCCAGTTCTTTCTCCTGTGGCTGCTATTACCAAGGTTACATTTAATCATAATATGACTGCGGGAGCTTCACCATCATGTCCTCATTGTAAAAGGGAGAAGGCTGAGGGTGAAAGGTGACCTCCCTCTTTGAATGCAACCCCTTTCCTTCTTAAAGAGCTTTCCTGGAAGCTCCACTGAAATACTTTTATTTATATTTTATTGCCTACTACTATCTATGAGGTAGCCAGGAAAATGTAATTTATAGCTAGCAGCATGTCAGACATCAACAAAATGAAGTTACTTTAATGAAAAAAGGTTGAAGGACTGTTGGATAATCAACCACAAGTTTGATTATATTTAAACTAGATCAATTATCTAAAAATGTTTCAGCAAACAGTGCTAGTAGGTAAGGTATACACATACCTTAGCTTCGGACCATGTACATACACCAATAATATTCAAATAGTTTCTGATGCCCCCACTTTTATTTCCCCAACACTTGGGTTGCAGCAGAAAGTCTTTTTATGCCATTTCTTCCTTTGAGGTTTCTCAATAGTGCCAAGTCTAGATTTTTATTGGAGGTTAAGAGTAGAAATCTCTTGAAGGGAGGGGAAAGGCATATGGAGTGTTGGCAGATGCAAAAGGAGTGCCTTTTACATAAAATTAAGAACATGCCTCTAGTTCACTTCAAACAATTGATAAATGTAGATTGTGGGTGGGGAGCATGGAGCACCTTTCCCTGTAATTTGATACTTCCACTGAACCTACTTACCATTCAATTCCAGACATTACAGCACAAGGAAGATTATCAAACCTCTCAACAAGTAAAACTCATTGTCAGTGTATTTCTTTCTCAACGTTCCCAGGTTGTTGATACTAGTGAAGACATGATTTAATTTATCAGATGAATGACAGCAGGATAGGAAAGAGCAGATGGATCAATTCAACGGAAAATGAAAACAATAATAAGTCTAACCGAGATCATTTATGGAGTGCCCATCAAATACTTATTTTTAGGTTTTTGTTTTTGTTTTGTTTTTTTTTTTTTAGGATTTCAATTAATCCTCATTACAACTCCAAAGTAGATCGCTTGTCATCTTGATTTTATATGTTAGGAAACATAGACTAAAGAGGAAACAGAGTAAATTAACTTCAAAATTACATTGATATAAAAGGTAGAGTCATACTTTGATCTGACTTCAAAGTCACGTTCTGATATACTGTTGTAGAAGGAGGGAGACAAACTTAGAAACCGAGTAATCCTCTCCATCCCTTAACCAGACTGTGTCTACCTCCACATTAATTGGCATGATGGAGATGAAAGAGGTTGCAAAATGAAAATAGAGTAGTGCATGTGGCAGGGAACAAGGTAAGGGAAGCCAATCTGTCACAAACACACTTCCCAGACAGTTTTCATCTCACTCACTCCAGAACCTCCTTTAACATCCCAGAATATTTCCTTTTAATTTAAGCTGCTATCTCAGGGCTCATGTTCTTTCCTGTTGATCAGTCCTCCAGGCAACAGCTGAATCACAATTTTCAGTTATGGCTGAAGTCAATGCTCATTTGTCTCCAGACTCTATCGCCTCCTCACTAACCTCTTCGATGTATAATCCTACTTCGTTCCTCCATTCTGTATCCATTGTCTTCCTACTTTCCATCTGCTGGAACTATGATCTAATGTAAATGATATGCAACCAGATTAATATCTATCTTAATACCTCTAATTAGAAGAATCATTGAAATCCAAGTTGTTTAAATCCTTCATTTTCCTAACCAGAAAAAATGTTTGAAATTATATCTTTACTGGTGTTCATGATAGATGTCATCAGCCTTTTATGCTACTTTCTCTTCTGCCACTATATGCCCTGTATCATTCTTCAGTTTCCTAATGGAATGCATCAACACCAGGATATGTTTTGCTGCTTCATTGACATATTTTCTCTTATCTTCATCCTTTTTTAATATAGATTTTCTTGTGGCTCTTACTGAATTGCTGTTAGAACCCTAGTACAGCAGTATGACATGTTTATTTCACTCTATTAACCAACAGTATAAATTTCTAGATATTATTTAAATGGAAAATTTTATCTTTTTCATTGGAATATGAAAATTGCCAGATTAGATTTTTGAATTATAGAAAGATAATTTTGAAAACCCAACTGGTGGTGTTGTAAAATTGTAACAATATTACAATATTACAATTACAAAGGTAGCATTTAATTCTATGTTTCTAATATTGCAGATAGCCCTTAATTTCATTCCTTTCTAAGTTTCTTGCAGTCTACTGGCTCTGAGGGAAAAATCAGGCAAGTTTCCTCAAGACCCAATTAGGAAACATGTTGCTTAATGACATGGAATCAAATGACACTTAAATTTAAAAACATAATCTGCTTTGTCCCTGGACTTTTGTTCTTGAGCTGCCCAGAAAAAAAATTATATCCATTATAAGCATTGTCCAGGAGTTAAGGCGTGTGATCTCTGCTTCCCTATTTGAGAGTCTCAGTCCCAGAACAAGTCACCAGTTCTGACATGTCCATTCTTTCTCTCTGAAGGTTGAGAAACCTTTATATAAATGCTATATCTCCCAGCTGACTTTTGCGTGCTCAAACTTGCCAGTTTTCAGTGGATATTAAGCTCTATCCACTGTATGTGGTTCATCATCTAACAAATAGGTATTAAGATCTTGAGGTGTACCAAGTGATTAAAATCTAGGGAAATATATAAGATGTTTATTTTAAAAATAGGAATATAACCTACATGAGAACCACAGAATAAAATTTCAGGGGGGTAGCAGAGAAAGTACTGATGACCTTGTGTTTCATGATTAGCTTCATGGAAGCATGTGTTAAACCTAGAAGAATTGGCATTCATTTAATAAGTGAGATTCAGTGATGTAGATTTTCACTAAGAATCATGTGGAAAGGTGTGAACTGTGGGAAAGTGTAAATGTGTGAGGGTGTCAAAATCTTTGTGCAAATACAAATCATTTCATTAATCATAAGCAAAGAGTACAGCTAAGAGTTTATTTCAGTACTTTGAGAGTGGAAATTTGAGCCCTTTAAATGATAAACTATAACCAATTTACTTAATCTAGGGGAAATGCTAAATCATGAAGGCAAGAAGATCATTTGACTAAAGCTGTGTTTTAGGAAATTTAATCTGTCCTTGATTTTTGTTGTTGATTTCCAGAACATATCAGAATAAAAGATATGGATATGTGAACTGACCAGTTTTAAATAAAAGACTGCGTCTAAGGAGAACTTTTGCTTTTTACTGTAGAAGTTTCTGTATTGTTTGAATTTTTATTAAGAGAATGTGTCCCTGTATTATTTGTGCAACTCCAAACCTTACCAGCAACTAAAAGAAAAACAAAGCAAACAAAAAAGAAATACTTACAATCATCTCATTAATCTTCAACCCAGTGCTGCCAGAGAATTAAGTTAAAATATAACTAGGATTTCAGGAACTTGAATTTTAAAAATCATGGATGCATATTAGAAGGAGTAATGCATTGAGACCTATCACAAATCACAAGTAGGCATTTTACTGCATAGCTAACTTAAAAAAAAATATATATTTGAAAGATCACACATTGTTCTCCCTCATTTCCTCTGAGGTTAGGTGATTAGAAAAGTGTAGCCATTTAGTGACTGGCAAAGCTATCCCCTAATGGACTGTGACATTTTACATCTGCCCTAATCACTTTTCTTTCAGTTCATTCTACATCCTTGAAGTTTTAAATTAGTCATTGTTAAATTTATGTTTGTTGTATGCTATTTTAACTTATTTTTTCAGGATGAAAATAGTCATAAATAAATCGAGAGATGTTCAAAATTTAATATCTAAGAGAGAAGTGTATTAGAACTGCAAATGCATACCAGAAAGTCCCAGGGATTGTGATAAAGTGCTGCAGTGTGCATCACCAGTGCTTACTTTCACCTGCACCCTGATGGTTTTAGTATTGTTCATCATAGATAAGCAATTTCTATTGGAAACAGAAAAAGAGGACTTTGAATTCTTGTAGTCAAACTAAAGTTAAAACTCCTTGCCAGTGATTTGATTACTATGCCCATATAATATGTATGTCTATTATTAGTTATTAAGTGAAAAATGTAAAATATGAGATGACCAGTAAACAGTGTAAATTTATGTTTAAGAATCATAAGACAATAAATTAGAGGATTGAAAAATACTTCTAATGCAAGCACTAAGTGTAATATTTAAATGTGCTATTATAATTTATAGCGCTTCTATTCTGTGAACATGAAAACAGGAGAATACTGACTAAGCCAATATGGGGAAATTTTAGTGAAAACAGTCCCATAACTCATTTTGCTTTTAAAAAGAAAGATATTAGATTGATTTAAATTTTACAATTGCAATGAATGTACCAGTTGTCTACCTTATGATTTAAATTATACATTTGTGTTTTTGATGTTACTTTATTAGAATCTGGAAGGTCAGAGTTAAATTGTTCCATTTTTTTTTTTTTTTTGTTTTCCAAGTGAGCTATATAGAGGCTAAAGATAATTGTTATTGTGCTATTGCAGCTTACCTCAATAATTTGTCATAGGTCAGCTTACCTTAAATAATTTATAAAATATTGTACAAGAGATTTATAGTTTAAATGACCTCAGAACTATAACTATACCCTATAATATCTGAGGGAAAGTATCTCCTGTTTAGATTCTCATTTTGACTATCTGAACTCAAATTCAGAGCTTCCTGCATAATATGATAAGCCAATGAGTTTTAGTTTCCATGCCCATCTTTATTACATTAATGCTATTTCAATTCTAAACCTTTCCCTAAAAGGAAAAAGGTAATTTTTTTAACCTTTGTTGATTTTCAGGTATAAAATAAGACATTAGAAAGGATTTATGCTCTACATATTTGGAAAATTATTATAGAGAAAATAAATCATGGTCATCATGCTCATTTTTGTCTATTTTCCTAGAAATTTAGTTACTTTTTACAAAATGAAACTCTTCAAGATTATGCCTTAGGTCACCTTTTCTCAATCCACATTGCTTTAAAATATTCATCCTCATGATTTTAGATGTGGATGGGAAGTTGGCATTCGGACTCCAAGGGTGTGTGTCTTGTGTAATCACACTGTGCTGGGCTTAATGTTTTCTTACCTCCATCTTGGAATCATAATATTGTTTGACCATTTTCATTTTTCAATGGCTCCCACAAATTATGTAGCAGATATTAGGAGTTTGTAATGGTGGTAAATTCCATCTCTTTCTTTCCCCACCAGTCATGAGTCTATAGTTTCTCGGAATCAAAAGGGAAGAGTTGCCATTTTCTCTGCACAAAGATGTTTTCAGCTTTCAACCTCATGTCTGTGTGAGCCCTCCTTAAGAGGTAACTTTGACTCATCATCTGTTTAGAAATGTTGTTTTTTTTTTTTTTTCCCTACTTAAGTTATGTAAAATGTTATAGGCTACCAATGATCCTAACCACAAATACCTGGCCCCAGAACCTTTAAAATATTTACCTCTTGCAAAATCCTTTTTATGAATGTTTTATTCACATTTCTGCCTTCAGGATATTTCCACTAAGGTGAATTGTGGGCAATTTAATCTCAGTTTGTCCAAAATTGAAATTTTATTCTTCCCTGAAAACAATATTGCCTATTTGTGGGGATTGGATAATTCCACTCACCTAAACACCACAACTAGAAATGCGGGCACCATCTTGTTTCTTTCCTCCTCTTTATTCTTGGCATCCAGTTTACCATTTTTAAAATTGCTTTTAATCCCTCTGTCACTGATTCAGACTACCATTATATAAAGCTCGAATTATTCCAATAACAATTTGAAATCTAATCCATCTTAACTATATATTATTTCCTTTGCAAATCATTCTTTAGTGTACTTAAAGGAGTGATGTTTGAAAAATTCATGTATAGTCATGTCTTCCCCTATTTAAAACTCAAAGGAAAACATTCTTATTTCCTAAATAAGACATCTTAAGTTATTCCTATTCAAAACTTCCAATATCATCTTTCATCACAACCTGTCATCTCCACCCTGATTCCCTCTCCTTTTCATGGCCCTGTATTCTGATTACTTTATATTGAATATCTCTAGGAGTCTTTCACTTCCATGCTCTTTACCAGCTTATCTCTATGCTTAGCTCATTTTTTTTAAATCACTCTCATTTATTCTACAGTGTCCATTACCATCAACATTTTGATTTCCTTTTATATATCAATAAGATTCTTGTTCTGACCCTCAGAAATCAACACATATTCATACTCCACATTAGGTTTTTTGCTTTATTCTCTAGGAAACTTCCCCCTCTATTCTACTAGCCATATTAATTGCCTGGCATTTTTTGGAAGGTGCCAGTTATGCACCTACATGCCTTTTCATTTATTGCCTGATCTCTCTCATACTGATTTGTTTCTCCCAGAACGTTAAGACTAGTATTGCCAACTCATTCCAGTCTTTTCTCAACAAGGCCTGCCTACCATGATGGTCCCAATTAAATTGCAAGTGCCATCCCTGACCCCATGTTTGTCAAGCCTCTTGCTTTGATCTCTTTGACATTGATTTTTCTTTTTATGCCACAAAGCTTATAATCTTTTAACATGGTACATAACATGTATTTCTTTAGTTTTTTGTATATTATCTATGCACCCATCCTCCATCATTGGTATGTAGATTCCATGAGTGGAAATTTTGTTTCTGTTTTCTTTACTGATATATTCTGAGAATCATATTTGATAACAGCTCTGGCTGTTACATACTAATTTCTATTTCAGAATGTGTGGAATAGTTTGAAAATCAAGATGCATATTTATCATTTTTGTAAACAAAGTATTGTACCAATTTGTATTCCAACCAATAACATATAAGTCTATCCCTCCATCTCTTCAGTAGATAAACAATTCAGATTAATCTCACCAATAATATTTCAGCAATATATATAGAGGAAAGTTAATACTTTATTGACTATATTGAAACTGCTGTATTCAAATTACATCTTCCTAGACCTTTGATTTTCTGAGGCAGTGTGATAAGAGCATCCCGGGGGGGGGGGGGGGGAGAGAGAGAGAAGGGATGAAGAGTGACATTTATACATATAACATTCTCTTCAAAATGCTATTTGAACAAAAAAACTATACTCACAGATTTTCTCTTTTAATGTAACTTTTATTTCAAATCAGTTCTCTTCTGCCTTCTTTTTGTTTATTGTCTATGTGAGTGTGATGAATACTTAACATCAGGCTTATTGGCCTTTTTACCAACAAATCTAAGGAGTTATTTTTTTTTTCTCTTGACCTTAATTCCATTCCATTCTTTTGTACAAAACCTGCTTTTGATTTTAAATGATTTAGTCTTGGTTTTGCCTGTTATTTCTCAAAGTACATTTTAGGTACTTCTTTTTGTCATATTTCCTCTATAGATCAACTTTAAATTGCCATGAGTCATTATATTGTTTTCCTCAAGACTGACTTCATGAACAATGCACCTGTTCCCATAACCTTGAGCACTATTGATATATCACAGTCTACTTATCACCTTTCCCTTTCAATTGAATCCCAGATCTTCTCTAAAAGGATGAAATATACAGATTTTCTGCTTCTGCAAAGAATTATTTAGTCAATTTTGAGAAATCAAGGTATAACACTGTATGGTGTCACTGACATAGTGCTGATTTTTAGTGGATGTTAAGATTTTGAAATTATATTGTTGTCATGCCCTGGTTATTTATAATGGCTCATTTGAATATGTTTTAGCATGGTGGAAGTTCTAAATAACCTCAGCGTAGTGTGGAGCAAAATCAGCTACATCTGTGATCTTGCAAACTTATTTAAAATTCTTTTTTTTTTGGGGGGGGAATGGTGTTTTTCTCTTCTGTCTTTTTATTTAATGGTTTTTTTTTCAAAGATTTATTTATTTATACAAGCACTGGGTACAGTCAGAAGTGCGGGAGGGTGAGAAAATTCACCAGAGCCAGAGCGGAGAGCAGAATAGGCAGACTGATGAAGTACACTGATGAGGGGAGCAGCGGGCGGCGGGAGAGGTTTGCGCGCCATGTGGGACCCTCGCCCTGCAGCTGGGGATCGAACCGGCGCTGCAGAGGCTGCAGGCAGCTTCGCAACCCAGTGGTCAACCGCTGCACTACCAGGGAGGCCCTATTTAAAATTCTTATAAAAAACTTTTTTAACTCAAATATTCACTGAGCTTTATGCAAAGCTAAAATGATATGTAAGTTACTAGATATATAATGAAAAATAATTTTGAGCCCTAGAATTGTGCATACTGTCTAATAAAGAGACAGACAAACAAACAAGCAATTATGCCTCAGCATGCTAAATGCTAAAATAAAGCATGAGGGTGCTGTGGGAACACATAAGTAAGGATTTCAATATGCTCCTAAGGGGCAAAGGGGAGGTTTTCTGAAGGAAGTAAAGGCTGCTCTGAGACTTATGTTGGTAAAAGAGTTAGATGAAATTGTAGAGAATATAAAATAAAGGAAATCTAAAGGCAACCGTGACCACTTTAAAGCTTTCTTAAAAAATAATAAAACAATGAAATGTTTTAAAGTAGTTTAATAAATAGAGGTGGTGCAAATATGAATCAAATGAGCACTATTTCTTGTTTTTATTTTTGAGCCCATTCTCAATGCATGGCTATGTCATTTGAAAATTACATTTCTCTTTGTGAATATTATAGTTTCTCCCCTCTTGTTACATTGTTAAAAGGGTCTATTAGAAAGCATTAAACTCTGTTATTAAATGTAGTAAAAGGTTACTTTGTTTTTTCAACTGATATTCTTTATATAAATAAAATAATCTACTGAATAAAGAAAACATGTTTTGCTGAAAATGTAATTAAATTTAGTCAACATTCTACTTTATAGCTCTTCTGTCTTAAGAGAAATATATGATGTATACTATATAATGACTATTGTATATTAGAGGTTATATAGAAATTATCTCAAAAATATTTTATATATGATATGTATAATTTCCAAAATTGAATACAAGGATTCATCACAAACCATTTCTATTATTGTAGCATAGTTTCAGTGAAGGTGATAGATTTAAGAACAAGTTTATAAAACAAATTTAACTAGCACTAATTAAAATAAAACTTACTAAAGGGCAGGAAAATGTTTTTAAATTCAAAATTGTATTATCTTTACCTAGAGGAATGTTGATCCACTTCAAATTAAATGGAATCATGCCTTGAAGTAATTTCTGGTGTGCATAATCTACAGTATTATTATAATTATAGTAGAGGGCATGTTTATTTTTCAATCTTTCATAGTTTTAAGTAGAATGAACTTTCTATTGAAAATATACTAACCACTTGAATTGCATTGTAGATTGTCTTTTTTTATTTAGTTCAATGAATACAATTTTCATATTTTTATAAGCTATGATGAATTATTTTACAATCATTTATACTTGTGCATTTTGAAAATTTGAATAATTTTTTCTCAAACTAAGATTTAATTAGAAAAGGTACTTGTGTTATTATGCTTTATTCTACTAATTTTGTAAGACATATATACTTAATTGTAAAGATATTATGAAAAATTTAACTGACAGATTTTAGATTAAATTGTTACAACAAAATATAAATATAAATCAAAATTTATTCAGGATAGTCAGGAGAATTAAAGATAAAGAGATATATTGCAAATGTGAGGAAAGGATTCATCACAAACCATTTACATATACTCTGCTCTGTATTTTGAAGGTAAAACTAGCTGCAGTGTCAGAGAAATTCATCACAGTAAATAGCAAAAATATTCAAGGACTCAAGGATAGTAGTCCTTGAATTTTGTATTTATGATTGCCAAAGCATTTATTCTCTTTAGTGTCAGATAACTGTTACAATTAGGCAATTGTATGATTTTTATAGATGCTTATTCATTCAGCATGCTGCCTAGGACTGTATTAATTACGAATAATAAGAGCTACCTTTCAGAGAATATTCATCACTGTGACAAGCAGGTTCTGTTTCATTCCAGTCTCACAATCCATTGAAACATGCCAGTGCCAAGCATGAGCTTGTTCTTTGTGAATGTGAGTGGTAGATTAAGCACTAAACTTGAGTGTTACAGGTATTTTTGCTGCAGCAGAGATAGGTCTTTTCCTGCCAGGAGCAGTCAGTGCTCCCAAGGGCATGGACAGTACAGAAGCTTGATGTTTGGCTCCTAAAGCAGAACTTTGGTGTTCCCTACTAATTGATGGATGGAACACCCCCTCAAATCTCCATTCCTTGGTAAAATTACATTCTTTGATCTTTGCAAAAGATATAGATATTTTATCTACAATTAAGGGGAAGCTTACATGCCATACTACAATTAACTTCTAATACCTAGGGCCTCCCTGGTTGCACAGGGGTTAAGACATCACTATCAAGCTACTGCCAGCCACTGTAGCACAAATTTGATCCTTGGCCAGCCAGGGAGCAACCCACATGGCGCAGCAGACCTCTCCTGTCTCACTCGCTGCTCCCCTCAGCAGTGCATTTCAGTGGATCTGCCTGTTCTGCTCCCCACTCTCTCTGATGAACCCTCTCACCCCCCCCACCTCTGGCTTACACCCAGCCTTGTATGCATAAATAAATAAATCTTAAAAAAAAACTTCTAATACCTATCTGCCATAAATACACCTAAAAGTTTATTTTTTCATTTAAACATTAGACCTTTTAAATATTTCTGCAATTTAATATTGCAATACTTTATTTAAATATTAAAATAGTAGACCTGGTGCCAAACAGCTGTGCCTATAGGTTAGTATCACTGAGGAAACACTAGTGTTGATATTTGTTTTTTCACACAAATGTCCCCATGTCTTTGTGTTCCTCATGGTTCTCTGCAGGCCAGCCAGTTCACTGCAGCCAGCTGCCCGCAGCACTCTAGAAACTGTAGTATGTTGTCAAAACAGATCCCATGTTTCCCATTTGCCCCAAAGTCCCTTTGTTTTCCCCTCACTACCAACAGATGATACTATATTGTAAAATTTTCCAGGAAATATTTGTGTTTTAACATGCCCTCAGTTAGGTTAATAAAGCAGAATGCCTTCTTATCCTACATGAAAATAAATGTTCCAAGGATTCTGTTCACCTTGACCACTTATGATTCATCGATATGGAGCAAAGCGTCTGCTAAGAAGGCACAAGTGGATGATTAAGTAAACTTCAAATCTCTTCCATGAGGCATATAACAAATTCATTAGTATTTAAGTGTACCCCTGTTTATGGATTCAAACAATCTTATGTGGTTGTATTGGGAATTAAACCAACTTTATCAGTTTCTGTAGATGTTTTGATTCTAGAATAAGATATAAAACTGGAGCTAGAAGAAAAGGTCATATGTGCAATAGTCAAAGTCATATGTGCAATGTTCAGGACACTGATTTTTTTCTTCTTTTTCTTATTGTAGATCTCTTTTATAAGATTTCACTCAGTGTTTGAAACTGTCATCTAAATGTCCAGCCATAGTACATTGTTGAATGAAATTTTAGTCTATAAAATGACTAATAGGTAGCTATTCTAGATACAGATATATTAGCAACTAGATGCTGACCTACAATATTCTATTATAGAAATTGTAAATGGCATTCACATGCACAGAACAAGTACCAAAACAAATAATAAAAAATATTCTTACTTATATGTGGGAAAAAAACCTTTATATATTACTGAATGCAATATTAATTATAAATATGTGAGTAGTGATTTTCCCTTTTTAAATCATATGTAAATATGCTTAAAATTATGTAGAGAGAATGTATATAAGTTAAATATGTTAAAATATCTAGGAAGAACTACACCAAAGTATTATAAATAGTTAAGTCAGTGGTAGAATCAAATACACATTTTATTTGTTATTTTCTTTGTTTCTGATTTTTCTCAGCTTTCATCAATAAATATGTTGTTTAATTAAAAGGCATTTTAATAGTCCAGGTTAATAGTGATAAGAATACAAATATTGGGTAGTTGCGAAGCACAGGATTGGGAGAGGAGTACAAAATATGTGAACTGATAGAGGTGGAGAATATGAATAGAGAAGAAAGAATGGGAAAAGGGGAGGAATTCAAATGAAAAAATAGTTGGATTTATTGAATGATCACAAATCTCTAAACCTTCCCAGGTTTGACCAATTCTGCCAAAGTAGTGAATCTCCCTGGATCCAGGGTTAAGAAAGTCTGTTCCTTGTGTTTCCCTCTGATGTCAGCTCCTCTTCTTAGATTTTTTTTTTTAAATTTATCTACTGTTCACCTATTGCACCCCCTATCTCTGTGTGTATTAGTCCAGTAATGACAGTTTAATGGCTGATCTTGCAATCTCAACTACTTGTTGGTATACTCCTTACTCCAGATTTTGGACCTGAATTGTCTCAACATGCTTTAATATGGTGCCCAGTCTATTTGGCCATAGAAGTCAAATATATTTTAAAATGTGGCTGGGAGTCTATGGTGAATTTATATTCTTAGAAACAAACATATCACACAAATACTTGCCTTTCACTTAATACTGATTTTATTACTTGCCACTCAGTGGTAGTTTTTTTTTTTTTTTTTTTTTTTTTTTTTTTTTTTTTTTTTTTGTAACTTCTCATTGACAGCATGGTAATGAGATATTTAAAGAACTCTATTTTTTTTCTATATATTTACTAACTTCCTGTCCTAGTCAGCTCAGATTGCTAGAACAAAATACCATATACAAGGTGGCTCACATTTCTGGAGAAGGGAAGGCCATGATCAAAGTCCATGGCAGTTTGATGTCTAATGAGGACCTGCTACCTGGTTTGCAGGTGACCGTGTTCTTGCTGTATCCTCAGATGGAGGGGAGAGAAAAGGGGGAAGGAAGATTCTTTTGTCTTGTTTTTTTTGGGTCTAATCTAATTATGAGAATCTATACTTTTTTCTCTTGTGAGTCTTATATAAAAATCCATGTTTTTCACTCTAAATAAACTACTAAGCATCATACAAAAATATTCTTCTGTTAACTCTCATACAACATAAATACACCAAAGGAATAAAATAATGTGGAAGCCAGAATCAATGCTGAATTTAGCAAAAAAAAAAAAAAAAAAAAAAATTGTGACAGTGATTTGTGAGTTTGAAAGCTGGGTGAAAGCCCAGATAATAATGATAGCAACCTTTGGACTTCTCCATTTAGAACTTGTCAGAAGTACTGAATTCTATTGAGCTTAACTTGTGCCAACTCAATAGGAATAAGTCCAAATTTCCATTTTTTTACAGTGGATTTTGGCTCTGTCTAGGTGTCTGGTACAGGGTTAGCCTGTTAACTCAAATTGGTAATGGATCTGGAACACCTGAAAACACAGTGGGGCTTATGTTATTAGGTATAATAACAAAGGTACCAATTTTTTTTTTTTAGTTTTTCTTAAAAACTAAAAATAGTCTGCACCATCATAAAAATAATATTGCCTAGCTTGCAATTTTTTAAAAGATCCTGCAAGCATGGAAAGTATTCAGAACATAGAAACCAAGTTGTTCTGTTTAATAACAATTTTGTGATTATAGAACATATGACAATGGCCATAAAGTAATTAAGACTGTTTTCATACACTCATTATGTATAACCAAAGTTTAATTAATCACTAGTTATTTTATACGCTTATTATGCAAGCCACTATTATATTATTGGCATCAAAAATAAAGCAAATTTCAATGGAAATGGGCAGGAAAATAAATATCTTATTGGAATCATTCAGATTTTTTAAAACATGCAGGATATTTTTCAGTAAGTGCCACTTCAATTTCAAATCTTGCATGCTATTTATTTTCTCAAAATATGAATCTGAATTGTTCTTAACAGGTAGTAGATCACACTATTCTCCCTTTCATTCAACATATATTTTTAAAGATTTATTTATGCATACAAGAGCTAGGGTACAGGCCAGAGGTGTGTGTCGGGGTGAGAGGATTCATCAGAGACAGAGTGGGGAACAGAACAGGCAGATTGACTGAAAGACACTGCTTAGGGGCGCAAGAGGTGAGTCAGGAGAGGTCTGCTGCACCATGTGTGTAGCTCACTGGCCAGGGATCAAACTCGTGATGCAGTAGCTGTGGATACCTCCATAGTGCTGACTTTTAACCCCTTGTGCCACCAGGGAGGTCCTCATTCAACACATTTTACTGTAATTAACTGTGTAACAAAAACAGTGAGATATAAAGACATTAAAATAGGTTCATCTTCATCAAGCTTATTATTTTAATGGAGGCAGTTGAAAGAGAGAAACATGAAAGTTTTTAAAAAGATGACCACAAATAAATGAATGTGGAAACTAATGGGACTGGATGAAAATGAGGCTTGGGAAGTAAGCAGTGGCCAGTTCATGAAGAGTATATATATTACACTTAGAATCTTGGCCATTATCTCAAATTTAATGGACCATTGTTGAAAAAGTTGTAGCCAGGAAATTGGCTGTGTTTTAAAACAAAGTGCTCGTTGCAAGGTGGGGAGGGATATAGAGAGATAGAAATAACCCATTGATGATTGTCTTTAATTCAAGAACTTTTACAAAAAGTGTTTTATATAATAAAATTTCTAATTAGATGTAGAAGGCAAGGAAGAGAGCAAGCCTAGCATTACTCTGACAAGAGACTTCTTTGAGGTATTGAATGTGTTACTCTTTGAGGTAATTCAACAGGGACATGGTGTGGAAGAATTTAATATAGTTTTAAACATCTTCAGGGTATGACAAAAGATGATATGCTCTGGAACTAAGAGGTCTAATATTATAAACAAATTTTTGTATTTAAGTTTAAATATTTGCACATAGTAAAGATTCTGTTCAAATTTGTCTCCATTCTGTTATCACAAAGAATACTCGGAAATTGTATAATCCCAAGATTCCCCTTATTAAAATAAGCCACTTGTTTCTAAACAGGAATCTCCCTCCCTCCCTCCCTTTCATCCTTCCTTCCTATTTTCTTCCTCTTTTTCACTTCCTCCTATTTTGTAAATATATAGTAAGTATTTGCATTGCAGATATGATCCTTGACCTCCAGGGGCTCACAGTCTAGTGAGGACACAGACATATAGATGTTTAATCATAACCAAATATCAAACGCTTTTATAGAAGTGTAGACTGAGCCCTGTGGGAGGAAGTTCTTTTGTCCCTGAATTATTATGGAGTTAAGAAAGTCTTCAGAATTTTAAAAGAGGTTGTGAACCAAAGAAAATAAAATGAAGTATGACACAGAATAAAAATCCTATTTTGGAATTTGCTACAAAATAATCTGCCCAGGGCCTCCCCGGTGGTGCAGCGGTTGAGCGCTGGGTTGCGAAGCTGCGCGCGGCCTCTGCGGCGCCGGTTCGATCCCCGGCTGCTCCCCGGCCACCGGAGGAGGGTCCCACATGGTGCGCAGACCTCTCCTGCCGCCCGCTGCTCCCCTCAGCAGTGTACTTCGGTCCTTCTGCCTGCTCTGCTCCCCGCTCTGGCTCTGGTGAATTCTCTCGCCCTCCCGCGCTTCTGACTGTACCCAGTGCATGTATAAAACAAAACAAACAAAGAAACCAGCAAACAAATAAATAAAAGCATGCCTCTATAAAAAAAAAAAAAAAAAAAAAAAAAAAAAAAAAAAAATAATCTGCCCAGTGAAACCACTGAGACATTTGGATTTGGAGTCAGAGAGCATAATGCAGAATTAGTTGACAAGTGGGCTGGACATAGGAAGGTTGCTTCATTTAAGGTAGCTATGACACCTCCATGAGTCACTACCCACATCCTGCCTCTCCATCCCCTGCCCACACACACAAGGAATATGGGCAATTTTCACTTATCGCCACCCAATACTCATCTTTTCACTGAAGAATTCATACCCATAACAAGGAAAGATACATATTTTATTGTCTTTTTTGGGTCAATTTTAGCATAAGTTATGACTTGTCCAGAGCACTTTGTTTTATTTTTATAAATTTATTTATTTATTTATTTTAATTGAGGCAACATTAGCCCTTCACCCCCAATCAGGTAGCCCCCCTACTGTGCAGCTTCACTGGATGATTGAAAGGATGGAGGCAAGTCTTCAAATATCTATTGGAAAATTCCTTAAAGAATTATAGAATCCTATACCCATGTAAATTGTCACTAAAGGAGTAAGAGATAGCTTAACACAAAGCGCTACTCTGCTAACCAAATCTTCACCCCAAATAAAGCTATAAATTGAGATTAAGTGTGGCTACTTTAAGACATATTCGAGGAACCAACAATTATGACAGCTCTGGCAGGTCTAGAGAAAAATGAGTCCTGTTTAAAGTAGATGGACAGTCCCTGGAGAAGAAAGTTTTGTAGGAGTGTGCAGTGGGGATAATGCCGTGAACAATGAAGAATCCTTATCTGACAGTTTATTTTTCACAAACCAGTATTTATTAGCTGTTTTCTGGAGACTAAAAAAAAATAAAAAATTTATGATAAAGGTTTGTTACTCTTAAAGATCTTTCCATACATCTCTGCTTCTGTAATTCTTTTTTTTTTAAGATTGATTGATTGATTGATTGATTGATTTATACAAGAATCAGGGTACAGACCAGATGCGCAGGAGGGTGAGAGGATTCACCAGAGACAGAGCAGGGAACAGAACAGGCAGACTGATGAAATACACTGTAGAGGGGAGCAGTGGGTGCGACAGGAGGGGTCTGCCACGCCATGTAGGACCCTCGCCAGCTGGCCGGGATCGAACTGGTGCTGCAGAGGCTGCGAACAGCTTCACAGCGCTGCTCTCAATCGCCTGTGCCACCGGGGGAGGTCCCTGCTTAGGTACTGCTTGTAATAATTTTGAGAGTTAGGTATTTTAAACACTCAGGTGGTCTGGCAAATGTCTAGATGCACTGTTATCTGAATTGATGAAGCATTAGAATGCATATTTAGTTTGGAAGGTGTCCAACTAGTAAATTTGAAACCGTGCCATGTTCTAACCAATTAAATCTTACTCATTTGTTTCTTGGGTTGTTGTCAACTTTGCCAACACATTTATTATTTAGCATTTAATTTCTTTTGCGGGGTTCAGTATTAAGTATTTTTTTCTTAATAGGTTTCACCAAAATGCAGAATATGTGGTTTATTCAGTACCACTGGTAGTTCTATTTTGCTGCCTTTAAACCCAAAATCATGTACGTAGCGATTTCTTTTGAAGACATTCGCCAAGGCAATGAACCAGCACCACTTTTTCTTCCAGAGCATTTCTGACACAAATCCACTTAAATAAATTAATGTTTCGAGCTTGACTTGCTCATCTGGCCAGAGTAGCACGATGACATGCCAATGCTTGACCTAAGTCTTAAGGCCACTAGTAAAAGTTATGAAGTATTGCTTTTATCTGAACAGGATTTTTTGAAGCCAGATTTTTTTTCTTGATATGGTGGAATGTACTGGATTTTTTTTTTTTTTTTATTTATTTATTTTTAAATATTAAATTTTATTTTTATATTCCCCCATACAATTGCAAACGCTCCATTCTGACCCCAATCCTTCCCCTCCCGCCCCCCACCCCCCAAAAAGTGTCTCTGGTTCATAGTTTTTTGTTGATTTTGATTTTCACTTTCTTATATTCATTTTCCTGGTCCCTTATTTAAGTTTTCTAGATTCCTGCTATGAGTGAGACCATCCGGTATTTTTCTTTTTCTTTTTGGCTTATTTCGCTGAGCATGATCCCTTCCAGTGCCATCCATGTTGCTGCAAATTGCATGGAATGTACTGGATTTTACACGAATTTTCTTTTTTTTTTTTTTCAAGATAGTTCTTCCTCTTTTTTTTTTTTAAGATTTATTTATTTATTTATTTATACAAGCACTGGGTACAGTCAGAAGTGCGGGAGGGTGAGGGAATTCACCAGAGCCAGAGCGGGGAACAGAACAGGCAGACTGACAAAACACACTGCTGAGGGGAGCACGGGCGGCAGGAGAGGTCTGCGCGCCATTTGGGACCCTTGCCCAGCAGCCGGGGATTGAACCGGTGCTTCAGAGGCTGTGGGCAACCCAGTGCTCAACCGCTGCACCACCAGGGAGGCCCTTTACACGAATTTTCTAAACTTGATGATGACAAGAGAGGCTGGGTATGTTGGGAACACATTGTGCATTTTGTTCTAATAGAATGTTTGCTATCACATTTTATTTGACCTTATTTGTTATTTTATCAACAAAGGTTTGGGAAAATTACCTATACAAAATAAAATTACCTATACAAAATAAATTTTTCCTTTGGTTTATTTTCCAATTTCTGTGTATGTGTATCTGAAGTCAATGCCACTGTTTCCACTTTTGTGCATACAGGAACTGGGATCTAGGCCAGAGGTGCAGGGGGAGGGAGTGAGAGGATTCACCAGAGACAGAGTGGGGAGCAGAACAGGCAGATCTACTGAAATACACTGCTCTACTGAGGGGAGTCTGCTGTGCCATGTGGACTAGCTCCCTGGATTGGGATAGAGCTCAGGTAGCAGTGGCTGGTGATAGCTTGATAGTGCTCAGATTTTAACAAACCCTGTGCCACCAGGGAGGCCCTGGAACCAACACTCTTAACCACAATTACTTTTCACTACTCTGTTTTTCCTCCCCACTACCCATCAAACTCACTCACAGTTTTAGGGGCAGGGTGTCTCTTAGTGTGTAAGATAAACTACACATTTTTTCTCATTCTATCAGAGACATTCTAGATTATTTGGAAATAGGCAAATAGCAAAAATTTAAATGGTGATTGCTAAAAATTGTTCTTGATCACAAAGCATATACAATATAGCGATATTAGTAGGTGCAATTAATGTGTCAAACTAGTTATATCTATACTATACTAGCATTAGAGTATCGTATAGATAATAACTAGTGAAGGAATTATTGAAGAGGCACGTTCATGTGTTGCTGTATGCAGGATGCATCTTCTGCAAATGTAAAGAGTTTATGGGCTTTATAGCTGTATTATCTTTTATTGAGTTGACATTGATTTACAACCCTGGATTTCCATCACCACACCATACCCACCTCCAGAATACCCATGCCCCTTTGCCACATGCCATCATGCCACCTACCCCCTTTCTCCACACTTCCACCTACCCCTCTAATAACCTCTAGTTTACAGTCATGTACCTAGGCTTTGTTTTGGTTTAGTTTCCCATCTCCCTTTGTTTTGTTTCTCTTTGTTCCAAATATGAGGAAAATCATCCAGTATTTGTTTTTCTGACTCTGGCTTATTTCATTTAGCACAATATGCTGCAGTTCTATCCATGCTATCATCAATAGCAAGAGTTCTTTTTTTATTTTATAGCTGGATAGGATTCTATCATATCTATGTATATACATCACCTGTCATATATATATATATCACATGGCATATATAGCTCATATATCATATATTTATATATGTATATATATATATATATATATATATATCATGTTCTTAATCTGCTCACTTGTTGTTGGGCACTGATGTCATTTCCATAACTTGGCTACTGTAAGTAGAGCTATAATGAACACAGTAGTACATATACCCCTTCAAATTAGTGTTTTTACACTCTAGGTAAGTGCCAGCAAGTGGAGTTCCTTGTACACTCTTGCTGGCAATGTAAACTGGTCCAACCTCTGTTGAAAACAACCAGAAGATTTCTCAAAATATCAAAAATAAATGTCATATAACCCAGCAGTTCCACCCCTTGACATTTATCCAAACAATATAAAAATTGTTTTTGAGAAGAATATCTGGATGGAATGGAAAAATATGCCACACTTATTTACTATATAATAGCTGCAAGATACTGTTTAAAGGAAAACGATTTACTGAGTATAGAAAACTGAGTTTAAACATCCTCTGCTTGGTTTACTTTGATAGTTCAGTCCCTATAATTGGTACACTGAAGGGATCTTAGTTTTTACCACTATGTAAGTGAATTTTAAAAGACAAATTTGATGAGATGAATTCTCCAAAGTAAATATCTATTCTTAACAAAATGGCACATTTCTCTATTGCATTTTACAGTATATGTTTGTCCTTCAAAAAGCATAAATCCATGTTATTGGTTTTGTGTGCTGAGGAAATGAACTTGTAACAGAGACTAGAATAATTTTACTATGTGTGGTTCAAGAGGCAGAGATAACTAAATTTGCACTTACTGGAGCATGTTACATATTACAAATATGATATGACAGCAGGTATAGAGAAGTTGAGCAAGCAAATAAAAGATTGAAATGAAACAAAGATAACAATGAGTCTATTATTAGCATTATGTTATTTCTAAAAGGATTTTTTCCTATTCCCTCCAAAAGACACATTGTAGAAAAGTCATTTGAAATTCATTCACAAGTACTATACAGAAATTATAAACTGTTGCTAATGTGACTATTAGCCTGATTCCACACTTTATCTACCCACACACATAAACACACGTATGCACAACTTATATAGTCACTTACGACTTTCTGCTTATCAGTTTTCACTGTGTACTAGATAATAAAAAGAGAACATTAATTTTTTTTCATTTAAATAATTTTTCCTGTTGAGGTTTTAAGATAGGATTTCAAAAATAAGAGTTTGAGGGGCCCCTCTGGTGGTGCAAGGGGTTAAGGCGGAGCACTATGGAGCGATCCGCTGCCACTTCAGCACGAATTCGATCCCCAGCTAGGGAGGTGACCCACATGGTGCTCCGCTCAGCAGTGTATTTCAGTCAGTCTGCCTGCTCTGTTCCCCACTCTCTCTCTGGTGAATCCTCTCACCCCCCACATCTCTGGCCTGCACCCCAGCTCTTGTATGCATAAATAAAAAAAATCTTTAAAAAAATAGCAGTTTGAGAATCAAATTTGTTGCATTTCATTACATTACATTCATTACATGTATTTCATTAAATCAATATTTTTGACTGATTTCACCCTGAAATTAAATGTGTGAAAAGTATCAAAATAACCTTCAAAAGCCATCATTGAGGGGCTTCCTGGTGGTGCAAAGGGTTGGGCCTCAGCCTATGAAGCTGTCCCCAGCCTCTGCAACCAGAGTTAGATCTTCGGTTGGCCAGGGAGCAACCCACATGGCACAGCAGACCTCTCCTGGCTCGCCCGCCGCTCCCCTCAGCAGTGTACTTCGGTCAATCTGCCAGTTCTGTTCCCCACTCTGTGTCTGGTGAATCCTCTCATCCCCTCTCCACCCCACACCTCTGGCCTGTACCCCAGCTCTTTTATGCATAAATAAATCTTAAAAAAAAAAAAGCCATCATTGAAATAAGGCTTAACGATCCAACATAGGGCCTCCCTGGTGGCGCAGGGGTTAGAGACATAGTGCTATCAATCTATTCCAGCCTCTGCAGCCGGAGATCAATCCCCGGCCAGGGCGCTAACCAACATGGCACAGCAGACCTCTCCTGCTGCTCCCCTCAGCAGTATATTTCAGTAGATCTACCTGTTTTGCTCCCCACTGTCTCTGGTGAATCCTCTTATCCAACACCCCAACTTCTGGCCTATACCCCAGTTCTTGTATGCATAAATAAATCTTTAAAAAAATCCAACATGGGCCTCCCCGGTGGCGCAGCGGTTGAGCGCTGGGTTGCGAGGCTGCCCGCGGCCTCTGCAGCGCCGGTTCGATCCCCGGCTGCTCCCTGGCCGCCGAGCGAGGGTCTCACATGGCGCGCAGACCTCTCCTGCCGCCCGCTGCTCCCCTCAGCAGTGTACTTCGGTCCTTCTGCCTGCTCTGCTCCCCGCTCTGGTTCTGGTGAATTCTCTCACCCTCCCGCGCTTCTGACTGTACCCAGCGCTTGTATAAATAAATAAATCTTTAAAAAAAAAAAAAAATCCAACATAATTTTTTTAGTTTTCCCATTTAAATATTTCTGTATTTACAAAATTTGTACCTATTGTCTACATTTGAAGCCACTTGAGATTTATAATAGAAGGGCATAGAATGATCTTAAGTTGTCTAATTTTAATTTTCTTTTTTTCCAGAGTACAAATCCATGAAACTCTCTTCTTGGTAGGGTCATTTTCAATATTCATTTATAATTTTGTTTTCCCACTGTAAACTATTTCCTAAGGTAAATTGAGTTCTTGTAGGTTATATTTGCTGTTTCATGTTTCCAGGGCACTGCCTAATAACCAGATGTTCTGTTGTACCACATAGTCCTCATGAAAGTTAAAATGATATATTTCTTTTGTCTATGGTACTTAGAAAACATGAATATGTGTACATTTAGTAACACTGTGCAACTTATAATAAGCATTTTTGTTCTGATCTATTCTACATTGTCAACTGATACTGACTTGAATTTCAAGGAAAATGACTAAGATTAGTAGAAATGGTTCATCTCGGTTATGTGTTCATTAATACTGATCCTTTTATGCAAATTAATTGTTAGTTAAACAACCTTTGTGGGAGAAATCACAATAGCTGAATATCAACTCTGTACCACCAGATACTGTGTTTCCCAGTTTTCAAAGTTTGTACTTTTAGTTTGTACTATAAATGTTTCCTATTGTTTCCTAACAAGTATGTTCAAAGAATCATTATGATATTTTCCTATTTCTTTTTTTGCATTTCCTTAGGTCATGATCTTTGATCTTTCTCACACTATAAAGCTAAATAAAGTGTAATTTTGCATAAAATACACTTTTCCTAAATATTTAGCTATTTGGGATTAAAATCCTAAGGAAATATGTATATGATTAAAATGGTAGATGTGTTATGCTGTAGCAAAGTAATGAAACAAAGCCATATATGCATCAAAAACACATACACTATGTATGTTCTTTTTTCAGGAAAATAAATCAGGACAGTGCTACATCGTTTTGACTACTTGAAATTTTCCACTGATACTATTAATACATGTTAAAATAGCCCACTTAAACAAGCCATTCTTCCAAAGTTAGATTTGGGGATAGCTCCAAAAAGAGAGATCACTTTTGAACTCGTGATGTTAGCAATCAAAAAGAGATTTTATGAAATTAATTATGTGACCTCTTCCTGAGCAGTCTATATAGTAGAATTATATCAATCTGGCACTTGTACTGTACATAAACATTGTGAGGTTGGGATAGGAAATGGGTAGAAGATAGAGTTAAATCTAGAGCTTATTCTGTTACAATAGGAGTGTAATAATCACATGGAAACAAAACCAGCAACGACCAAAAATACTGTGTTTCTAATATGTTATGAAAGACCTATAACTCCCTTTAGGAGAGTAGTGGTTATGTTTTTCTGGAAAACATTTCAGCAATAATAGGATTTTCTTAAAGGTATTGTTGGATAGCTATTAGCCTATGTCACTTTCATTCAGTAAATAACCCCTTAAAATTCCACAAAGAATATCTGATTCCAAAAAAGAAAGCAGAAAATCCATAAAACTCAGGTCTACTGAGAATGAGCCCTTGTTCTCTGTGGCATCCCACACCTATAAAGTCTGCTAGTCAAAGGATGGTTTGCAGTCTATGTGCTTCTTGTTTCACTCAGAAATTTATATTCTGTAACTTACTTTGTTTCCCAACAATATAACATCCAAAGGACATATTGAACCATTTTGTCAGAAAGTACTCAGATATACAGAATTCTGTTACTAAACATTTTTTATATCCATGTTGATTTTCTTTTCTTTTATTTAATAATGGAAAGCTTTGTTATTATGTTTTACTATATTACTTTAATAAGAAATTGTTGATAAAAAATGTGCTATTTCTACTAACACATTTAATGACTCAGAAATATCAAAAGGAGGGCCTCCCCTGGTGGCACAGCGTTTGAGCGCTGGGCTGCGAGGCTACCCTCAGCCTCTGCAGTGATGGTTCATTCCCCAGCCACTGGCGAGGGTCCCACACACATACACACACACACAAAAAAAGAAATATCAAAAGGAATAAATTCAAAAGGACTTTTTTGTGTGGGTTTGCTAAATGTAAAACCAACTAACAAATAAAAATTAGGGGAAAATAAAATTCTTAGTGCTTTAAAATAAATTGTGTGTATTGCTGTCTGAATATCAAAATCATAGTCCTTTGCTTTTAAAGTCTAGGATGCAAGTCTTACATTTAAAAATAATTCACAGGGCAGAGAGGTAGGGTCAGAAGCAAAGGGTAGAGGGAGTTCAGTGGTTGTGGTGGAGGGTGTGGTGTGGTTTTAATGTTTTCGATGAAGTATGAGTCTATATTCCTGAACATATACAGTGTTACATACCAAGATTACCTCAATGAAAGTGAATTAACTAAGTAACCAAAATTAAAAGATAACAGTAATGGAGAGCAATGTGTACATCCCCACAAAGGATTTTTTTCCTCACTGTACTTACTATATTAAAAAGAAAGATGACATATTAAGATTCTTACTACATCAAAAAGTAAGAAACAGGGCCTCCCCGGTGGTGCAGGGGTTGAGCGCTGGGTTGCGAAGCTGCCCGCAGCCTCTGCTGCCCCGGTTCGATCCCTGGCTGCTCCCAGGCCACCTGAGGAGGGTCCCACATGGCGCACCTCTCCTGCCGCCCGCTGCTCCCCTCAGCAGTGTACCTCGGTCCTTCTGTCTGCTCTGCTCCCCGCTCTGGCTCTGGTGAATTCTCTCACCCTCCCGCGCTTCTGACTGTACCCAGTGCTTGTATAAATAAATAAATAAATCTTTAAAAAAAAAAGAAACAATGCCTAAGAGAAGTTCATCAAAATGAAAAATGTTTAAAGGCAGTTTGTATTTTACAAAAGCAAACTCCCAACTGACCTGTCATTTTTTCTCAGCATACTTTAGCATGCATCTCTTAAGAATTATACAAATATATAGTTTCTAAATCAAAATATAAAATTTGTGGATTTCTTCTCTTTTTCTCAATTTCTCAAGACAGAGTGTTCCATTACTTTAAAAGTAAATTTTACTTTTGGTGAATTATAGAAATGTGATTCTAAATATATTAAGATATTATGACTTTATATGTATGCATATTTATTAATTTTATTTATTAACTCAGTAATTCTTTAACAATTAAAAAAAAAAAACTTTTCATTGTAGAATGTAGGTCTGCTCCCAAGTGGGTTTTGTTATTTTAGAGTAGGGGAAATAAGATCATAAACCATATAAATAGTACAAAAGGAGGGCCTCCCCTGTGGCGCAGCAGTAGAGCGCGGGGTTGCGAAGCCCAGCAGTGCCGGTTCGATCCCCGGCCGCTGGGTGAGGGTCCCACATGGCGCACAAACCTCCCTTGTTGCCCACTGCTCCCCTCAGCAGTGTACTTCATTAGTCTGCCCCACTCTGTCTCTGGTGAATTCTCTCACCCTCCCACGCTTCTGACTGTACCCAGTGCTTGTATAAATAAATAAATAAATCTAAAAAAAAAAAATAGTACAAGAGGAATATAGCATAGATCTGCTAAAGAAAGGATTAAGGCTCTCATTTTATTTCTTACAATAACTAGATAAATAAGACATTATAGATATGAAGCTATATGTAAGTTTCCACCTGAAACTAATGGAAGATACTGGTTTGTCATAATTTTTGTGTCTTATAAAATAATGTCACCTGTCATACTGGACTCCATGAAAATATGTATAAGAAAGATTTACAGAAAGCATAGCCTGTATCATACAGTTAAACATAACAATTTTAATTTTAAAAATAATTATGCAGTTATTTTCTAATCAGCTTCAGAGATCTTTAATCTCAAAGGTCACTTTTCATTTTTAATATACACAATTTGAAAAATACCTCCTCTTATTTAGCTACAGAGTTAACTGCAATTAGTTCTCATTCTTATATTTTGCCATTACATTACACTCATTTTGCTCATGGTTTTCTTTTAAATATTTATTTATTTATTTATTTATTTATTTATTTATTTATTTATACAAGCACTGGGTACACTCAGAAGCATGGGAGGGTAAGAGAATTCACCAGAGACAGAGTGGAGAAGAGAACAGGCAGATTGATGAAGTACACTGCTGAGGGGAGCAGCGGGCGGCAGGAGAGGTCTGGGCGCAGTGTGGGACCCTCACTGGCGGCCGGGGATCGAACCGGCACTGCAGAGGCTGCCGGCACCTTCACAGCCCAGCTCTCAACTGCTGCACCAGCAGGGGAGGCCCTGCTCATGGTTTTCAATCCTTGGGTTATTGTTTTGGTCTTTCAACAAATCTAATAGAAAGAGACGAGAAGCAGAAAAGAAGATGCCCCTTATTTGTCAAATTTATTACCTTGTTCTAAATCAGCTTTGCTAAAATGTCCAGAAATATAGCACACAAAAGCGTGGCCCAGTTGTATTCATCTATCTTTGTTCCTTGTGGAGAACCCACACTTGGTCATAATACTCATATAGCAGAATGCCCAGCTTCATTCCAGGTAAAAATATATATAATCACCAATTACTTTTGTAAAAGTTCTTCCAATATTTTTATTAAATAAATAATTAGACTACATAATGTCATAACATGCCACCACCATTGGTAGTATCTTGACTTCAAAAATTATTGTAAGAACTGATTTTATCTTTTGGCCAACAGATTTTCCACATGACGTATGATCTTGCCAGTGCTGTGGTGAGGATATTTAACCTCATTGGCATGATGCTGCTTCTATGTCACTGGGATGGCTGTCTTCAGTTCTTAGTGCCACTATTGCAGGATTTCCCACCTGATTGCTGGGTGTCTCTAAATGAAATGGTTGTAAGTACTTTGTATTACTTATACTCTGTTTTCAATGTTTTGCCAAAACCTTCTGAGTGTTTATGTTAAGATGTTCTAATTTATACTCCATAAATGTTTAAAGAAAACTTAATTTTGCTTCCATGGTTAGAAAATCAAATGTTATGTATCTTTTTTACAACTAAATTTCATTTACATGAAATGTCTCTGGGAATGTTTATGTTGCAGGATCTATTTTTGGATATCTTACTCTGTGTATATTGAGCCATTTTGTTTCAAAGGTGCATGTAAAAACATCTACACACATATAGTCATAGTACATCATCCTTTCAAAGAATAGTTACATTTATACTCACCCCTTTCCACTAGCTTTTTAGCATTCGCTATGTTCAAGACATTATTTCTAGATAGTGTTAAACATACAGACACATGTACATCAATGTAAATTCAAATGGAATATGTATGATATAGTTCTTTCATGCAATACATCTTTCTAGAGAAAACAAAGGAGAGTCATGGAAAAGGTAGCCTTTAAACTGTACCCTGAAAGATATGTAAATATTTAAAAAATCTATGAAATACAAGTTTACTTTGCATAGCCAACTATATTCATATTCACATTCCATATTTAGAACAAATGTTTTGATCTTCATAGTGTAGTAATCACAGAGTCAAAGCAAAAATGAATATTTTTAACATACATTTACAATTGTTTACCTCTTTTATCTGAGTTCTCATATTTTCTTCTTGCATTACATTTTAATCACATTATAGTTAATAAAATTTTGTTTAACTCTGCATTAGAACAGTCCTCGCTTCTGTGTAACAAGTGGAAAATAAATTTTATGAGATATTCACAAAAGTTTAACTTTGATGTAAATCAACTATGCTTTTCTTCCCCAAACTATTCCATTATTAATTTCTTGGCGTATTATTACAAAATGACCTGCACAGGTTTAGAATAGAGTTTTTTTTTTTTTTTCTTCTAATAGCTATAGCACAGGCTTGGAAGGAAAAGAGGAATTTACATCACATGTTAAGAAGTATGATTATTTTCTTCCTTTTCTTCTTGCTTACTTATTTTTCTCCTTCCTTTTATTTTTTGTTCCTTTCATTCCTTTCTTTGAGACTAAGTATCACCCGGATCTCTCCTTCATTCCCTTCCTGTCACTTAAATGTCAGTATATTCCCTGACCACCTACATTAATATATCCTCCAATGCTTTCTATTTTACCTTAAAAGAACTTAGCAACACACATGTATTTGTCATTTATATTTTTCTGTGCTCCGCATTTGAAAATATAAATTCTACTAAGCGAAAGAATTTGTCTTTGTTTTGAGCTTTATTTCCAGTGCCTAGAACAGTGCTTGACATAGTGCTCACTCATCCAAAGTTTGAGAAATGTTCTGTGTAGGAGCTTCTGTATCTAACAATGCAAAACAAGGAGTTACATTAGCCAACTTTTCAAAAATGTGCAATTTCCTTGATTATAGATCTGTCACTTCTACTTACCACTGAAGGAGAAAACATAAAATGTGTGGAGGAGCAGGGAAAAGCAACAGGTCTTTAATTGAGCTAATAACTGAGTATATAGTATGAAAACACCAATTCTGCTGCCAGAAGATGGTTCATCATTGGCACCAGATAATATTAAAGTTGCAAATAATTATGAATTTATTTTTCCTGGGTATCTTTCAGAAAATTAGCAATGGTATCTACTGAGAGTGTGTGTTTTTATTTGCTCTAACACAAACTTTTATTATATCCTGATGTCATACAAACATTTTCAATTTTAATTTACAGATTTTATGAATTTGCAATTTGCTTAATAGGTCTTTTTCTATTTAGATGTAGGTCTAATTGTGAATTGACTTGTTTTCTTCAACATTTATTGACATAATGTTTATGTTTAATTCAAATGTAGAGGGTAGGAAACAGTTAAGCCTATGTTCAACTCTAGGGAGCTTTTTTGATATACAGACCAACTACAATTCTTTTGTATTGTGATTATCAGTGATAAGAAGGAGGTAGTAGTCATTAAAAGAACAATTTTTATATCAATAGAGAGTCCTAGTGATGTCATTTGATCTTGATGATACTATTTTTATCCTAAAGCTATATAGCTTAGAGACATACATTCTAGAATTGCCTCTAACATTCAAACCTCTGTGATAATAGGCAGTCACTTAACTTCCTTGTACTTCAGTTATGAAATGAATATATATTATTTATTCTGTCATTTTGATAGTCTTATTGAGTATCTACTTTGTGCCAGGCATGAATTATTTTAGGCAATGAACGTACAGAAGTATATGAGACAGTGTCCCTAACCTGATAATGCTTACATCCCACTACCTGCCATTCATACCACTTTTCTATATTTGCTGAAAATTACACTGAGATTAACAAAATGTACCCTGATAAAATTTATAATTTAGTGGAACAGAAAATTATGTGCAAAAGTCATGAATATGAATTTGAATCCAGTCCTCTGAATATATACACTGTCCAAAGACTCCAAGTACAGGGATTGGTGTTAGGGAAAGGTTGGCCTCTTTTTACCTGCCAAACCATGTATACTTCAACTGCAGTCATTCTTACAAGTCTTTTAATATTTCTTAATTTAGCCACCCTGGCAGTACTACTTTCCTAATTCACATAAACTTGTGCTAATGTCAGCCTCTTATGGGTTGAGATGAAATCTATGATGAGTATAAACTAAAGGTTGGGGGGACAGAAAATAGGAAGACATTTCAACCACTATCTGTTGATTTTAGAACAGAAACATCAGCATGAGACATTGAGACATCAATAAATGAGAACTTCAACTCATTGAGACATTTCAATGAGTTCTATTTCAAAAACTGTAATAATCATAATAAATGTGTGCTGGGAAACTATTAAAGAAACTATTAAAGAAAGCATTGTATATTGATACCTTCTGTAAGCACGTTATTTGTAACAAAAAGGAATATATAATATCCATATACAAGAGTCTGTATACAAATAGAACACTTAAAACTAGGATGACTCTTGTTATCTATTGATATTCTAGCAAATATATTAAGACAAAATTAAAATAAGTTCACTTTTGTTTTACAAAGTTTAATGAACTGCTTAGGTAATGATTTATTGAAATAAAATAGCTAAGAAATAAAACTGAAAATCTCTTAATTAAAGTATTTCTCTCTCCTCTTGAGGCCTAGTAAGGTATTTTAGATCTGAAAATCTCTAAGTCAGAAATTGTATTATTATGACAATTTACTTTTCCATAAATAGAATATATTGCCTTAACAGAATTTTTTAAAAGTCTTAACAAAAGGTAGCTAATTTGCTGACAAGTCAGTATGTAGCTTCACTGGTGAAAAAAGTGCATTTATAGCGTCTATGAGTTATAATAACAAACTAGGTCAGCAGCCTGCTGAGTGTTGTGCTTCTCCTTTGCCATTCTGTTTCTGCCTATTAAGAAACTAGCCTGATGACTGTTCTCTACTGGATAGAAACACGACCTCATCACAATAATGAAATAATTCACAGGCCATGTTCTTCCTTTTCAGACATGTGTTCTTTTATGGGGGCAAGCATATAGAAAAAAATTCTAATCCAATATTTTTGTGTTCAGATGAAATGCGTATCTCAAAATAACTTTAACTTGAACTATATTTCCATAATACAGATGTTTAAAAATAGTGCTTAAATTATATATAGGCTATGAATAAAAAGTTGATTTAGTAATAGCAAGACCAATCCATAAATTTCAAATATTTTTCCTTGTGTTGATTAGCCCTTAACTTTTAAGCATAGAATGGCTAGAAGAAGCAATTTATAATTTATTACATAAAATCATAAGAATAATTGAAAAATTCACCACCATATCTTTGTAATTCATAAAAAGACATAATAATGAACAAAAATATATCCCCAATATTTCCTAAACATTTTCTAGTGTATATCATAAATATCTAAATATATATAAGGATAGAAATGAATTTTAATTATGATGTGTACATATAATGCCCACCAAACCATATATATATATATATATATATATATATATATATATATAAACACATGAATTATATATCCAGATAGCTGTATAGATTTATATAGAGCATTTTGCCATTGTGATCAATGTGGTAATTTAAAATCCCAATTCTTGCAAATTTGGGAAGAATTTTTATTAAAAGTTTTAATATACTTTCAGTTATATTAAATTGAAGATATTATTTGGTTTGACCCTCTCAATTTGTCATAAACTATATTTTTGTGCCTTAGAGGATTTAGAAATTGATTGATTCATGAACATTTATCTAGTAACGTAGAATTATGAGCTGACTGAAAAATACTATTTCGGTTTGTACCCATTGCTGTCTCCCCTCTGCTCCTAATTAGAACTAAGCATTAATGTTCCACAAAATGATTATACTTGCCTAGCATTTTTTGTAATTCTGCTCTAAGTTATCAAGTCTTCACAAAAAGGGAAAAATTGGCACAGGTTTATAGTCAGTAATATTACCCAAATCAAATTAAAAATTTTATTAACCTATAAGATTTATAGAAATCATTATCCTGAGGGTGACTTTCCATTTCAGTCATCACTGTAATTTTTTATTTTATTAGTAATTTAGAAATTAAAAAAAACACTCTTTAGGAAAAAAAAAGAGATTTGAGTACATAGTACTTTTTATTCAATGAACTATATACAATCACGGAAACTTTGTGATAGATTTGATGCTGTTTATATATGAAAATTTAAAAGAATAACATGTTCTAATTTCTTCTACTGTATTTATCATTTAATTTTTATCCTAATGCATTGTATATTTTAGTGTTCCACAAGAAATAAAATACCACAAAATTAGAAAAAGAAACAAAAAGGAAGACACCTACATTATCTTACAGAAAAATGAAGAGAGATAGAAACAGCAGATAGAAGCCAAATAGCTAATACAATAAAGGCTGATTGCCTTTTTCTCCTTCAGGCTATGTTTCCACCATTGAAACCATTCACCATTGTCACCTAATGTCTTCGAAGCTAGTTCAGTTTCTTCCAAAGGAAAGAAAACTTGAGCTCTTAATTATAACCAGCTGTTGTTTTAGACTTTAATAGTATATCTAATATTTAGTATATGCACTCAGGTATTATTACTATCTGGTTCTTTATGTATCTAGCACTTTTTGTGATACCCATTCACAACCATGCTCAGCAAATTGTCTCTAGTAAGTGGTGATAAAGAACTGATTGATTAATGCCATGTTCTACATGCTTCTTCACTTTTAAAGGCACATTTATATACACATTTATAACCAATACTATAAATGTATCATAAATAAAAAAGGAGACATTTAAAATCTTTGTTACAAGTCAAGCAAAATGTGACAGACTAGATCTAACACTGCAATCTCTTTATTTGTGCTTTCCCATATTTCTCATTAATGTATGAATGAGGAAATCATCTGCTGATACATTAAGGTTGAGGTAATTTGATGAGATAAAATTCCCCTTCCTTTCATGGTTTTCATCATACAGAGCTTGCCAAACCCACTCTTAAGGAGATAATTTGAAGGATAACTAATTTAAAACCTATAGTCTTAGATTTTTAAAATTCTAATATATAAAATGGGAAGAATGATATGAATTTTAAGAAATATCATAAAATTTGGTGGACTAGGGTTCATCAATGAAATATGACTTTTTGAAAGAAATTGATTTAATTGGAGGAGACAATGATCTGATTTTGGCCCATAATACCGGAAATCTAGCATGTTGAAAATATTGAAATAAAGGGATATGAAGAAAATATTAACAATATTAAATAGATATAAAGAAAATTAATAGCAGATTTAAAGAAAATAAAAATAATAACTAGAAAATATCAGAGTAGCTAAATGTAGAATGTGGCACATCATAGCCTGGGAAAGGATTATTTTTCTTAAAATATAAAACTAATGAATTTTTGTCTTGCCTCATTGACAAAGTTGTTCTCTAAAGCACAGCAGAAATGGTGAGTTTACTTCAACCAAAATTGAAGAATTTGTTAAGAGATAAGCATGCTATCAGAAGCATACAAGTCATTTAAACTAAATATGTGAAATGCTATTATAAACTTGTTAAGCATGGTCAAGCTGAAACTGGGTTGCTTGCATTTATATCCTGGTTTTCTCACATTTACTAGCTAAGTGGTCTTAGGTAAGTGACTTATCCTATTTCTGTCTTGGCATCTGCATCTCTAATGTAGGAATAATAATTATATTTCAAGGATTTTAGGTAGAATAAAGGTACTTCTATATGCAAAACTTACAGAACAGTGTTATTACATTTTTCAGTTCAGAACACCAAAGTTTTTATTAATAGTAGTTGCATTGAACTAAATTTGATTTTTCTTGTTTATGCATTAGTGAATAACCCTCCCATATCAAAATAATAATAATTTGAGGTTGCTTGAAGAAGAACCAGATATAACATGTAACTAGAAATTTTAAAAGGCATAGGAAGAAAAAAATTGTAATACACAAGACTGGCTAAGGAAACCAACAGAATTTGAATCTTCCTTTTATTACTATCACTTACAGAATACTAAAGAAGCTGGTTTGAGCCTATAAAAGTAACTATAAGTAACATTTAGAATCAGAAACATTAATGGCATTTAATAATAGTAGGAACAAAGACTAGAAAGTAGATAGACCCTTTCCTAATATCCATGGATTGATAATAAATGACAGAATACAAGCATAATACTTATAATTTTGTTTACTGATGTCTTCTGTGAAGGTGATAATGAAATAGACTGGAACAATCAATTGGGAAATTGAGCTTCAAGTCATATTTTGTATTCCCAGTGACCTTGATGCCCTGACCCTGCTGATGAATTGTACCTCCAAATGGTGATGTTCTTGAGGAAAAATGGTGGACTGATTGCATAGAATCTTTCACAAACCATAAAAATGAAGGAAGAAGTAGCTGTATATGGGTTTATGTAAATAATGTATGAACTTACAAAGAGAAAATGAAGACCAATACTGCAAATTACAACTTGATATGTTGTTGTTAATTCGAAACAAGACTCTGCACTAAATTATTAAAGAAATTATTTGTGAGCACTGAGAAAAGTCAGTGTTTTTTTACAGAACAAGTAATTCTTTCATGAAAGCAAGAACTAACAGATCAGCCTCTTTCTTTTTTTCATATATATATGATATATATATAGTGAGATACATATATATAGAAATATATAAAACACTTTCAAAACTTTGCTAGATATATATACCAGTTCACTGTTTCCTTCTTATGATGAACATTAGATTGGCAAATTCACTTTGTACAAAGGATGATATGTTTTTAATGAAATACTGAGACTAATAGATAATTGAGTTCAGTGGGTTAATAATTAGGTGAGTGTTTTTTCTCCCACACCCAAATATAGATGAATAGAGTGATATCAACGGAGGAGATATTTAGTGTACATGTATAGAACATGACATTTTTTATTTTTTTTTACATCATTGTTCATTTTTAAACAATATTTGCTTCCTCCCCCCCTCAGGTGTAGTCCCCAGAGAGTTTCCCTCACCAATGCACCCTGCACCATCACCTCAGTCCCCTGTTCTCTTCCCTCCCTCTGTCCCTCTGACCCCTCTCCCTCCTCCTCCCCTGCAGTATGTCTCTGATTTATAATTGTCCTTTTTGCTTTTTTGTGTTTTGTACTGTTATTATTATTTTACACTGATATCTTATTGGCTTCCTCTATATTCCTGCTATAAGTGAAACCATCTGATATTTTTTTTCTTTTTCCTTCTGGCTTATTTCACTGAGCATAATTCCTTCTAGTTCCATCCACATTGCTGCAAATGTTATGAGTTTATCTTTTTTGATTGCTGAATAATATTCCATTGTGTATATATACACCACATCTTCTTGATCCAGTCATCTATTTTTTGGGCATTTGGCTTGTTTCCAGGTTTTACCTATTGTAAATAGTGCTGCATTAAATATAGGGGTACATGTGGTCTTTTGAATCAATGTTTTTGTGTCCTTTGGGTAGATCCCTAGGAGTGAAATTGCTGGGTCATATGGTGGCTCCATTTTTAGTAGACTGAGGAACCTCCAGACAGCTTTCCCTAGTGGTTGGACCAGTTTGTACTCCCACCAGCAATCTAGGAGAGTTCCTTTTTCACCGCATTCAACATTTGTTGTTGCTTGTTTTTTTGATATGTGCCATTCTTACTGGTGTAAGATGATATCTCAATGTGGTTTTGACTTGCATTACCCTGATGATAAGGGATTTTGAACATTTTTTCATATGCCTGTTGGCCATTTGCATTTCCTCTTTGGAGAAATGTCTTTTAAGTTCTTCTGCCCATTTCTTGACTAGATTGTTTATTTTGTTTGTGTTGAGTCTTGTGCATTCTTTGTATATCTTTGTGATCAGTCCCTTTTCAGTTGAATGGAGTGTAAAGATTTTTTTCCCAATCAGCGGGGTGTCTCTCTGTTTTGGTTAATGTCTCTTTTGTTGTACAGAAGCTTTTCAGTTTGATATAATCCCAGGGGTTTATCTTTTTCTTGACTATCTTTGCTTTGGGTGATAAGTCTTTAAAGATGTTATTGTGATGTATGTCTTACCTATATTTTCTTCCATATATTTTCCTATATTTTCTTTTATATATTTTATGATTTCAGTTCTCTTATCCATTTTGAGTTGATTTTTGTGACAGTGAGAGGTAGTGGTGTAGCTTCATTTTTTTTGCCTGTGGTGGTCCAGTTTTCCCAGCACCATTAATTGAACAAACTGTCCATGTTCCATGGCATGTTCTTTGCTCCTTTGTCAAAAATCAGTTGTCCATATAAGTGTGATTTTATTTCTGGGCTCTCTATTTGGTTCCATTCGTCTGTGTGTCTGTTTTTCTTCTAATACCAAACTGTTTTAATTATTATGACTTTGTAGTATAGCTTGAAGTTTGAAAGTGTTGATACCTCCCTTCTCCTTTGTTTTCATCAGTAGGGCTTTGGCTATTCATGGTTCTTTTTGTGGTTCCATATGAATTTCATCAGTATTTGTTCTATTTCTTTGAAGAATGTCATTGAGATTTTTATTGGAATAGCATTGAATTGGTATATTGCTTTTGGTAGGATGGACATTTTAATAACGTTAATTCCTCCAATTCATGAGCAGGGAATGTCTTTCCATTTCTTTCTGTCTTCTTCTATTTCTTTTAACAGTGTTTTATAATTTTCTTTGTATAGGTCTTTCGCCTCTTTTGTTAGGTTTATTCCCAAGTATTTGATTTTTTTTGTTTGAATTATAAAGGGATGGTTTCTTGATTTCTTCTTCTTCAGATTGTTTGTGTATTGGAAGGCTGCTGATTTTTGTGTGTTGATTTTGTATCCTGCTACTTTACTGAACTGCCTAATTATTTCAAGTAGTTTTTCTATGGGGTTTTTAGGGTTCTCTATGTATATTGTCATATTGTCTGCAAATAGTGATAGTTTTACTTCTTCTTTCCTTATTTGGATTCCTTGTCTTATTGCCCTGGCTGTGACCTCCACTATTATATTGAAGAACAGTGGTGAGAGAGGACATCCTTGCCTTGTTCCTGATCTTAAAGGAAAGGCCTTCAGCTTTTTGCCATTGGAAATAATATTGGCAGTGGGTTTGTCATATATGGCTTTTATCATGCTAAGGTATGTTCTTTCTATCCTGAGAATTTCAAGGGCCTTCATCATAAATGGATGTTGGACTTCGTCGAATGCTTTCTCAGCATCTATTGATATGATCATATGGTTTTTATTTTTCTTTTTGTTGATGTGTTGTATTACACTGATCAATTCTCATATGTTGAACCATCAAATTTCGTATGTTGTGCCCCTCGGGTGAATCCCACTTGATCATGGTGTATTATCCATTTGATGTATTGTTGGATTGTGTGGGAAAGGATTTTGTTGAGGATTTTTGCATCAGTGTTCATTAGGGAGATTGGCCTGTAATTTTCTATTTTTGTGCTATCTTTGTTTGGTTTTGGTATTAGTGTAATGTTGGATTCATAGAATATAGTTGGTAGTATTCCTTTTTCAATATTTTGAAAGAGTGTGTGTAGGATAGGCACTAATTCACGGCTGAATGCTTGGTAGAATTTGTTTGTGAAGCCGTCTGGGCCTGGGCTTTTGTTTTTGGGGAGTGCTTTGATTACTGCGTCAATTTTGCTGCTTGTAATTTGTCTGTTTAGTTGTTCTATTTCTTCTTTGTCCAGCTTTGGATGATTATATTGTTTAGGAATATGTCCATGTCTTCTAGGTTGCCGAATTAGTTTGCATATAAGTGTTCATAGTAATCTCTGATTATTCTTTTGATTTCTACTGAGTCTGTTGTGATTTCTCCTATTTTATTTATGATCCTATTTATATATGTTTTCTCCTTTTTTTTCTATGTGAGTCTGGCTAGAGGTTTGTCTTTTTGTTTATTTTTTCAAAGAACCAACTTTTGATTTCATTGATCTTTTGGATTTTTTTAAATTTCCATTTCATTAATTTCTGCTTTGATTTTTATTATTTCCTTTCTTCTGCTGACTTTAGTGGTTTTTTTTGTTGTTGTTATTTTTCTATCTCTTTGAGATGTGAGATTAGGTTGTTTCTTTGAGTTCTTTCTTGTTTCTTGATATGAGCCTATATTGCTATGTATTTTCCTCTTATTACTGCTTTTTTTTTTTTTTTTGGTGGGACCTCGCCGGTGGCCGGGGATCGAACTGGCGCTGCAGAGGCTGCAGGCAGCCTCTCAACCCAGTGCTCAACCGCTGCGCCACCAGGGGAAGCCCTTTTACTACTGCTTTTGACGCATCCCATACATCCTGGAAAGTAGTGTCCTCCTTGGGAACGTGACATTTTTTAACATATTAATATGATCTGAGATCTTTTCAACATATTGATAATTACCTAGTTGAAGCCACCAGAGATACGTCTACCGCAAAACAAGAAATAAATGGTGATAGATTCTTCTTCAAAAGATATTGTTATCCAGGAGGATAAGTTGCGTCTAGCAGAATGAATTTCTGTGTTTTAAAATATAAAGTCTTAACAATATGATGAGAAAAAAAAAAAAGACAAGTACAAGAATCAGACATGGCTCACATAGAATGTGAAATAAAATGTAGGACTTTGGTGAGTGTAGTTTCAATATGTCAGTAATTGAGATACTTTTCTTGTTAACTAAATGGAAAATACCAATGAATAGCTGCCAAAATTTTTATACTTAATTATAAGAAAACTATTTAGCTTAATTTGGGCACCAAATTCTAAGATATTTTAATTCTATGGGCAAATTTTTCTATCCATAAGATTCCTAATAATCTTGAAAGGTTAATGCACAATGGAATACTACTAAGCTTTTTTTTTTTTTTCTTAAAGATTTATTTATTTATTTATACAAGCACTGGGTACAGTCAGAAGCGCGGGAGGGTGAGAGAATTCACTAGAGCCAGAGCGGGGAGCAGAACAGGCAGAAGGACCGAAGTACACTGCTGAGGGGAGCAGCGGGCGGCAGGAGAGGTCTGCACGCCATGTGGGACCCTCCTCTGGTGGTCGATTGAACCAGCGCTGCAGAGGCTGCAGGCAGCTTCGCAACCCAGCGCTCAACCGCTATGCCACCTGGGAGGCCCACTACTAAGCTTTTTTTAAAAAGAAAATATCTTGCCATTTGCAACAACATGGATGGATTTGAAGAGCATTCTGTCAGTGAAAGATATCAGAAAGATAAATGCCAGATAATTTCACTTACATGTGAAATTAAAAAAAAAAAAAAACTAACAAAGGAACAAACAAAAATGTACCAAAACAAACCTGCAAAGCTATTATTATTAAAGGGATTGGGGAAAATTGGGAGAAAAACAGGAGGGGGGGTGTGGACCAGTGGTCTATTTTAGAAGATTGTTGGTGCTTTGGTGATGACTGTCGTATGGTAACATATCTGAAGAGTGTAAACCTATACCCTGAAGTCACACACGGTGTTGTAAACCAACATTTCCTCAATGAACATAATATAATTTTTAAGAAGAAATATCAATGCTTATTGGTTATCAACTTTTTTTTTTAAACTTTTCATACTTCCTTTTTTTAAAAATATTTATTTATTTATTTATATAAGCACTGGGTACAGTCAGAAGCGCGGGAGGGTGAGAGAATTCACCAGAGCCAGAGTGGGGAGCAGAGCAGGCAGAAGGACCGAAGTACACTGCTGAGGGGAGCAGCGGGCCGCAGGAGAGGTCTGCGCACCATGCGGGACCCTCCTCCGGTGGCCGGGGAGCAGCGGGGGATTGAACCGGCGCTGCAGAGGCTGAGGGCAGCCTTGCAACCCAGCGCTCAACCGCTGCGCCACCGGGGAGGCCCTGGTTATCAACTTTTATTCATGAAATTCTTTTTAAATTAATTTAGATATTTTCATAAATTTATTTGTATATAAGATAAATTAAGGACATTGTGACACATCAATAATTAACTTAGTTTCCAATACCCACTTTTTCTCACAAAACTTACTTGATTATTTAATAGAGCACTTAGGCATTAAGAAAGCATTCAAGCATACCTACATTCTGTAAAGATCAACAAAGAATGTAGCAGAGAGAATGGAATTTATGCCAAATTGAACAAAAGAGATTTCTTTATTTTTACACTGCATCTTTTCAACTTTTTAAACAGAAAACAAAGCTCATTGCTTTACCATTCATAGTGGAATTCTTACTGTGGAGCAGAATTTAGTAATAAATTATATGGAGAATATAACCAAAATGATAATGCATACATTGTGCAAAAAGTGATAAATGATGTAAGAATTATATAAAATAAAACAGTAATTAAAAAATAAATTTGGTTCACTCCTTATGACAGATCACTCTGATGAATTCCTTAACTGCGATACTTACAAGTATGTGGCTCTCCTTCCACAAACCATTATCATCTTGTCTTGTAAATACTTATATTTATTTTTGAACAATAAGCAAAATATTTAAAAATATGGCACGAATATTTTCTAGCTTAAGTTAATCACTTACCAGTTTCCATTAGGAGTGTAATCACAGAAAACAATTTGCTGATTGACTTATTGTTTAGCTTGTAGGAAGAAAGTTAGAAGTTGCATATTTTACAATTAACTTCACTAAAAATGATACCATCATTATTGAGATGGTGAGATGGTGATGCATTTTTTTTTTCATTTCATTGTAGCCAAGATAGAAATAGTGAGCTTACAACTTCCTGAAAGTGCTTATCTCTTTATTTAGATATAAAAGACATAATATATCTTAAGTTAACATGTCCTCTTCCTAAGAACCTTTAATTCATGAATGACTGTTCTTTGGAGAATTCAGAGCAAAGGTTGGGGAGAAGAGTCTTATATTCTGTAAAATGGGGAGCTAAATGAGACCAAACTTCCTGTGCTGTTAGTAACCCTGCAAGAGAAGAACATAGGGAAGGGAACCCTATTTCACAAGAAAACATACAGCACTCATGAGGTGCAGAGTGTGAGCAAATGTGTAAATTGGTGGATAATAAGTGATTGGTTTGGACAGAAGAATAGCAGAGTCCAGAGCTCTGGGATAGGTGCAATGAGAATTCCAAGTAAATGAGCAGAGAATAACAGCAGCCAAGAGAGTTGGTCCACAACTATTAAGTCTGGCAATGGGGGAAGCAGCCTTCCCCTGAGGGCAGAACAAGCAAACACAGGGGGCTGCTTTGACAACACATGTGACATCTCTAGAATTACTGGTGGAAGAGCACCCTAAGCTTCTTTAGTCATAAAGGTGGGAGTGGCTAGAAACTTAGTTTAGATATAAATATTAAGAAGAACTCATGTTATTGTATGGGGAGATCATTTAGTTAGTTTTATTCTTTCATTAACTCAGCCACCTAATATTTATTGATTTTCTGCTTTGTGCCAAGAACTGTTGTAGGTACTATTATGGTATCCTGGGAGTTCTGTATTCTATATTGTTACTATAAAAGGAATAATTCAGGATAATCTTTGATTTCCTGGAGTATCAAGTTCAGTGAAGAGAAACCAAAACAATTTTTGATTTCTAGCAGTTTCCAACATTCTGTAATGCTTGAGCTCTTTGATTTATGTTTCTGTTTTCATCATTTGAAAGTTTCTCAACATTTATTCCAAATTAAGGCTGAGTCTTTGTCTACATATAATTGTATCAAATATTAATGTCTGACTTGACTTTTTACCTTCTTTGCAATTTCCCTTAATATTACTACTCTCAGGAAGTCCTTGTTAAGGTATTCTCTATTTGGTAGCTGTACATAATTATTTTCTGAGAGGTTGCTATGGAGAGAGACAAAATTCAGTGTATAGTCTTACTGTATCTAGAGCTAGAAGAAACATTATTAGTCATTAATGTAGACCGAATTAAAGGACATATTCCTCTTCTCCTTGGACCTTTATTTAATAATTATGTTTACTGTATTAGGAATCCTGATGTGCAAATCATTTCACTTAAGCATCATCAACTCTGATGTGCGCATTGCTAATCTCTTTTATATATTACTTTTTATAATTGAAGAAATTTTTATATTTAACTCAAGAGTGTATAATCCTAAGTCTCAAGAGCTCTTAAATGACAGCCATTCTGTGTCAACATCTGGAACTTCATTGATTATTTGGTATCTTGGCTCCAATTGCTGAAATATAAGTACCATAGGCTGGTGATTTAAACACAAGAATTTTATTTCTCACAGTTTTGGAGTCTAAGGAATTCAAGACCAGGTGTCAGTTTTGGTTCCTCCTGAGATCTCTTCCCGACTTGTAGAGCACCATTACCTCAGTGTACCCTCACATGGCAGAGAGAAGGAGAGCAGGCTCTCTAGTCAGTTCTCACAAAATCGAATGAGTAATCCCATCATGACTAATCTCTCATGACTTCATCTGAATCTAATGGCTTCCATAAAGCTAGATCTCCAATTGTCATCACATCAAGGATTAGGACTTCAACATATGAATTAGGGCAGGTGCAGGAGAAACATCATTCAAGATATAGCATATTTTAATGCTTCTTTCTAATTTAATCACAGCTGGGCACTGTTTTAGGTGATTGAACCAGATATAACAGCGTGTTAATTTTTTCATGTAGTATGATAGCCAGTTTCCTTGATCCTGCTTCCTGTTATGCACTTTTTAAAAAGATTTATTTATTTATACAAGAACTGGGGTACAGGCCAAAGGTGCAGGAGGGTGAGAGAATTCATCAGAGACAGAGTGGGGAGCAGAACAGGCAGATGACCAAAAAGACTGCTGAGGGGAGCAGCAGGCGAGACAGGAGAGGTCTGCCGCGCCATGTGGGTATCTCCCCGGCAGGCCGGGAATCAAACCCATGCTGCAGAGGCTGTGGACAGCTTCACAGGACTGTGCTTAACCCTCTGTGCCACCAGGAAGGCCCCCTGTTAATATTTTTTTATGTAATCCTCTTTACATTGGATATATCAGGGTTGGTTTGTGTTACCCAAAAAATATGAGAGTCATGCACCTTATATCTTGGGTATATTCTCTCCCTCCCTTCTTCCCATCCCTCCCTCCTTACCTTATCACTCACTTTGGTGGTAGGGGGATACCAGCTTTCAAGTTGTGTTTTAAATTGAAGCTGGAATGTTACAAAATGGTCATGTACATATCATGAATGCGAATGGAGCCCACTAGAAAAACATATTCCTGGGAATAATTAAATATCTTTATGGGCCTTCCTGGTGGTGCAAGGGATTAAGTCTCAGCATCATGAGGTTATATGCAGCCACTACAGCAAGTTTGATACCAGGCCGGGGAGCTACCCACATGGTGCAGCAGGCCTCTCCTATCTCTCCTGCTGCTTCCCTCAGCAGTGTACTTCAGTAGATCTGCCTGTTCTGCTCCCCACTCTGTCTCTGGTGAATCTTATCACCCATCGCACCTCTGGCCTACACCCCGGTTCTTGTATGAATAAATAAATAAATCTTTAAAAAGGAAAAAATTAAGTATAAGTAAAACAACTTCTGAATTTGTATTTTATAATCATATTGATAGGAAATTTTCATTTATTCTTGCCTGTATCACATATTCATGTCTTATGTTGCAATGAAACTGACTCTTCTACGTAGCTTGAGCATATTTTTAATTTATTTCTAAAATTTTCATATGCATTAAATTATTACTTTAATTTGTTTATCTGACTATACTGGTGGTATAAATCACAACTGATACTTAAATAGTGAGAAAACTGCATTTCTTTTTAAAATATCCTCATTCTGATTTGCCATCAACTTGAATTGAACACACTTGTATGAGTCTGTAGCAGAGCTATTTGATGTTCTAAGATTAAGAAGGTAGCATTATACAGAGCAGAGAATATTAGATAATTAGAAAAAAACTAGGTTCTAATTTCCCCTTACTGTACTACTTAATCTCAAATAAAATGTATTTTTTGTAACTTCTCTTTATCTCATTAAATGAGAAAGTGAAACAATTAGTATTTAACCCTAGAATTCTTTATTCAAAGCAAAACTGGAGACCAATATCAAATAAACATTTGGCTAAACCTAGCTTTCTGAATAAAATAAGGGTGGAGCCTTGGAGCCCAGGCCTGCATCCCAGTAAGTCCTACAAAGGCCCTGCCAGAGTTGCTGGGAGCATGGTGTGCCATTCCAATTGATGAGGTGCTCTCTGGGCTATTTTGTATATAATACTCTAAAATTATTCACTGTCAGCCAGTTAATAAAATATGTTACTTGGCATGGCAAATGGAAATTAAATTAATCCTTTTGAAGCTTTTAAACTTCGTCACTACTTATACGAGCTCACATATTACCACAAATATTATTTCTGTTTTATAATTTGTGGCCTCTAGACATAAGACTAGCAAAATTCAGTGTGTTTTAACAACCTCCCATATGAAGTAAGTAAATGCAGCAAGTTACTAGGGTATGGTAAAATGCAGAGCCCCTTCTCTATCTTAAGCAACAGATACATGAGCTAAGGAGAACATCTGGAGCTTCTCTTATAGTCTGATGAGATTAGGTAATAAATTTATTATTGACAGACAAATTCTGAAGCTGAGTAATTTCCTGCCAACATGAAATAAAATCTGTGGGAACGAGCACATCTATGTCATAAGGAATCTTCTACCCTGATGCTCACAGAAACCATACAGCATATCATAAACAATGCTAGCTATATATCCTATGTTTATATATCATAAGTTTATATACACATATGTTAAATACTTTTAAATATAGAGACAACTGAAATTTAAAATATTTTTAATATTTTTTTGCTATCATTCCTGGTATGATTATGGAAGTTCATGTAAAATCCTCTAATGATGGATTTAATTTCCTAGTGAGGAAAAACTCCATTTTGGTTTTTGGGTAGTCTGTGGAGTAGACCCCAAATCTGAAATGCACAATCTCTTGAAAACATACAAATATTTCACTTGTTGCAGAATGTTTTTCCTTATTGCTAGAAAAGAAAAAAATAGCTTTGTCATAATTTAGTATTTGTCATATTTTGGTAGCTTATCACATCATTTTTTGTATATTTTTGTAAACTGGCTTTTAAAAAAATAGCAAAGAAAATATCACTGAAAATTTTCATTACCAAGATTCTAGGTTATTAAAATCTCATGCAATACCTTACCTTCTCATGAATTTTAATTTATTTTAATTGTGCTTTTGTTTTTTACTGAGGTGATGTTTGTTTACAACACTGGATGTGATTTAGAGGTATAGATACACAATCTTCAGTGTTACCTAGCACCACACCCAATACCAAGTGCTGTGAATGGCCAGCTTATTTTTTTATTTCTTAAAGATCCTTAAGATTATTGTTTAATTTAGTCCTTGTCATTATTAAGACCTAGTTGTCTGAGCCATTTCTAGAAAATAAATAACTTTATTATTTTATTGATAGATTTTTCTAATTTTTTTCTGGAAACTACCTAAGTAAAATCTATCTCAACTTTGTAAAATTTATTTAATTTTCATCATAGTTGTTTAATATATAATTTTATCAAAAACATATTATATAGTGGGATTAGTAATATTTCATAGGAAGTTAAAAAAATTAACTTTCAAAAACTTAGAGTGAAGTGCACATTTTATCGACTAATTCTGTTCTAGAGATACATCATGAGTCAAATGCCTAGACAATCCATCTCATATCTCTTATATTTTTCTTTATGAATTTTCCTTTTTAATACATAAATTGTTGATTTTATTATATATATCTGGCATTTCCAGCACTCAAAAATTTTAACCATTAGCACAATAAATTTCTAGTACCAAAATATGACTAATTGACCATTTAATTCTTTCATAGTTTTCATTATTGTTCAGATTTTAGCCATTTACATTCTCAGCCTACAACTTTGGATACTGATGATTCTAACTTTCATTTAATTTATTCTTAAGAAAAATGTCAACCCTTTCTTTTCTGCCTGTGTTTAATTTCTGTATTTATTTATTTATTTTAATTCTTCAGTTCTACTTTTCCTCTGGATTCCTTTTGACTACACTTTGCCCAGTAGGCAAAGAATAATAGTCTTTGTTTTATTTCAAAAGGATGCCAGGGAATATTCTTTCCAGTACTGTGCAAGTCTTTTGGATTGAAATAGTGCTGGGCCTGGCATGTCTCTCCAGGGATTTTACCAGTAGTTAGAAACCCATAATCTTGTACATCTTTATAAAAATTGAATTTTTACCATTTTCTCTATAATTTATTATCTGTGCTACAAGGCCGAAACATTAAATCTATAAATCCCTCATAAGCAATTTTAAGTATATTTATGTTTATTCTCTTTAGAGAAGTAAAAAAACACTCTCTGAGCTACAACCTAGTGACTGCTACTAAATTACTCTGACTAAATTAGCCTTGTAGGGAGTAAGGAATTCACCTTCATGTTTCTCTGACTCTACTTGTTTCTGGGACACTAATTAGTTTGATTGTCTAATGCACCATGCCTAGATTAACCCTACCTCCTAGATCACATTGAGGGTAAATCAATTTTTTTTTTCATTTTACCTTTTGTAGTATTTTATCCATTTGCATTCAGTCATTCAACAAATATTAGTTGAGTACCTACTGTATATATATATATATATGTATATATATATATATATGAATGTATACATAATATGTTAGGCATCTGTGAACTAAGTTTTTCAGACACAATGAAAAAAGACATGTTTTCCATTTCAGCTTCTCATCAAAAAAAGAAATAACTGCTTTTTAAAATGTATATTTTCTAAGCATGCTAACCTTCTGCAAAACACATAAAAAATTGCACATTTTACCAGGCTAGGCACAAAAGAGGAGAAAGGAAGAGATATAATTACAAGCAACTATGCCTTAGTGCTTGGAAACCAGAAATTGATTTGATCATAGACTCATCTCTGGAGACCTTCTCTTATGGAGAAGTGATATTATTGTTATCTACACTTTTTGTAATTAAAATTTACCTGACTATATAAAAGAATTTGATGGATATTAGATTCATCCAAAAATATTAGATTGTTTAATTTTCCAGAGACTTATAAACAAACAAAATATATTAGGTGATTTTTGTGTGGGTTTGTTTTTGTATGTGCCTAAAGATAAGATATAGATTTAATCTTCAGGCATGAACATTTATCTCACATATGTGTATATATATCTCCACACTTTGACTTATAATTGGCTCAACTCTTATTTATATTGTTACTTGTGGTTCATTATTAGGCTTTTTTCCTAATATCCAGCTCTGAAGTCGTAACTCTGCCATTAACTCCCATTTTTTATCTTAGCTTACCCCACTGTCTCTATTATTATCTTGTTTAATAGTTATGTTACTGTTATTTTTTATACATTCGATTTTTTGTGGTGTCAATGAATCTCTTCAAACATCAGTTTTCTTGTGGGAAAAAAAAGATAATTTAATCCCCCTCAAGGTTATTTTGAAAGTTAATGAGATAATGCATTTAAAAATCTCAATCGTCGGGCCTCCCCTGGTGGCTCAGTGGTTGAGCGCTGGGTTGTGTAGCTGCTCACAGCCTCTGCAGTGCCACTTCAATCCCCGCCACCAGATGAGGGCCCAACATGGTGCGCAGACCTCTCCTGCCACCCGCTGCTCCCCCTCAGCAGTGTACTTCCTCAGTCTGCCTGTTCTGCTCCCTGCTCTGGCTCTGGTGAATTCTCTCACCCTCCCATGCTTCTGACTGTACCCAGTACTTGTATAAATAAATAAATAAATAAATAAATAAATAAATAAATAAATAAATAAATAAATCTTTTTTAAAAAAAAACTCTCAATAGTTACTTAGCTTATAATAATTTCTGATTAGTTTCTGGTTATCACTATAATTTTGTATAATCAGTATTTTCCCTAGGTAGAAAAATCTGTTTCTATTTTTTTCTATCTTCTATTCTTTTTTCTCTTCTCTTTTAGATTATATGTAATATAGTGTAATACAGTATGCATATATTATACTAATAGATCTTAAACTTTTTTTGGTTTTTCCCATATTTTTTTCTAATTCAGTTTTTTCTCTGTCATTTTAGTGGACTGTTTTGCTTATTACTGACTTTCTATCTTTTCTTTATATAGTCCACAGGCCAAATTTGATTTTCAAAACCTGCAGAACAGTAATAATGCATATATTTAATAATACATGGAAGATATTAAATTATTACAAATCCTACAAAATGTTTAATATAAAAATATGTACTTTTCTCTATTGCTAGATCAAGATTAATAATTAAATGTGTGTACAAATTAGAATTAAATAATTCTATTAATATAATTCATTTTCAAATTCATAGAAAGCACATAATAATTGAGTGACTCGAATATTCTTTAAAAAATGAATGCTTACACATCCCTTCAAGTAAGCACTAAAATGTTTGAAAGCTGTCTTCCTGATAGAAGAGGAAAACCAAAACCTAAATGACTCTTGACATGGATCATCAAAATTTTAAATTAGACAAAATCCAAAATTCATTAACATACGCAGCAGTAATGAACACATATTAGAAAATTTGAAACTGACTAAAATCAAATTGCATGATATTACTTAATTTATGCATAGTGGGAACATAGATTTTGTGTACCTACCAGTGTCTATAATGTGTGAATCTTTGTGTTCATTGCCTCATTTAACCTCTGTGGTCATTCTGCAAATTTTATAAAGGACAATATAGGCTCAGAGAGATTAAGTATCTTCCCTAAGGCAACCTAACAAAACAGCCAGTTTTGCCAAGAAGAATTTTATATTAAGAGTCATCTCATTGCAAAGTGAACCCCTTTTCTACCAAACTATAGATTTTATAGTCCAATGACATTATGTTCTTCTTCAGATAATACCCTTAAATTTTGAAAATGGAAAGTAATGAAGAATTACCTCCATAAAGGATTAGGAAAATAGGAATTTGTTCCCAAAGTCAAGGGTTCATTGAGTAAGAACTCGAAATACTTCTTTTATTTTAAATGACTTAGAAACTGTGTCATTATATATTGGACCATAATTTCAATCATGTACTAGCATCAGTGTTAAATAATGAAATTTTTTGTGTATTCACACTTACATTGAAAGTGTTTGCCTGCTTTACATAACAAACATCATGATACCTTTATTCTTTATAAACATTTTACATTTTTTTTTTTTTTTAAGATTCGTTTTATTTATGCATACAAGAACTCGGGTGTAAGCCAGAGGTGCAGGGGGAAGGGTATGAGAGGATTCACCAGAGAGAGCGGAGCGCAGAACAGGAAAATCTACTGAAACACACTGCTGAGGGGAGCAGCGGGTGAGGCAGGACAGGTCTGTTCTGCCATTTGGGTTGCTCCCTGGCTGGTGGGGATAGAACTAGTGCTGCAGTGGCTGGCTGTGGCACCAGAGAGGCCTTACATTTTGTTTTAATTGTAGGAGTTTTTAAGTAACTTGTACTCAATGAGTACAAATATAAATGAAAAAAAATAACAGTATTTTTTTAGAACCCTATTTTTGATGTATAGATCCATATATTAGATGTATCACATTTTCCCTACACTAACAATGAAATCAATACATTGATAAGTCAAAATGTGTTCACCAAAGATGTCATCAAAATCTATAGCTTAGTCACATTTAATAAAACACTTGTTGTGGGCCTCCCCAGTGGCACAGCGGTTGAGCGCTGGGCTGCGAAGCTGCCCGCAGCGTCTGCAATGCCTGATCGATCCCGGCCACAGGCAAGGGTCCCACATGGTGTGAGGACCTCTCCTGCCGCCCACTGCTCCCCTCAGCAGTGTATTACCTCGGTCTGCCTATTCTGCTCCCCGTTCTGGCTCTGGTGAATTCTTTCACCCTCCCGCACTTCTGACTGTACCCAGTGCCTGTATAAATAAATAAATAAATCTTTAAAAAAACAAAACAAAGCAAAACACTTGTCTGTAAGCTGATTTGTAGGTGATACCGGGACTATTTGAAGAGGAAATGTCAATGGATTTTGGAGATCATATAAATAATCAGATATTTTAGAAAGAGGTTAAAGATTTCTCTCAGCAGAAACATTATAACACTTAAATGTTTACCCTTAAAAAGGCAGTTTTAAAGTGGACAATGCTGTGGCGATTAGACTTTTAGCAGTAAACAATGTAGTTGATTCTAAACAACGTGTTGATTCTAAACAACGTGTTGATTCTCAGCAAGGAACACCTGAAACTTACATAATGTTCTATAATGCAACATCATTTCAATGTAATAAACACATGCATATTTGAACTATTTTTCAGAACATACTATTTTATTTTAGGGCCTTTAAAACATGTTATGGAAAAGTTAGTTGGTTATGTATTTGTCTTTTTGGATTTATTTTCTTCATTGTTTTGTTGACATATTCATAGCACTACATGTTGCTTTAATTCATTCATCTTAAGTGCAGTATAATATTCTATAGTGTGTACATACACTATATTTTTGGGTTTGTTTTTTTTCTGTTAAAAAAGTGCTGCTGTGAAGATTCTTCTTTAAAGGTTTGCAGGAGTTTCTCTTGGGTATCTAACTGACAAGTTGTAAGATACATATGTCATATGGATTAAAGTTTACTGTTACTCTTGAAATTAGAAACTGAATCTCGTGTGCTTTTAGCACAATCCTGGTACACTGTGAAGGAACATAACATAAGGAAAGGGGAAACAGAATGTACTGCTGCATCTGAGTAGAGTGTGTTTTGAGGATACATGGTATGTGTGTGTGTACAGGCAACATAATGATTATGTTCTGCTATGAATTAAAGATACATAAAATATTTCATAATAGATAAATAGCAAAATGCATCAAGTAACCTCAGGTAATAAGATGAAAAGTAGACAATCAAAAATTGGGGCATTTTTAAAAATGACAAGAGACCAAAAGCAGGTAAATGACTTTCTTAAGTTCATAAAATTCAGCTTCTGTCTGCCATAGGAAGTGATTACTGCCCTCTCTTGAATAGACTGCCCCAGCCATGGGGCCAACATTTCATGTGAGAAAAACAGTGACAATGGGCGGAAAGGTGTTTTACTCTTCTCTGAAATTTCAAAGAGTGAAGACAGAAAGATAGAAAAAGGCAATTGCAGTTGATAAGGTATCTGATTTACAGAAACCCCACCTAGAAACTTAGATTTTTCACCCCATAGACCAGTTGCAAATCACTAGACTGCCCCATTCTTTAAGCGTATAAAGTTCTTTTATGAAGATAGGCATATTGTTACCCCAGATCTTTTGAGGTAGGGATTGGATCTTGATAAAATAAGCATCAGTGTGCCAAAGGATACAGGAAAGATAATTTAAAAAAAGACATTAGTTCTGTCATAGTCAGATAGAGTGTTTCCATATTTAGAATAACAAAATTTAAAAATTTTAGAGAAGAAAATTAATCTTAGATTCTAGAAGTCCAAATTTGCTTTTTAAAAATGACAAGAGACCAAAAGCAGGTAAATGACTTTCTTAAGTTCATAAAATTATTAGTGATGATCTCTTGAGGTAACATGTCTTGACTGCCAGGCAAGTTTATTTCTGTTTCCCCATATGGATTCTTCTCTCTCTTCTTGAGGTACTTCACAAGAGGGTTATTGTAGAAACTAAGTGACATTCTCAAACTGCAAAGTTAAGAAACGTGTTAAAAGGGAACAGCTTACCAAGTTGTAAGTGGAATATCTGGAACCATAAAGGTACCCATGGATGGTAATCCCAGAATTGTCACCAACACTAAAACCCTGAAAGAGGTGGTCTTGTCAATGGGGCTGCATCAAGAGATGTAGTGGCCTCACTCTTTATGAAGTGGAAATACAAGATAGGAGTGCATTCTCCTTTCTTTTGATCATCTGTCATGTTTCCTTATTCACTGAATTCCACTGAATTCAGAAGCAAAGGGGTTGGTTAGTGTAATTCATATGTAATTTTCTTGAGCAAATAAGGTAGAAGGGTGAAAGACTGATAAAGAAGGACATCAGATTTCTCACACAATGGCTTATTTGACTCTCTAACAGAAGCTCTCTTACTTAAATATCATAGAAGACACAGCTTTGAGTTACTTTGGCATCATAAGTATTAACTCTTCTTTGGGTTTCTTATCAGCATGCTACTATTTGCTTCTTTCTCTCTCATTCACCATGATTTGAGAGTATTGGGCTTTCCTGTATGTGACTATATTTTGCATTTGAAGTACCTCCCATCAGTTACTTTCAAGTACTAGGTAAATAGCCACTTGGAAAACTGTCCCTGTGGTTCCATGAAACATTCTCATCCTAGTAGTTATGCTAAAGTTTCAAGATATAAGGTAAAAAGCTCATAGTATATCAGATTCTGATCTGCCCCAAATGGGGAGCAAGACTTTTGCTACTTTTTTCTTTAAGCAAAACTAGACTGACATAATATGATGTTCATCATAAGTTTCTGAAACGTCTAGAAGATAGCCCACAAAAGCTCTAAGCTCTTCACCACTGGTGCTTCCTGACACAAAGACACAATCCCACAAAAGGAACCCAACAGTACCACTCCTTTTTTCTCCTAGTGTTTTGTGATGAAAACAAGTTACTCCTATATAATTGTGTGGTTTATATTCTGGTAATGCTGCTGGGTTAGGTTATGCCAATGCCACAAAGAATTAGACATAAATCTCCAAATTAAAATGAAGTACTTTTGTAGAGAGGCATTAGAACTTTCTACAGGCCAAATGAGTTGATTTACACCTTCTACCCAATGAAGCAATTCCCAGATGGCTTATATTCTTAAGCATAGTGTGTGCTTCCATTTCCACAATTGTATTTTCCTTTTTTTCCCACAACTGTGTTAATTTTATGACCCAGCTGTTGACTATTATATTGATTTAACATCATCAGATTCTAACTGGAAATTTACTATTATTTTCCTCATGGAGTTGCCAGCCTAAACACATGATCTTTTTCCTACCATAATGTTGTTTAGAAAAGATCAGATTGCTTGGTTTTGAAAGCTGAATGCAAAACAATATTAAATGGATTTAGAGGTCCATTAAATAAATTTGGAAATCCATGCTATCAGCATTATTCTGTAGTGCAGATTAACTCTGTGATAGGTGAGTGCCCTCATTTTATATATGAATATATAACATCTATTTCACATAGGCATATGTATTAAAATAGAAGTATGCATAATGTGCAAACATGTTTAATCTTTCTGTTTGCATATGTCTAATAATTATATTTTAATAAATATATTATTTCAACATTATTGCTTGCATTTCAACAGAATAAATTATAATCCCTTCTTCTATCATTCTAAATAAGACAAGATTGAAAGAAAAATTTTAAAAATGCTTTTTTGTTATTCATGAAATCAATCCACAGACCTCTGTTGGCTTTTCCCCCCTAAGTATAATTCATAAGAAATAAGAGTTTTGAGGCACCCACTTTTATTTATTCAAATTTGTGTGGTGATAATTTCTATGCCATTCTAGTAGGAGACTTTCCATTATGTCTCCAAATTTGTTAACATTGCTTTGTAAACATCTGTACCTCAGATATTTTGAATTTCTACTTTTTTTCTATCATAGCATTTGTCCTGTGGTCTAAATAAGATTTTGAAATCTACCTGACAGTTGTTGTTCCTATTGCTTTCGGTTTCTTTTTTGGGAGGTGTTTGGAGGATTGAAATTTTCCACCATTAAGTCATACACCTTTAGCGTGACCTTGATATTTTTCCCTCTGCACTAATGAGACCCTGGGTAGCTCTTATTTAAGGAAGTTGCTTTTGTCTGCTTGGCCAAATTAAACTGATCATAACTAATTGTGAGTAACCTGTTGTTTCATTTATTTATATTTATAGTTCATCCATAAGAACTTGAGGGAAATTCTTTGTTTTGTTTGTGGTATCATGATTAAAAAGACAACACTGTATTCTTTCTGGCCACCTGCTAGAGACAATGACCTTGATTTTTTTTTTTTTTTTTTGCAATGAAACTGGATATAACAAGATCACTTTCTCTGTAATAGCTCTAGTATGACAAACAGCAGTTTAAGGTCAAATACTGTAAGACCTACTAAACACAAACTACAATTTTACCCCTAAATCTGACCTTGATCTAACTTAACACCAAGTAATGATAAAAATGTTTCCCCTGTTAATGACCGTAATTTTTCCCAAATAATAATGTTACAGAAAATCATGTTGACATAGTAGGCAGAAAAGTTTATTATTAGTGCAATTTGTTTAATACTGGATTATAAATAGCCAATTAATATACCTCAGGCCATCATCAAAAATACTTAATCCGAGGGGGGCGGAGCAACATGGCGGCGAGGAGACGCTGCGAGTAAGATCTCCCATTAAAAAAAGTGAATAGGGAGGAAAAGCGGCAGGTCTCAGTGAGAAGTGGGACACGGAAGATAAACGGGTGACGCCAGCGAACTGCGCAAAGAAGAAAGTGGCCATAAAAGAGGACTAGAAGGGAGGGAAGCGCAGAACCCTGCTCCCCTCCCCCGCCCACAGAGGCAGCACTCTCCGACCGGCAGAGAGGAGGAAACAACACACCAAAACGGCCCACAAGAACAAAGGACGCAGTAAGCGGGACTGTGAGTGGAAAGGAACTATTGCAGCCACCACACCCCGGGAACGGGAGCTGAGGCGAACCCTGCAGGATCCGCCGCGGCGGTGAGCGAACGGCTCCTGGCGCCATTAGAGAAGAACAAAGACCCCGGGAGACCCGCACACAGCCCGGGCTGCCAGTAAGCTGGCGCGGAAACGTGGCGCGCTAGGGGAGCTTGAAAAGCAAGTGCAGACCGGGATCGCAGCTGCCCAGGTCCCCGCGCCTGCGACCTAGGCTTGCGGGGAGACGCACGGAGGTCCTCACTGAGGTGAAGGTCCCTCCCTGAGTGAGCAGGAACCAGGCGCCCAGGCACGGGAGCTGTGCAAAAGGCGCCATTCCCGCGCCACTGAACTGGGCTACAGCCCGCGTCCTGGACCTGAGGGCTTTGAACTGAGACCCGGGGCACGAAAATTCGGGGCGTGGTTTCTCCACGACGGTGGGGCACAAGGCAGACACAGCACCCCAAAGCTGTTGAGGTGTACCCTACCATTCCCGCTCTGTTCGCTGTCCCACGGGGTGGGGGTAGGCGAAAAACAGCCCCCCAAGGACAATAGGAGAGATCTCTGGCGCCACCTAGCGACCAGGAAAAAAAAAAGTCACTAACACCCTATAAAACAGGACATTTCTTAAGACTGCTTGAAAAGGGCAGAAGGTTTCTGGAGCACCCAGTGGCCAGCCGGGAAGTTATTCCACGCCAGGCCCCTTCCGACCAGCAGTCTGAGCCTACAGAGGGAGCAGGCACCCACGTCCGGGGCAGACCGGGTGCGCAGAAGAGTGTGCCTGAAACCGGAGGCGCAGGGACTGCATCCCGCTTCGCCATTTGAGAACAGGGACATTTCTTCAGTAAAAACTGCCTAAAACCAGCAGAAAGCTCCCCCAGAAGACAGAGATGGCTCCTGGAAGAGCCAGAGGGGAGCGGAGAAGTTCACCCAAGATGTCAGTCAGTCCGAGCAACACAGTGTCCCAACGCATACGACAAATTAGAAAACAGACAGTAGGGAGTAGAAGAACCACACGCAACCTAAAAACTCCTCAGGAAAGAAGCACACCACAAAAAGAAAACCACTCCCCAGATTGCAACGACAGCAACTTGGAAGAACTTCTGAGCCTTCCAGAAAGAGAATTTAAAATTGCCATGATTAAAAAAGTGATAGATCAGAAGAAGGAAATTGAGTCCCTAAAGAGGGAAGTAAGAGAAATGCAGGAGATCAAAGAATTAATGGAGGAACTAAAGAACTCTGGGAAAAGCAATGAAAGCAGAATAGATGAAATGGAAGAACGAATAAGTAATCTTGAAGACACAGAAATAAAAAGAACCAAAACAGAAAAGGAAAGAGAAGTACGAAGGAAAAAGAATGAAGAAAGACTTCGGGAACTATCTGACTCCATGAGGAAAGGAAATATAAGAGTTATAGGAATTCCAGAAGGAGAGGAGAGAGATGTAGGAACAGAGAAAATATTCATGGATATAATTGAAGAGAACTTCCCAAATGAGAAGAAGGAGCTGAAAATTGATATACAAGAAGCAAGAAGAACACCAAACTTCCACGACGAAAGGAAAAACACAGCAAGACACATAATAGTAAAGCTCCCAAGAATCCAGGACAAGGAAAAAATAATGAAGCTGACAAGAGGGAAGAAACAGATAACATTCAAAGGAAAACCAATCAGGCTGACATCAGACTTCTCTGAAGAAACACTACGGGCAAGGAGAGAGTGGAGGGACATAGTCAACAGACTCCAAGAAAACAGATGCCAACCAAGAATACTCTATCCCGCAAAGCTCTCTTTCCTCCATGAAGAAAGAATATGGACCTTCCCAGACAAAGAGAAACTCCGGAATTTCATTGCGACTAAACCCCCACTCCAAAAAATACTACAAGGAATCCTAAAGCCAGAACCTCAGAGGGACGAATAACAACGAAAGAAGACCAAAAAAAAAAAAGTTATTAAAAGAATAAATAAATAAAATCAAAGGAAAGACAAACATAATGGCAAATACAGATGCTAACATATCAATATTAACTCTAAATGTAAATGGACTAAACTCTTCAATAAAAAGACACAGAGTTGCAGCCTGGATTAAGAAACAAAACCCAACCTTTTGCTGTCTCCAGGAAACACATTTAGCTACAAAAGATAAAAATAGGCTCAAAGTCAAAGGATGGAAAACAATCCTACAAGCAAATGGGCCAAAAAAGAAAGCAGGAACAGCTATACTTATATCAGATAAAACAGACTTCAAACTCAAAAAAATAAAAAGAGACCCCAATGGTCACTACATTATGATTAAGGGGACAATACTTCAAGAAGAAATAACACTCATTAACATATACTCACCAAACGAAAGAGCACCAAAATATATCAGACAACTGTTGTCCTCTCTGAAAACAGACATCAGAGAAAACACATATGTAGTGGGAGACTTCAACACACCACTATCAACAATGGATAGATCAACAAGACAAAAAATAAGTAAAGAAACTAAAGCTCTAAATAAGGACCTAGAGCATTTGGGCTTAACAGACATCTATAGAACACTAAACCCAAAAAAAACGGAGTACACATTTTTCTCAAGCGCACACGGATCATTCTCCAGGATCGATCACATACTGGGGCACAAGACAAACATCAACAGATACACCAAGATTGAAATCATACCAACCATCTTTTCTGACCACGAAGGCATCAAACTAGAAATAAATCATAAAAAGAAGGCAAGGAACTATCCTACCTCATGGAGATTAAAAGCCACACTACTGGAAGACCACTGGACTAACGAGGAGATCAAAGAAGAAATTAAAAAATTCTTTGAATTGAATGACAAGGAGGACACCAATATCCTAAATGTATGGGATGCAGCAAAAGCAGTAATAAGAGGAAAATATATAGCAATAGAAGCTCACATCAAAAAACAAGAAAGAACTCAAAGAAACAACCTAATCTCGAAGCTCAAAGATCTAGAAAAAGAACAACAAAAAAACCCCAGAACCAGTAGAAGAAAAGAAATAATAAAAACCAAAGCAGAAATAAATGAAATTGAAACTAAAAAAACAATCCAAAAGATCAATGAAACCAAGAGCTGGTTCTTTGAAAAAATAAATAAAATAGACAAACCCCTAGCCAGGCTCACAAAGGAAAAAAGGGAGAAAGCACAAATACACAGAATCATCAATGAAAGAGGAGAAATCACAACGGACACAGCAGAAATCAAAAGAATAATCAGTAACTACTATGAACAGTTATATGGAAACAAGTTCAACAATCTAGAGGAGATGGACAAATTCCTACAACTCTACAATCACCCAAAGCTAGATAAAGAAGAAATAGAACACCTAAACAGACCAATTACAAGCAGCGAAATTGAAATGGTAATTAAAAACCTCCCCAAAAACAAAAGCCCAGGACCTGATGGATTTACAAATGAATTCTACCAAACATTCAGAGACGAATTAGTGCCTATCCTTCACAAACTCTTCCAAAAAATTGAGAAGGAAGGGACAATACCAAACACGTTCTATGAAGCCAATATTACACTAATACCAAAACCGAATAAGGACAACACAAAAAAGGAAAACTATAGGCCAATCTCCCTAATGAACACTGATGCAAAAATCCTCAATAAAATTTTAGCTATCAGAATCCAACAATGTATCCATAAGATAATTCACCACGACCAAGTTGGATTCATTCCAGGGGCACAAGGATGGTTTAACATCCGAAAATCAATCAACGTTATCCAACACATCAACAAAAAGAAATATAAAAACCATATGATAATATCAATAGATGCTGAGAAAGCTTTCGACAAAGTGCAACACCCATTCATGATAAAAGCCCTTGAAATTCTTGGGATACAAGGAACATACCTCAACATCATAAAGGCCATCTATGACAAGCCAACAGCCAGTATCATTCTCAATGGTGAAAAGCTGAAAGCAATTCCATTAAGATCTGGAACAAGACAAGGATGTCCACTCTCACCACTGCTTTTCAATATAATACTGGAAGTCCTAGCCAGAGCAATAAGACAAGAGAAAGACATCCAAGGAATCCAAATAGGAAAAGAAGAAGTCAAACTATCACTATTTGCAGATGATATGATAATATACATAGAGAACCCCAAAATCTCCACAGAAAAACTAATTCAACTCATCAATCAATTCAGTAAAGTGGCAGGATACAAAATCAACACGCAAAAGTCAGTAGCCTTCCTATACACAAACAATAAATCTGAAGAAGAAGAAATCAAAAAAACCACCCCTTTTATTATCGAAACAAAAAAAATCAAATATTTGGGAATAAATCTAACAAAAGAGGTAAAGGACCTATACAAAGAAAACTATAAAACACTGTTAAAAGAAATAGAAGAAGACACAAAGAAATGGAAAGACATCCCCTGCTCATGGATTGGAAGAATAAACATTATTAAAATGGCCATCCTACCAAAAGCAATATACAGATTCAATGCTATTCCAATCAAAATCTCAATGGCATTCTTCAAAGAAATAGAACAATTATTGATGAAATTCATATGGAATCACCAAAAACCCCGAATAGCCAAAGCTCTACTGAAAAAAAAAGAAGGAAATGGAGGCATCACACTCCCAGACTTCAAACTCTACTACAAAGCCATAATCATCAAAACTGCATGGTATTGGAACAAGAACAGACATACAGACCAATGGAATCGAATAGAAAATCCAGAAATAAACCCACAGATTTATGGTCAACTAATCTTTGACAAAGGAGCAAAGACTATGCATTGGAGCAAAGAAAGTTTGTTCAATAAATGGTGCTGGGAAAACTGGGTCGCTACATGCAAAAGAATGAAGCTTGACCACTACCTCACACCATACACAAAAATCAACTCAAAATGGATTAAAGAACTAGACATAAGACCTGAAACCATAAAATACATAGAAGGAAATATAGGCGAAACACTACGGGATTTGCACATCAAAGACATCTTTACAGACACATCACCCAAAGCAGTGATAGTGAAGAGAAAGATAAACAGCTGGGACTACATCAAATTAAAGAGCTTCTGCACAGCAAAAGAGACAATAACAAAAACAAAGAGAAACCCCACCAACTGGGAGAACATTTTTGCACCCAACACTAATGATAAAGGACTGATCACAAAAATCTGCAAAGAGCTGATGAGACTCAGCAACAACAAAGAAAATAATCCAGTCAAAAAATGGGCAGAAGAGCTAAAAAGAAACTTCTCTGAAGAGGAAATGCAAATGGCCAACAGACATATGAAAAAATGTTCAACATCACTTGCAATCAGGGAAATGCAAATCAAAACTACCATGAGATACCATCTCACACCAGTGAGAATGGCACATATTAAAAAAACTAGCAACAACAAATGTTGGCGAGGATGTGGAGAAAAAGGAACTCTTGTGCACTGTTGGTGGGAGTGCAAACTGGTCCAACCACTATGGAGAGCTGTGTGGAGATTTCTGGACCTACTAAACATAGAGCTTCCATATGATCCAGCAATTCCACTCCTAGGTATTTACCCAAAGGACACAGAAACATCAATTCCAAAGAGCACCTGCACTCCTATGTTTATAGCAGCACTGTTTACAATAGCTAAGCTTTGGAAACAACCCAAATGCCCAAAAATAGATGACTGGATCAAGAAGATGTGGTACATATATACCATGGAATATTACTCAGCATTCAAAAAAGATAAACACATGCAATTTGCAGCAACATGGATGGCACTGGAAGGGATCATGCTCAGCGAAATAAGCCAAAAAGAAAAAGATAAATACCGGATGGTCTCACTCATAGCAGGAATCTAGAAAACTTAAATAAGGGACCAGGAAAATGAATATAAGAAAGTGAAAATCAAAATCAACAAAAAACTATGAACCAGAGACACTTTTTGGGGGGTGGGGGGCGGGAGGGGAAGGATTGGGGTCAGAATGGGGCGTTTGCAATTGTATGGGGGAATATAAAAATAAAATTTAATATTTAAAAAAAAAAAAAATACTTAATCCACTAATATTTAATGATAATACATTATCTGTCTAATTCTGCACTAAGGGAAAACCACATCTAAATATCTTTATTACCTACTGAGTTTTGAGTCAGTGTCAAACTAGTTTAAATAACTGGCAAAACGCTTCAGATTTTAGTGTATTTAAATGTGTTCTCTGTTATATGGACCATACATGAAGAATGATTCTGGGAAGCCCAGGACATTTCCATATTAAGCAACAGACAACATCTACATTGCCTTTATCCTTTATTTATTTATTTATTTATTTATTTATCTATCTATGTATTTATTTATTTATTAAGGCTTATTTTATTTATGCATACAAAAGCTAGGGTGTAAGCTGGGCAGGGGAGGGTGGTGAGAGGATTCACCAGAGACAGAGTGGGGAGCAGAACAGGTGAAGTAACTGAAATATACTGATAAGGGGAGCAGTGGGCGAGACAGGAGAGGTCTGCTGTGCCATGTGGGTTAGCTCCCTGACCGGGCATTGAACTCATGCTGCAGTGGCTGCCAATAGCTTGACAGCGCTGAGACTTAACCCCTTGTACCACCAGGGAGGCCCCCATTATCCTTTTGTAATTTGCTGGGGAATAGTTAAGGAAATAATAAATTTAATTCCCTCTATTTACCAAAGATACATGTTTTTTTATATGGAGACATTTCTGCCACTTTCAATCTCTACCCTAAAGAGAAAATTGGACCTATTGACAACAATAATTTATGCTTCATTTTGTTCTAGTAAGTAAGCAAAAATAGTTTTCGTGTTTTGTCTTTAATACATTTGTCATTGGAAGATGAATAACAATGCCATTTAATTGATACTTTGTATTTATATATGTGACAAGCATATTATCTCACCAGATCTCTAAGTGTTTTTTACTAGGCTAGTCACATTTCCACATTTAAGTAATGGATCACAGTTTTTATCTCCAATGTAAATGTTAGATTTGTTATCCTCATATGCAGGAAGCAAAAGTAACTTCTGTTAGGTTGTCAGTTTATGTATATTGTATAGGCTTTGTGTCCTAAAGATGTCAAAGATGACAATTGCATTACTGCAGTGGTATTTCAAATTTAACTCTCAATACTTTGCATCTAATAAAGCACTAATATATTATTATTTCTCTTCCTGGGAGAAAGTAAGTGGGAAGAAAAGTCTGTGAAAGTATGTCTAAAAATTAGCTAGTAATCTCAGTCACCTGATACAGCATTCATGAGGGAGAAAAAAAAACTAATAAACTTGTAAATATTTTGTATTATTTCAATTTTTATATCAGCATCCAATTATATGCTAAGGTCTTTATTGTCATTTATGACTATATAGATATAAATTGGGAGAATAATTGATCAGATTGTTAAAAGCATCTATTTTCAATAAATTCACAGTTCATATATCAGTCACAGTGAAAATAATCTTAATGAGAGATCCTAGTTTCTTTTTTTGGTTCAGGTGAAGGCTTCTGGCGTTTCCACTTCCAACTTACTCAAGGTAGCCATATTAACATTATAGAATAGGATGATACTCCAATAACTGTTAATCTAGTTAAATATTTTTCCTAAGTTCCATCATTGCTAGATGCTTGATACGAATGAAGTTGGTTAGGAGATGGTTCCTGCTCGTAGAGAACTTGGTTATATTGATGAGAGCAAACAAATGACAGCTCATATGGTGCAATCACATGATAAATGGAAGCACCTTCATTGAAAAGCTGGGCCAGTTGGGAGGGTTGAACTTAAGGAATGAAGGTAGGTCTCTGAGAAAATTACAAAATAACCTGCATATTGAAAGACTAGCAGGGATGACCTGCAAAGAGGAAGGATAACTAAAGGCATATTGTAGCGGAGAAAACCACCTAGGTAAAGGCATGGAGGAAAGGGAATTGACTTCTTTAGGGAACTGCAAGTAGTTCCGTGTTGCAAAGAACGGAGTCTGGGATTCTTATAGGGGTTAGGAAAGATAAGGAGAGTTGCTGAAGAGAGCAGCAGGGGCTGTATCATGACAAGCTTGTTGTGATCCCTGTGATAGGTCTGGAAACAATTGTGGCCATGGAAACAATTTAAGCATGGAGGTTTGACTTCATGTTAATTTGACTTGTTGGTTGCTGCTAAGAATGGATCAGAAGGGAGCTAAAGTAAATGTTAACGTAGTAAATTGTAATTTTTGTTATAATTTGTAGTAAATTCAGACAAGAATAATACAAGAAAAGTAAAGTATTTCTTACTGGAATGTAGAAAGGAAACTCTTCTTCCTTTAATAGCACGTATACTGCAATTGAAACAAATCAAAGAAGATTAGCATGGCTCATGCATAAGGATAACATGCAGATTTGTGAAGCCCTCCATATGTTTTTTTAACAAAGTGAAGTTATTCATGCTAATTAAACTTATCATGGTAATCAGTTCACTTTTTATATATAAATTAATGATGTCTACCTTAAACTAATACAACGGTATATGACACCTGTATGACTATACAGGAAAAAAATGAAAAGGATCTCTATTGTTCTAGTCAAATAATATGCAAAATAAAAAGAGAGTATCCAACTTTAGAAACAAAAGCAGAATCAAAGTCCAAGGATGGTGACAGAACAGAAAGGTTAATTTAATATCAACCACTCTTGCAAGATAATATCTAGTGTCTTATAAGATGATAGTATCTATCTGTGACACAGTGCTGATCACAGAACTATAATTTTCTTTAAAAAAAAATCCTTGAAAGGAAAAGAACTGGCCTCAGAATTATTAAAGGTCACAATCAAAGAAGTGCACAGAAACCTAGCATGGTTATTAACAATACCAAGTCATTTTCCATTATAAATATGTGGTAATGGATGTAATCAAGTGCAGGTTGTAATATGACATCAAACCAAGTAACTATAAAAGGTCGTTGACAGTGGTATAATGAGGTATAGATTTGGACAGTGAACTTAATATATATATGTATGATGTCTCTAATTGATGAACACCTGAAACTTACATAATGCTATAACGCAAATTTACTTCAATAAAAAACATAAATATAAAAAGCTTCCTGGAAGGAAAAACTTGGCAGGGAATGGGAACTTGGGTGTAATAAAGAAGTGAGACAAAAGAAGGATCCTTTTTAATTGTTGAGTCTGCATGTTTGGGTGGGTATTTTGTGATCCATATGTAATTTCTTCAGCCTAGTATATTGAGAGCTATTTGGGTAGGTAGAGTTGAAGTAGATACTGCTTAGCTGCTCTTTAGCTTGGATGCTCCCCAGTGAAGAGAAAGGAAGTACAACCTGGAGTCAATCAAGTGAAACTAACTGGGATGGGGTTTCAGGGACAATAAACTTTACTGGTAGTAGCAGAGTTCAGTTCAGACACAAAATTTGGGTTATTCATTGACAGTCAAATAGAGGACATCCAGACAGATAGTTAGGGTAGAGGTCAGAAGAATAGTCTTGTTTTACTTAATCTTATTTAACTCTTTTCACTTAAGTACTTGAATAAAGCAAATTTATTATGTTGGATTTATTGTTTTCCTTATGGGAAGGAATAGTATAAATAAAGGAGATAAGATTAAAATCACTAAATTTCTAGCATCTTGAGAGTTACCCCTGAACTCTGTTGAGGCTACCCAAGGAACCTCTAGATCATAACCTTAAAATATTTGGATACGAATTTATTTGTATTGTATAGGTTCTTAGATTATGGCCTTCCAGAGAAAATGTCATTGGCTTTAATTTCTTAGCTTAATGAGACTTTAGATAATTTCAAGTCTCTTAGAAAAAGATAAAGGAGAGATTTTTGAGTGGGCCATTTTATCTTGGTTCTGTGTTTGGAGAATTGGGTACACTTCTCCCAAACATTAATTGTAGTAAGATTGTAGTTGTCTCAGTGAGGTTTACTGTTAACTTCAGTCTCTACTGTCCAGAGAAACTGGTGACATATCATTACTGGTAGCAGCACACTGATTGCATATAAGGGAAGCCAGTATGCTATGCCTCTTTTAGGCAGACCTGCTGTGTCCATACACATATGGACATATGTATTTAGGTGTGGACCTAAATACACACGGATGATGTTATTGACCTGTGTTACTAGAGCTGAAAGAATAGAGAAGGTGAAAAGAATATGATTCATTGGAGCAGATTAATCGTTTTAGAGCTGGCTTTGGAAAATATGGCATGAGTCATGGAAATGATGCACAAATCATTAAGCTTTAAATATTTACTTATTTTTTTTGTCTAAACAGTCCCTATTGACTGAGAAATGCATGTTGTTATTTTTTAAGGGTTTCTTTAGTTTTTCAGGTAAGACCTAGTGCTGTTTCCTTCCATTTCAGAAGATGTTAAAGAAGACACATCAATGTGCTATGTGAATGTGTTCTTTAAAGTTGGTCTGCCAGTTTGTAGCAAACTTGGTGTTCTGCCTGATTAAGATGTTAAAGATCAGCCTTATACAGATATAGCTCTAAGCGGTGTGTTCCTTTCAAGAAACATTAGGTATTATGTTTCATACCCAAAGTGGTCAGAACTGGGGGAAATGTTGACATTAGATAATATTAGAACTGGAAACAAATAAGAATTCTACTAAAGGACTCAGGGAAGCTTCATTTCTGGTAACATTTACCTTTGTATGCTATTTTTAACAAGCAGAAAGAATAGACTCCTTTCCTAAAAGTAAAATAGCCTTAGTTTTCTTCTCCTTGCCGTAAGCAAGTAGTGAAAACATTCATAATAGCATGATTTCAAATGAAATATTCTGTAGTTAAATGGGATATTTCCTTTGAATGATAGAAATGCCATAGTTGAAAATGAGATGGTGGCCCTTGTATTTTTGTTCTGATTTTAAAGAATTGGAAGGAACACATCAGAAATGGGAATTAAGTCTGAATAATCATTTTCCTTGTCTTGTAAATTGGTAGAATCAGAATCTGGAAAGACAGAAATAAAGAGAGAAAGTAAAACAGATTGTCTCTAATTATTTTATGTGTGTGTGTTATAGTTTGTTATAGATTCCCAAACAGAGAAGGTGAGAAAAGATAATCGGAGACTTGAAAAAGAAATCTCTCTCTCTCTCCCTTCCTCCCTCCCTCTCATGCACACACTCACATGCTCACACTCAATGTGATATAATTGGAAAATTGACTTATCAGATGCATCTGAGACTGGGGATTTAACCTTTTTTATGCATTAGTAGAAAGGGTATTTGGTTTGATTCCATTGATCCAGCAATTGCATTTTGCCTCTCTAAAGTATTCTTTGGTATTTAAATTTTCTGTGTAATTTTGCTTAAGATCAAGGAGACTACACATTATAAAACTTACATTTGTTTAAGGCTTATGTGGATTTATAAGTCAAAGCAGAATACACTCTCAGAACAGTAACTGACACAGACGCCTTACATACTAAGAATACACTGAGTACACATCATAGAATAAGAACATTCAGTTGGAAGTTAGGCTTCTAAAAATAACTAAGTGCTCAATACTTTCTGCTTTTTACACAGTATTATAGGGTAGAGTATTTCCTATGCCTATCTTATTAAATTGCATAATCAATATGCCAAGTTCTAGTATTACTTGTAATTGAAGGCTTTATTTGCTTGTCTGCAATTTAAGGTCATGCCTTTAGAATTAAGTAGTATATACTATTTCTGATTTGTGTAGTTACTTCACTATAAAAGAGGATGAATATTAAAGTTTTTTTTCTCCCCTAAAGTAAAATTAATCTTTTTTTTCTTCTTGTTGAGGCAGCGTTAGTTATAATACTGTGTAGGTTTCAGATGCACAATTTCTCACCTCAGCATCTATCTATGCCATGCCATGCCATGCCATGCTCACCAAATGTCTAGTCACCATCCACCACCAATCATCTCCCTCTTGCCATTTACCAATTCCTCCCACCCCTCCCTGTAACAACCATTTTGTTATTAAACTCTAAGGGCTTGGGTTTTATTTGTTTCTTTGGTTAATTTTTTTGTCTTTATATTCCACTAATGAGTAAAATCATAAAGTATTTTTCTTTCTCCTTCTGACTTACTTCACTTACCAAATTCACTCAAACTTCATCCATGTTGTTATAAATGACAATATTTCATCTTTTTTATAACCAAGTAGTTTTCCATTATGTATATATACCATACCTTCTTAATCCATTCATCTGATGTCTTTGGACACGAGTTGTTTCCATATCTCGGCTATTGTGAATAATGCTCTAGTGATTATAGGGGCACCTTTTTTTTTTTCAAATTAATGTCTTCATAGTCTTTGGGAAAATATCCAGAACTAGAATTACTGGGTTATATGGCACTTCTATTTTTAATTTTTCAAGAAATCTCCATACTGTTTTCCAAAGTAGCTACACTAATTTACATTCTCACCTACAGTATAAAATAGTTTCTTTTTCTCCACATCCTTCCCAACACTTATTATTTCTAGACTTTTTGATAGTAGCTATTCTGACTGGTATGATGTGAAATTTCATTGAGTAACACAGTAATTTTAATTGGTGTCATTTATCTTTTAAAATTGTGATGGAAATAACTGTAGCACAGAAGGATGGCATTCTGTATAATTAAGCAATGATCTAACAAGAACACATTTTCCTAAAATAGATAACTCCATGGCAATGTTGGGCAATGCAGATCATAGTGGATATACTTATTTTACCCAGATATATTATAATGAAAATTTATACTATCACTTTTAGAAATGAGATGATTTAACTAATTAATAGTTGACTTTTCCTCATAAATACCCATATGTGAGCTGAGTACAGGATGACAATTATTAAGGTTTAGCTTAAAATGTACTGTGTGCACCATCAGCATGTGAGAGAACCAATGGAGAGATAGGGCTTCTTACCATAAGACCATAGGCAAGTTAAAGAAACTGAACTAGTCAGATGTGCCCTTAAGCAAGAAATAGTATTATCTATTACTTTAAGATATCTTCTTCCTTGCATATGAAATTAACATTGTTTAGTACAAGAATATTTATCCATGTATATAATTGTTTATTTACTTCTGTGTTTTAAGCTTGTAATCATGGATTCTGAGGCTCAGTTTGTTCATTAAAAGGATAAACTAAAAATTTTTCCATATCTTGTACAATACCAATTTTCTATAAGTCTATGAATAAATGTCAGACTGTTACAGGGAAGAAAACTGTTTAATAGCTTGACTGTTTTATTATACATCACTATCCCTTCCTGCCTCTGGAAGCACAATAAGAAATCTAAATAGGAAGGAAAAAACATTGAAGTTAGTTTAACATGATATCAAAATTTCCTGAATATATTAAATGTTGAGGGAAAAATATACCCTCATTAAGGCAGCATTTCAAAATCTGCAAATGGTGAGAGAAAGTCTGGCTTTTATAATAATGGAAAAGCTCTTTAACCTCAAAACAAATAACCAACATAAATAACTAAATTCCTAAGAAAGTTTTGTGTCACCTTATACTTTAGTGGTTTAGTTTCTGTATTTTACTATGCCTATCTTGGAATATTAGATTTTAATAAAATGCTTCATGATTTATGTATTTGTAAAGAGATTAGGATTGTACCTGGCAGAAGAAAACACCATAAACATGTTTGTTAAATTAAAACAAACAGATGGATCAACACTATAAATAAATTTAAACCCTTGCAGTGGGTTTAGCGCAGCACTGTGAAGCTGTCTGCAACTTCTGCAGCGCAGGTTCGATTCCCCTCCGGCCAGGGAGATACCCACATGGTGCCGCAGACCTCTCTTGTCTTGCCCACTGCTCCCCTTAGCAGTATATTTCGGTTATCTACCTGTTCTGCTCTCCACTCGGTCTCTGGTGAATCCTCTCACCTTCCCGTGCCTCTGGTCTGTACCCCAGTTCTTGTATAAAAATAAATAAATCTTTAAAAAAAAGCAAACCTTCATTTTCAGAACTATATTAGGTGGAAAACATCTAAACATCTTATGTATCAATTCTTTTATATATAGTTATTTTATGTGGCAGCTTTTTATATAAATCCTCTCATTTACTCTTCATAAAAAGTACACATTCTTTCCACATTACCCCATTTTCATACAAATTGACAATATGTAAATTAGAAAGTAAATTTAATGCTTTGTTTTAATATGGTAACATAACCATTTATATAACAAAATCACATATTTATTTCATGATTTAATTAGTAACAATTCCTCCCAAGAACTACATTGTAGCTTAAAAGATGTTTCTAACTTTTCTGCCTCTATGTCTTAAGTGGCAACAAACATTCTTTAAGAACAAGAGTCCCAGCCTAGCAAAAGGGATTATAAAGCTCATTTTCACTTAATCTCAGTAGTTTTTAACAATACCATATGCTAAAACGTGTAATTAGCAGACTGAAACAATATGAGAATACCATCAGAAGGGATGATCTATTAATTTGAAGATCATCTGTAGGGCCTCCCTTGGTGGCGCAGGTGGTTGAGCGTCACTCTGTGAAACTTTCCGCCCCCTCTGCAGCACCGGATCGATTCCAGCCAGCGAGGGTCCCACATGACCTGGCAGACCTCTCCTGTCTCGCCTGCTGCTCCCCTCCTCATTGTATTTCGTCAGTCTGCCTGTTCTGTTCCCCGCTCTGTCTCTGGTGAATCCTCTCACCCTATCATGCATCTGGCCTGTACCCCGGTTCTTGTGTAAATGAATAAATAAATCTTTTTTTAAAAAAAAGATCATCTGTAAAGAGCTGCTTTACCTTAAACCCATATGATTAATTTAAAAGTGAATTTAAATGATAGCAGTTGGGAAATATGGCTTCATTGTTTGTTTCTCTCAGGCCAGGTGTTGAGTGAAAGCAAATAGCTTCAGTCTTTCATATTGAACCTATGGAAGGTCACCTGCATCTTCCACACCCTGTATAGGATTAGTCTCTGACAAGAATTTCCTTCTAGAGAATTATGCATTTTAGATACCAGAATAGGTTGTTCATTCCAGACTTTGGGGATGGAGGAAAGGAAGAGAGTCCTTTGAAAGTTCTTGGCCAATAGGAAAATATACAAGTGAAGTATGGCTGTCTGACTAAACCATCATTATTGATCACATATTCTCCAGAGAATTTTCCTTCACAGATTTTCTAGGATGAAAATCTGATACAATAGTTCTTCTAAATTCCTTTAAGATCTATAAGGACCCCTTTTGCTGGATGAGATAAAAATATATTTCTGCACTATGCTTATGTTCTAAAATGTTTGAAAACCCTACTTTTATATTTATAGTGAGTCATGAAATAAATGACTATGACTATATTTGGAACTGAGAAGGTTTATACTAGTTCAGAAAGACCTGTACTTGAATTCCAGCTTTGACACCTACAAGGAAGTCATGTTGAGCAAATTTTTTAGTTTTTCTAAGCTTTGCATTCCCTATTTGTGATCACAATATCTGGTTTCAAGAATGTTATGAGGAATAATGAGATGATATAATAGTGCCTTGCAAGAAGTAAGTGCTCTGTATATGCTACCATCTTCCATTGTTCCTTCTTATTTTTGCACATAAAAATAAAATATATTTACTATTTTTATGCATGCAAAATGTATTTCCTTGTATAAATTATACCTGATACAGATATTTTGCTTGAAAAGTTAATTGTAATAGAAAAATCACACTTAACATCTTGAAATAATGTCTTGATTTGGGATCTGTTGGATTAGAAGTATTAATGAAAGCATAAAAAATGAGTTAATGAGAAACCAAATTAAAAAATAATTTATCAATTTGCTTAATTTTTATTTTAAAGTAATGCACCAGCATTAAAAGAAATATGAGAAAATATATCCATGATCTAAAACATCATTAAATTTTACTTCTTAAAACTACTTATTGCAAATGTTGTATTTTATCATCATTATTGAAGCAGTAAAGAGTACAATTGGAACTGGAGGAATTAATTGACCAGGAAACAAGTCTAGAACAAGTCTCAAAATAACCAGAAATCTTTCATTTTATGGCAACAACATTTTAGTGTGCAGTAACTTTATGTTTTATTGTTAAAAACTATTTGAATCCTCTTCTGCAAAAAGTTTATGAAAGAGGTAAAAATGTTTGCATGCAGATCATAACACTACAGATAAAAAAAATAATGCATTTCTCCATCTGAAAAAATATATAGTTGTATCCTAATTTTAAAAAGTATTATCAGTATGAATCAATGGCATTTATTTGGTGATATTGCTACTGAGAATAAAAATATATTTTCCAAGAGTGCAAGAGTTTGTCATGTGAACTGAAGGGAAATAATTCACTACTTCCTAATACATATGAATATATATGAGCCATTGCTCTATAACAATGAAATCAGCAAAAGTGCAGAGTTGGAGGTTCTGTTGCTTCATGCTGTGGAGTTAATGTTGCTTGCACAGCACTACCCCATGGCTGAAATGATACATCATATGTGTGTTTTTTTTTGTTTTTAAGAAATATTATTTTCCTTGCCTGTCACATTTTGACTAACATCCAACCTGCTGGCAGTCGTTTCCACAAGTTTCCTTAGGAATTTCTTGCACATATATTCCTCCTAAGTAATTAAATTTGGGATGACTTCATTGAATTGATCATCACTTGTCTTCTCACTGACATCATCACTTAGTATGGTCTGTAACAAAAAGTCAGAAATAATCCTTCAACTAAGATAATGACATCCTTCTGGGTGATTCATAAATGTTTCTGATTATAGTAATTATATGAATCCATTAATTCTAGGAAACCTATTTCAAAGAACAAAATAATATAAAATTAACCTTTAAAAACAGTGATAGTTCTATTTCAGTCACTTACACTCTAAAGTGCACTCCCACGTCTATTCATGTTTATCATACTTCAGCATTGTCAAACTAATGGAGAGCAACTGTTACCCTACTGTTCTCTCACATACCGATGCAGTAAAATCATGATCATAGCAGTATTCAAGTGAGCACACATTTTTTTTTTTTGAATTGGTGACCTTTTGTGTTATATTTTCTGTGATTTTAGGTAAATTATGTTCTACTATATTCCTTGTCTTAAGTATTTCTTTTTTTTTTAAGATTTATTTATTTATGCATACAAGAGCTGGAACACAGGCCAGAGATGCAGGGGTTGAGAGGATTCATCAGAGACAGAATGGGGAACAGAACAGGCAGATTGACTGAAATACAGTCCTGAGGGGAGTAGCGGGCGAGACAGGAGAGGTCTGTTGCGCCATGTGGGTAGCTCCCTGGCCGGCCAGGGATAGAACTCATGCTACAGAGGCTGCAAATTGCTTCATAGTGTGGTGCTTAACCCCTGCGCCACCAGGGAGGCCCTTAAGAAGTTCTTAATGCAACTTTCTATCTGGCATTCATTATAAATGATAAGTTTATTCAACTTTGAAGAAATAAATTGGGCACACTAATCAAAATTTGGTAATCTAGGTCTACAGAGCTCATTCTCCACTTGGCTTGCTTATTGCACTACTTTGTTATAATTCTGATTTTTTTAATATTTTGGCAGTAAATATGTATATTTCCAAATCTCTAGTTTCTATAGTATGTTTTGCTACCATTTTACCTACTTAAACTTTTATACTCATATGTGCTTTCAGATGATTAAGGAATCAATTCATATATTAAATAATGAATTTTAGTTTGTGGGAAAGATAATGGACTGGGAGGAAGTATTATTTCTATAGTATGATACTAAAGTAGCTGAGTTTGAGTTTGAATGTCCTTTCTATGGAGGTCTAGACAGACAAGTAAACATTACTCTTTTTCTTTTCTTCTTTCTTTTCACCATAACCCTTCACCCTGACCCCAAATTCAGCAATAATATATGCATATAATATCAAACCAAATGTCTAGAAAGTATTCTAACTTAAACCTAGGGAAAGCTCAAAATACATTATTTCTATATGAAAATTCCCAGGTGGAATAAGCAATTTTACTTAGATTTGCTCCTGGTAATTTGTATAATACATTTTCCTGAAAAAATATTTATTTCAATGATACCTCAGTGAAGCAGTGAATTAAATGAGTGAACACTTTGAGGAATAAAACACTAATTATAAGGAGCAATTTGTTCGTAAATCATTAAAATAAAAGCAAGGTTAAGAAATTAAATCAGAACTTAATCTGTTTACTTTCAATAGGATTCAAATTAATATGTTTATTATATGTATTGCATATATTTTGATCATTGGTAAGGCACTTTAAGTGTACAATCTTAATCCTCATACTACCTTCATATTATAATATAGCAATATTATAGTAAAATAATACATGCAAGATACAAAACTCTTTCAACTAAATGGGATATTTATTTGTCAGCATACACAATTCCAAAGTTTATGAGTTTATTATTTGGACTTTTGAATTGTGTTTGTATATATGTGTTTGGAAAATCCCATTAAAGCATGAAGAAACTACTCACATACATTCAATATATGTTTTAAATTTTGTTTTGATGATTTAAGCGTTAATATGACACTGGCATGAAGGTTTCATGTGTGTGTGACCTTACAGTTGCACAGGGACCCACTTTCAGCAGGACTCTGTACTTGGTTTGATGCTTTACTGCTGCTTTTTAAAAATTCTTAATAATTTTATCTCTGAATTTGTGTTCAGTAGGTGAAGTCCAGTGGGACAATGGAGCATGAACTTGAGCAGCAGGGTGGCAGCTGTGTATACACAGGTTCAGGCCTGCAGGCACAGCAGGCAGCACAGAAGCCAAGCTGTTGGCCCGACACCAAGTCACACATACTCAGCAGTCTGAGATGCTGTGTGTCCCCAGTGTGGCCAACCTGAAGTGGGTGCAGATTAGCAGTGGCAACAACAGCCGCAACAAAACAGCAACTCTGGGAGATAATACTGAGTCTTTGCCAGCAGGACAGGGATAAGACTCATGATGAGAGACCAGATGCCCATCAGTCCCATGAGCCCATCCCCACTGTATCTACACAACCATCTAATCTCTTGCCTTAGTTCTAAGAAGGTGGAGCCCAGGCTGTAAACATGTCTATAAATTATTACAAAAATGGTGTGCACATGAACATGGCAATAAAGCATAACTGCTATCCATCATGCAAAATGTCTAGTTTTGAAAACTACTGGAACATTGCAAAGAAATTAGTGATCAGTTAAATTCAAAGATCATCACATTGATGAAAAACATCAGTATTTTCACATGAAGCTTTAAATGAGCACATTATTAGCAAGGAAAACAATTTTTAAAATTAAATTTCCTATACTATAAATGAAAATACAAGGATAGAATGTATAAGTAGGCATTTGGGATTATATACATAGAAATCATCAAATTATTTTTTATTTTTACATGAGACCTTGGCAAGTTACAGGAAATATTAGAGGAAATACAAAAATTTCTGTGTATTAATTACATTTAACAATACATTTAACCAATATAAAGGCAGTATAAGGTATCTTTGTTGTGATGGAATTGTTCTGTTTCTTAACTGTGGTGATAAATATTTGAACCAACATGTGATAAATATTTGAACCAACTCATTGAACTAAATAAACACACAAATCAGTACATATAAATTAGTGAAACATGAATAAGCTCAGTGTATTGAATCCACATCAGTTTCTTTGTTGTGAAATTGAACTGTAGTTTGCAAGATGTTACCTGTTGGGAAAACTAAGTGAAGGGCTAGTGGGCATTAACTTTCCTAATTTGCCTATTATCTTAAAATAAAAAAAATTAACTTTAATAATTTAAATTTAATTTTAAAAAATCATTCTACGACCTACATAAGGCAATTTTTGAAGAATTCATTTTTCTTTATGGAAAAATTATTCCATGAGAATCATATCTCCAAATATACTAAAATTTGTATTTTAAAATAATTCACAAGAAATATGAATTGCCACAGCCTATAAGACACTCTTAATAGCAGTAGTAGCAGTTATATCAATCTTTCTCAAAATTAAAAAGTATCAGAAATTACTTATAGTCTTACATTGGCTCCAAACCACTTTCATTTTTATCACTGAAAATGAAATTGCTAATTGTATAAATTTTTATGACATAAAAAATGGACTTGTAGAAAATTAAGGCAGAAAAAGTATTTGATCAACCTAGATAACACAATAAATAGTACTATTATTTAATATATATAAAATTATGATACCAAATTATTTTTTGCAATTTGTTGTTGTTCATCTAGCACTATTATTTAAGTTTCATATGTAAGGAAATATTTTAAAAGAAGCATTTTGAGATATTATCTTTAACAGAACTATTTTCCTGCCTTTTAAACTAAACGTCCCCAAATTTTCATTTGCCCTGGGCCTCATACATTATGCAAATTGATAAAAAAATCCTTTAAATTTTATCAAAGGGTAAATATAATATATCAAAAAACCTATTTTTATAGATTAGAACTTGGAATAAAGTTTTGAAGTGACATTAGAATTTGTATCTAATAACATAGAATTCATTTTTATTTAGAATGTTTGCCAATGTATTATTTTGTTTGTTTTATATCATTATTTTATAAAATGCTGACAAGATCCATCCATCAACAACCCTGGCATTTGAATGCACATTCCAATGTTCATTACTCTTAGAGAGGACTTCAAGGAAGTCTTTCCATTTATCAGACTTGTATTTCCAAAAATATGATTACTTTACATTTTAGAAATATGAGATTATGGACTGCACAAATATATCAGTTTAGATTTAAAAATATCTAGATATCATAGTTTTGATAAAAATTCCTATACTTCTGACCATGCATGTCATACCACACCATCTGCACCATTTCCCAGCTTCCAGATGTATTCGTAGAGAATGAGCACATTTTCTGGAAACCTTAAAATAAGCACATCATATTCTTTCTTGGCATCTTTGTGTGAACTCCATTGTCCCAAAAGAAATTTTAGTTTTAAAAACAACAACAAAAATACCATATGTTTTCACTAATGTGTGGGAGATAATGAAACAAAACAAATGAGCAACAACAGCAACAACAAAAAGCAAAACCTTAGATTCTTCCAGCATAATGGTGTTTACCAGAGGTGAAGAGGGAATGAGGCAGCCTGGGATAAAACAGGTAGTATAAGGAAACTAGCTTTGTTGTTGATTATAGTTAGCATATACACACGTTGAACTATATAGTGCTGTACACCTGAAACCTAGTTATAGTTGTAAACCAATATTACTTTAATAAAAATTTAAAACTAAAAACACCAAACCTAAAATTGACTAGGAATGCATATATCAGCAGTAGATTTTCTATTTCATGGTGCTAGCCAGATTTTAAAGATAAAGTCATTTATTTAGCAATTAGGGAGGCATATATGTGTAAATACTCCATTGCAAGAATGTTTTTCCATATCCACTATTCTATACTGCTTTTGTGTACAGGTCATAATCTTTTTTATATGACTCAGTCCATTTTCTTTCTCTCTCTGTTCCAGAATGATTCATGGGGAAAGCAGTATTCATATGCACTCTTCAAAGCGATGAGTCACATGCTGTGCATAGGGTATGGTGCCCAGGCCCCCGTGAGCATGTCTGACCTCTGGATTACCATGCTGAGCATGATCGTCGGGGCCACCTGCTATGCCATGTTTGTCGGCCACGCCACAGCTTTAATCCAGTCTTTGGATTCCTCAAGGCGGCAATATCAAGAGAAGGTGAATTTTTATCTCTAATATTTCCAAACAGGTAGTTTGTAAATTGAATGAATAGTGTTCAAGGTAACTAAACTGTCCCATATATCAAAAATATAATGAGATGAAATGCTTACAGCAGGAAAACACAATCTGTTTTGATATTTTAAGCTTTCTTCAGTATAGTCCTCATAGCATTTATTTGTTTCTAGTTTTTCCCTTGAATACTTTGTAAAAAACTGAGTTTGCGTCTGCATTAAAAAAAAAGTTACACGTTTCAAAATGTACGAAGATGATTTAAGGTGCTAGTTCATGTTCTATCATAGTTCAACAGTTAAAATAATATAAACCCTTCTCTAATATATGTTAGAAAAATATGTTAGCTGATTAAATGGGAACAGGAAGTCATTGCACATGTCCCTCCATGGATGTTATAATCATAATTTATATCACAATCCATATCCCTAGTTGAACATATGTTGCCTTTATATCTAGATAAATTACCACACCCTCCAGTCTTAAAAATGCATATTAACAACTGCTATCATGCATTCTTATGCACAATGTATTAATTAACATGATTGCTGCTCTAAACTTTTCTCAAAAGAAAAAGCTAAATATATGCAATGATATATCCATTCAGCTTATTTCATGCGCTGATTTACCTGGGCTGGGATAGATCTTGGATAATAGGAACAATAATTGACCAAATACAGTAATTGACAAACAGAATAAGTCATAACTGAAGGGAGAATTTGTATTGTGGAGATCTGTTGAATATGAAAATATATATGGCATGCACCTTACCAAAGTATATTTCTGAAAGTAATGGTTAAAATGGTTCTAAAATACTTATCCTGGAGAGTGATAACAACTTAGACGCATAATTATTTATAAAACAGACAAGATTGTTTCAGTTGTTGCTTTATTTACAGAAGTTTTCAACACTATAATCACACAATAGAAGTAGAGTAACTAGATACTTTATTTCCCCTGAATGGAATTAGAGCATCACCAAGTATTATACTGTGCCTGTTGGTTTTTTCAAATGAAATAATGAAAAGATGAACCACCAAAATTGTTTCAAGGTTCATTTTAAAATAGTCTTCAATTAAACTGCAAAGAAAGAACATAGTAAGGAAGAATATACTTTATATGATTGTGACTGACTGAAAATTGCACAATAAGGAATTTGGCTAAATTTATGGAGATTTAAGGTAAGACTATAATACTCTGTATGTTTCTGTTAGTTTCTTTTTCCTTTCCAGCTGATACTGCTTTTAATAAAAAATGATCTTTATCCCACCTTAATTTTATCCGCATCATTGCTACGTATTTCTTAAAACCAAACCAACAAAACTTGTTTTCAGGATAACATTTATAAGCACTATATTGCATATTAAGTGAATTCACAATTTTTGTGCTTTCAGAGCTGCTATATAAGCTGATTTTAACTCAGAAACTCATTTAACTCAGAAACCTATTTAATTATGGACATATTTAAGCAACGATGTTATTATGTTTATCATAATTCAAGTAATCGAGTATTTCATCTTCTAAGTGCTTAAGAAAGGGCAACAAAACTAGGGTAATCCTTTGTTACATTCTGACATTTGGAACAATTTAATCAGAAACACCTGATTAAATGAACACTTTTTTTTTTTTTTTTTTTTTTTTTGCCTCTTAACCAAGACTGACAAATTTGGTTCTAGAATACTGTGCTCATTTTCTTGTGATCACAATTTACTAGTCTTAAAGGCATAGGCTATTTTTTTAAAAGATTTTACCTTTATGAACAATACATACATGATTTTCAACTCAGTCTTATAGAATGGCTCTACATATATATGATTTGCAGCTTGCTATGATTTTGGCCACTTTGGCTTCTTTGCTTAATTGTTACTTTTTAAGGTCAAATTCTAACAATATAAAATTCACCATTAACTATTATAAAGTATACAATTCATTGGCATTTAGTCTATTCAGAATATTGCACATCTACCACCTCTATCTAAATAAGACATTTTCATCTCCCCCAATTTAAACCCTTTACCAATAAGTAGTCATTCAGCAATTCTTCTACCCCTCAGCCCCAAGGCAGCTACCAGTCTGCTTTCTGTCTATGAAATTCCCTATTCTGAGTGTTCTCATATAAATGTAATCATACAATATGTGACATTTTTAATGTTTTCAAAGTTCGTATTGTATCATGTATCAGTGTGTCATTCCTTCTTGTGGGTGATTAATACTTCATTGTATGGATAGAAAACATTCTACATATCCTTTCATCTGTTGATGGACATTTGTGTTGTTTCCACCTATAGCTACTGTGAATAGAGCTGCTATTAACATTTGTATACAAGTATTTTGTCTGAGTACCGATTTCATTTATTTAGGTATATACCTAGGAATTAATTGCTAGGTAATATAATAATTCTATGTTTAATTTTTTGAGGAACTGCTTAATTATTTTTGTAGCTTTATTTGTCTATAGGTGTATTGGAACCGTCTCCCATGAGTACCTGAAAATTATTATTGATATTATCTTCACTGCCATATACCCATTCATAGCATATTTTGATGTAAAAGCAGTGAGCTCTATTACTTCTTATAGTGGTCATTCAGACAGTACAGGTATCCAACCCCCTAAGCTGGCTGCAGAATTCACTCCAAAGGTAACATTTTATTATCTCTCCTTACTCATCATATTGTTTGTTCAAGTGTATACATTGATTCAGTCTACTTTGCAGCAAGTCATTCATTGCATTATTTTAGTTTGGAATTCCAGAGTAACTTAATAATTTTTCCTTTCTAGGGAACATTTGTTCAGTTTGTATCTCCAAACCTAGGTGTTTCTATCATCTCAAGCAGTAGTATAAACTCTTCTGATATAAGATCCTTATCTGTTTATATGCCTGTTACAGGGCCATAGTGTAATCATCATCATTGTTTTCATTATTATCCTTTTCTCTTTTGAACAAAAAAATCTGATGGTCTTTATATTGTAATATTGCAGATTAAACTTTGGCCTGAGTCATAATATATGTTGCTGATTTTACAGGCCATCATGGGTTATATTCTATCACATTTCAGACAGCTACATTTTCCCCTTCTCCCAGATAAAGAGGATTGACAATGTGAGAAAGATATTGACAATGTGCATCTCCCAATGGGTGTTCTGCTCTAGGTTGCCAGCAAGATGGATAGTTTCTATAACTGGTGTATTAAACAAGTTCAACTTAAGAACTAATCAAGAACAATTACATATCTCTGTCTCCAAATATTACTTGAATTTTATTTAGTGAGGTTCATCTTTTCTAATTAAATTAAATATTTCCCTCCCCGCCCAGGGCTTTTAGGGGTGGAAGCCAGGAGTGAGGAAGTAGGCTAGCTCTGTAAGTGCTCTTCTCTCTCCTATGATAAAGCTACTTGGTGCTATTATTTGTAATCACAATAGAAAATGGGCTAGAAACAGGGAAGAAAGGGAAAGAAAAAGGAAGCTTTAATGTACTTGTTAGATGTGTTAAGCTAGTGTCCTTCAGTGGGTCTGGCAGAGATTAAAGCTAGCATGCCCTTTGTGAGATTCATTAGACACTTTAGGAAACCTCCTTTGTGTCTCTCTCCTGCACTTTGCTAGATGAGGCCATGGCAATCCGGCAGTTAGCTCCAGTCTCTCTCTCCTATGGATTCCTTCCTATGCCACGAAATGCTCTTAGACAGGACCCAAGGTGTGATGTTGGCTTGACTGACTCAGATCTGGTCCCCAGAGGGGCATCCCCGCATCTCCCTGAGCACCCCCTTCTCCCCCACAGAAGCAATGAGGAGTCCGCATCTCGCCTGCTTGGACTGCTCAGCAGGAGTAAAACTCAGGGTCCACAGACTATTTACATGTCCCCATGTACAATACAGACCTTAGACTCATGTCTCCCAAATATGTGAAGTTACTTCAAAGAATCCCAAGTGGTTTTCCTGGTGCTCTCCCCACAGGTCACTGTGGTTTTCCCATACCTCTGTGTCCAGGGGCTGACAGAAGAGCAACCACTCTCTCTAGAGGAAACTGCTCACTAATCCCATCAAGGAAATTCTCAATCTACCTTCTGACCTTTGTAGAGCTTCCATGAAATTGAGACCTTGGATCACTGTTTACAGTTGTAAATCCTTATATGAAAGAGCCTCTTATACAGCCGATATTCTGATATCTCAGATTAGCAGCTCAGTGAATGTGGGCAAAAAAGGGTAAATCCCAATCTAGCATCCTTTTAGACCTTTCTTTATCTCACTTCTTCTCAAAGCCCCTTCCACAGATAATATCCATAAGTCATACACACACATATACTTTTATGTATAATTACACGTAACATCTCTTTTTCAGTGTATTATATTGTACATATCTCCCTGGTCAAATAAGTTTGGAAATGTTTGAAACAATGTATTGGAGATTTTTGGCTTTTTGTTATAAATGACTGTACCCTGAACATTGAACATTAACATGCTGTCTCTGCCCTCCAGATAAAGCCCTCATGAATTTTAAGTGACCAATGTGCACTTTGGGAAATACTTATCCAAACTCCCAATAGTGACCATTCCTTTCCTTTTTTAAACTGTCCTTGAGTAGTTACTGTCTGTCCCAGATGTATTTGCATGTCATCTAGTTTCATGAAATGAAGCTGCTTTGGAACATCTTAGGTCTTTATACTACTACTTCTTATTTCTGACACTTGGGTTGCCTGGGAAGCCTACTATTATTTCTAGACTTGTCATTTTCTTTCATGTCAAATAATTATAGTAATAACAGCTTTTAGGTGTGCAATTTTCCCCTGTACTAAGCAAGAATTTTAACACAATACACATTATGAATTTAGAGCAAGAGATTTTCAACTTACCTTTGTATACTTGATGTATAGGAAAGATCTTTAGTGTGAAATCTGAATATAACCAAAGAATCACTTTAATAATATGAGGAAATTATCAGACTTAAACACCTAAATCCTGACTCCATGAAGCAAAGTGTATAAATTCAATGTAGTACAGAAATGAGTTGTTTGTTTTTTTTAATGATAGAGCCCAAGGCAGTGAGTCTATGTGAACTTGGACTTAATATATTGGTAATATAGAAAGTAAAAAATGTCTAAATTTTGTGTGCATAAAATTTTTAATTTACTGATTCTCAGTTTAACAATGATAAAAATTAAAATGCTAAATGTATTTAAAATAACAAGCTAATAAAATTCTGTCTTTGCAAGAATCTATGTAAGTAGTCTCTCAGCCATACAAGTGAATTATAGGTAATCCTAAGTGAAACTGTATAGAATTATATGGTTTTATGTAATCATATAAAAATATAATATCCTAATTTTTATCAGTTCAAGCAATTTTTTCTTGGTTTTAATTAATAACCTATAGATACATATTCTTTACTTGTAAATGAAGGACTCTAATCAGGACTACCACATACATTTCTTATTCCATAGAAATATTTTTTCACTTTGAATCAGTCTAATCTTCCAAATTTGTATAAGTTAATTATATAACCGGAGATAAAAGCTGAACACTAAAAACAAGACCTGCTCTCATTTTTAAGCTGCTCAAATCTCTCATTTGCAATAAGGCAGATTTCAAATATTTCAAGTCACTTGATTTAAAATCAACTAATACATTACACACACACATACTTTCTTGGCTAATAGCTTTTTATAATAATTGTATGTATACCATACGTACTATAATGCATTATATATAATATGAAACCCTCTCTATGTGTATACACACATATATGCACATACAAACACATTCATGACGATATGCCTTTCAGGAAGAATTTGGGTAGAGAAAGAATAGTGCCAAATCACTTTTAAACTCTTATGAAACTCTCAGTCTCTCAAATCTCTTTTCTAACTTGGTTATTATTATTCTCTCGACAAGCCAGTTGATTCATACTTGCCACACTCTTCATCCGTCTTTGCATATTTTCACCCCTTACGTGTTCTCCTAGATTCTTCCCTTCCCTTTGTATGGCTGTGACATCTTCCCAGGTTTCCCAACCTATAGTCATCTGTTTATTCTCTTTCCATGGTGGTTGGAGGCTGGGGTATAGCACCATGCTAGGAAGACTTGTGTCTCTGCTATTTTGTATTTCATCTCCATACATAAAAACCTTAGTACTATGATGCTGAGTATGCGACAGTACTCGGGCAGGTCAGTGAGGATTAAGAATCTTTTCAGGTGGTCAGTTTTTATATTAACACATAGGAATAACAGTTCATAATTTGAACTATTTTGAAAGTTGTCACTTAAGTATGCATGAAAACATCTTTTAAAAAATGTATTGTGTTATTTATTTGCTTGTTTGTAAACATATTGCTCACAGTAAAATAAGTGATTGGACCACCCTGGTGGCTCAGGCGGTTGAGCGCAGCGCTGCGAAGCTGTCCGCAGCCTCTGCAGTCCTGGTTTGATCCCTGCCGGCCATGGAGATACCCACATGGCGAGCAGACCTCTCCTGTGTCACCCACTGCTCCCCTCAGCAGTGTATTTCATCAGTCTCTAGGTTCTGTTCCCCGCTCTGTCTCTGGAGAATCCTCTTACCCTCTCGCACATCTGGCCTGTACCCCGGTTCTTGTATAAATAAATAAATCTTAAAAAAATAAAATAAAGGGGCCTCCCCGGTGGCTCAGCGGTTGAGTTCTGGGTTGCGAGGCTGTCCGCAGCCTTTGCAGCGCCGGTTCGATCCCCGGCTGCTCCCCGGCCACCGGAGGAGGGTCCCACATGGCCCGCAGACCTCTCCTGCCACCCACTGCTCCCCTCAGCAGTGTACTTTGGTCCCTCTGCCTGCTCTGCTCCCCGCTCTGGTTCTGGTGAATATTCTCACCCTCCCACGCTTCTGACTGTACCCAGTGCTTGTATAAATAAATAAAAATAACTCTTAAAAAATTCAAAAAAATAAAATAAAATAAAATAAAAAAAATAACTGATTACTTATGGATGGATGTATAGATGTATGGATGATGGTATGTGTGTATGTGCATGTATGTATTTAGTTTAATGAAGCACAGATCACTTTTTAGAAAGTAAATTTTTAAACTGCTCTCCTTTCTGGAATTCTGAGGTTGATTACCTGTTAAAAGGTATATTATCAAAGTGTCTTTCATCAGGATTGAAGTCATTTCTTAATTGCTGGGTTGATCCAGGAATGTACTCTGCTTTAGTACATGAGGGAACACTTTGTCTCTAAAGGAGACTTCATCACATATAATTCTGAGTCTTTGATAAAAGAAAGTATAAATGGACTTATGGCCAGAGTAATGGCAGAACAAAGAGGAAAATTTTGAATTAATGGTTGAGATGGCTTATAAATAATACTATTATGCAGTTAAAAAGAAAATAGTTACATCCTGTCTTATAACCCATTTTCATTATATCAAGAAATTTAGACAGTTGAGTAGCTAATTTGGTTTCCTGATTTTGCAGGCTACAATAGAATTTATTCAGAAGAACAGAGGGGTTTTGAAATTATAATGATCTTGACCTTGGAAAATCATAACAGCCAGTGCTCAAATGAAAAATGACTTGATACCCTAATTTCTATTGGGAGCATCTGAGGGGGGAGAGGTAGGTCTAAAATATATGTGTATTCAGCAAAATATTTCACTGGATTTTCTTCATTATTTGTAAAGACTTTCTTCCTTCCTTTACAAGTAAGAATGCCATGAACACAACTCCCACACGGTTCCTTAATTTGTCAGAAAGTTTTCCAATTCAGCTATACTATATACTTTTGCTTCCGGGAGCTGAATTTAACGTACACTCTGGTATATCAAAGTGGTAGTACTGCCAAATGTTTTCAGGACAGGAAAATCCTAGGAATGAGGATACTGTGAGATGTTTCTGTTGAAAACAGCACTGTATTCCTCTGGGCCTTGGGTTCCCTTAATGTGGCCACTTGAGCAGCTAAGAAATCAGGCTCTGGACAGAATGATGATAGTTTGCATTCAGGATAGGGAATTTTTTTTTTTACATTAAGTGCTATTTTAAAGATGGGTGCAAGTAAATGACGGAGTTTGGAACTGTTATTCAACTAAGGAAAAAAAAAAACAGAATGTTGTTTGTTGTCAATCTCTTATGTCACTGATTTTCAACCTTTCTATTTTAATATAACCTACTGGAACATAGGATATAACCTTTCACTCAGTGATACTTTCTGCATGTGTGCTCTGTTATATGCTGAAATTTCCCTTTTTATGACAGATAATCATACCTTCAGCATTGTGCAAAGTGCTAAAAATTTGTCCTCACCAGTCCTTCTTTTGAGTCTGCTGTTTACATCTATCATATACAGCACACATGACAGCTTCTTGTATTGACCCTAAAGTAGAGTTGCTACTTTCTACTGTTTTCTTTTATTGATTAACTTGTAGATTTCATTTTTCACAAGTATTTGGATTTTCACTTGAATTTAAACCCTGAAGTTCTCTTTCAAGTATAATGAATTATATTAACTATAATAATTGTTCTATTTATGTTCCTTTCATGGCATGAGACATAGATACAGTATCTCTCACGGCACATAAATTGGTAACCAGGGTTCCACTAATTTGAAAAGAACCCCCCCAGTGCATGTAACTTGCATTTGCTTAGTCAGATTACTGAGATCCACTTGAATTGGACATTGAAGAACACAGAAGATATCAGCAGACAGATATAGTCACCTTGGGAGAAATGTCTAAGAAGAGAGTCCTAATTTTGAGATGATTTTTCACAGACAATAACAAAATGTGCTAGAAGTGGTTATGTGTGGTTGAATTGTCTAGTTTGAATTGTCTAGTTTGAATGAAGTAAAAGCTATGTTGCTGAAGAAAGTGTGAAATAAGACTTGGTTATGGTGTGCATAAGCATAGTTTTGAATGTTGATTCAAAACTATTGCACATCAGGAAAATATCCTTTACAAAATTTTAGCAGTGGGATGTAGTAATTAAACCTATCTTTTAGGAAAATAAATCACAATGGTGCTTGAGATTATGGTGTAGTCCTAACATAGATTGTAAGATTCCAGGGTCAAATACATCACTTCATAAATTCTTACTTGTGGAATCATAAATACAAGCCTATTAAACAAGAACAGGAGTGTCAGTTTTAAGTAGGTAGGGACTTCCTAACTAATAAAACTATTGGAAACCACATTCTTTTATAAGGAAGTTTACCCCAAATAATCTTTGGAGATGGTATGTTCTGTGAGTTTAGTCTCAATCTATTTTTTATTCACTGATACTCATTAATGCTTGCTGTATGTTAGGCAAGCCTGGTTTTAGATACCAGCATACAAAGTCAGCAAACAGACAAGGCACCTTCCCTCATTAAGCTTCTTATAGTATAGTGGGTCAGTAACAAGGTTCATAGAAAGGAACACATTTTTTTTTTTTAATTCCCTTTGCCTTAGGGGTTGACTCACCAAAAACATCTTTATCATTGATGCTGTGGAAGATATTATCAGTTTTCTTCTATGCATTTTATTATTATAGGTCTAACTAAATCTTTTATTCATTTAAGTTTATTTTGTGTGTGGAGTTAAGAGAATGATTCAACTCCATTCTTTTGTGTGGATTTCCAGTTTTCCCAGCACCATTTATTGAAGAGACTGTCCTTTGCCCATTGCTTGTCCACATCTGTTTGAAACAACAAATTTTAAGTGCTATGAAATGTATATACATTGTAAAGAAAAAATTCAGCTCTTCCCTCCTGTGTGTTTCTTCCCTATGTGTATCTCCCCTGCTACTCACAGTACACCTTACTTTTGACCCTTCTGGTCACCAAATCTGTTGTTTTTTCTCCCACAACAAGCAAGTAATTCTCTGAAACACCAGCTGGGTGTCCTACAATTTAATTCAATTCTGACACCATCTATCTGGAGGTAGTGTCAGATCCCACAGCTGTGCCTCAGTTCCACAAGACTGCTCCCACCCTACTTCAGATGCCAAACACAAGTAATAGGTCCTCAGGTTACCTACAGCTTCTGTCTGATTTAGCAACAAATCAGAGATTCCCAGAACCCCCTCTTCAGTTTCCATTAATTTGCAATAGTGGCTCACAGAACTCAAGGAAACACCTACTTATTTTTACCTGTTCATTAAAGGATATAATAAAGAATACAGAAGAACCACCAGATAAAGAGAAATATAAGGCAAAAATTCAGAGGTGCCTGAGCTCAGGACCTTCTGTTCCAGTGAATTGGGGTGACTCACTATATGTGTGTGCATTTGTTCAACTGCACTGTTCAAGTGGCCCACATGAACAGCAGACCTTCCACCATTAAGATTTTGGGGGGCTTTCTCACAAAGACACGATCAAATCTTCTACTCTCTTTGGAGAAGTGGGGAAACGGGCAGAAGATTGTAAGTGGATCAGCCCTCATCCACAAATCTACCCAAGTCATCTTATTTGATTAAAAAGGTGCTCCTACTGCTCTTATCATTTATGAAATTACAAGGGTTTCAGGAATCCTGTGCCAGCAACTAGGGGCCAAGACAGTATCCATTTCTTATTAACTTACAAGCATGATGAGAGATTTAAGATTTTGACTTGATTAATTTGACATGCAGTGTGGTGTGAGAGGGTTATGGAGGATAAAATGGATGTTTTTCATTAAGCCATCCTTTAGTAAATTTGGAACAGATTATCTAAATACTTCCTATGCAGTGTCTTTTGTACCAGGGTAATTAATTTTCTTTAAATAAAATATCAGTGAAGTATATTCTCTTTATTAATAAAGATAGCTGTCATAAAAAATTCTGTGCTAAAACACTTATGTACCAATAATGCTATTTCCTTTGTCTTTTCAATTATGTTCTGATCATTCGTCTTTAGTCACTAACTTGAGCTTTCTGTCATTTTCAATGAAAAGCAATTTGCACAAAACAAAATTATACCGTATGTATCATAGTGTTATAATTTAATATCTGAAATCAGAATATTTTCTCTGAATTACATTTAATTCAACTTTAGTATTACAGTTTTATTAAGTGTAATATATGGAATGAGATAAGAATTAATGAATTCTGAATTGAGTGTATTGACAATATGAACTTGAAGTTCAAACTAACAACTTTTGATATGCAAATAAACTAAAATCACTTTAATGCAAATTATCTTCAACTTTTTTCTGTCTACACCAATATATTACTTAAAGAGTTCATATATTCAAACAATAGTATAAGATAGATGATTATAGTCCACTTTCACTATTTACGCTTTGCCAGTTGAAATTATCTTACAATAGTATATTCATTATATTTTTATTATTTTTAAATTGATGTAACTTTGGTTTAATACTAGATATCTTCAGATATATGTTATCACACTACACCCACCATTAAGGTATACATTCATCTTAAAAAGATTTCTTGCTGTCCTCTTACTTCACAAATTATCATTTAAAAAAATAAACTAAAATTTTACATGCAATTTAAGCAACTGGAGGAAAGTCACCATTAAAATAGTTCATATTTTAGCACATTTAATGAAAAATGAGCTTCAATTTTAGTATTACAGTTTTATTAAGTGTTTTTCAGGGAAGATTCACGATAACTAACAAATGATACAAATAGATTATTTCACCTTTTCCCTCAATGAGAACATAAAATAGGAATTTCATTTAATGTTATGATTTTTTTCTTTCATTTTCTAGTGGTGGGCTGATCATAAGAGCTGTGGGTTTTTTTAAAGGTAGTAACAGAAATACTCACTTAAAGTTCAGATTGCTAGTAAAATGGACTTACCGAATTAAGTGCTACCCAGGAATTTAACATAAAAATAACACATTAGATGTGGATGCAGAACTTCTAAATGTAGATGGATGGAAAAGAATGAGAAAAAAAAATGAACCTACAAGAAAAGCAGTAATAAGACAAAACCACAGTCAGCAAATACTATGCCAGCCCCACCTCCCCAGCACTGGTCTCTCTCCCTTCACCCAGCCCTCAGCCATAGCACAATGAAGTGTAGGAACCATAGCTCACCTGTGGGGGCAACACTCAACTAGTTTTACCCCAGGCTTGATTGAAGGACCCTGAGCCTACATCTGGATTGCACCATATGTTGATCAATTTATCACATGTATTTTTATATAGCAAGAATTCTTTCTGTTTTGTGTATTCTGACAGGCAGATTATAGAATTTAGCTGGTTCTACAGACCTGAGAATTTTGGGTGATGTGCTGGATTTAATAGACAAGGAGACTCCTAATCACACAATAGCTGTGCCCAGAAAAAAAAAAAAATTCACCCCATTGCTGTAGCAGTGAACATTCTCCGCCAGCTCCTTGGGGGCTCAAATAGGAGATGATAATGGTGGAATTTTGCTTTCCAGTGTACCTGAACTTACCTTTTATTTTTAATTGTACTCATCATTTAATTATTTCAGATTTTTCACTTAAATGTATAGTTCATTAAATTGTATAGTTCATTAAAAATGAACACCAGAACTCTAAAAAACACTAAAATGCACCTTTAAAAAATGGCAAACTTTACATAAGCTATCAGGAAAATTTACAATAAATTTGCAGAATAATCACTGGAATAGGTTTTATTTACACTTTTATTGATTAAACTTTTTTTTATTTTATTACATTGTTCATTTGTTTACAATATTTGATTTTATTAAAAAAAAATTTTAGGGCGGAGGGTAAAGGCCATAGTTGCTTGAGTTTTCTTCATTGGAAGACTGCTGATTGGATGACTCATTCTTCTTAGCTTTTTGACTATTATATTATATAGCCTCCTAGTCATGCAAGATCCAGGAAGTTGTTGGAGAAATCACAAAATTTAAGAAATTAAATTTACAAATCTATTCTCTCTTCTTTTTATAAATGATTCAGGTGACTAAATTCTAAAATTCACAAAATTAATAAAATATGCTTCATGCAATTAAAATATGATATCTTGTTAGCAATCTAAAAAATCTAGAAGAATCCTAAATCAACTTATTTCATAAAGATATAAAATGGCATCCTTTATCTGTTTTTGATATTAGTAACGAAACAATCTACACAATTCTAGAGAATCTTATCAAAGAAAATAGCACTTTGAGAATGGGTACACTTGGGGCTCACTGATATTATGACATATCTGTGAAGACACATCTGTAGTTTAAGTGACTCCATTATCATCCAGATTAAGTAATTCTGTCTAGATAATGTTAACACAAATATTTTCTTATTTTAAAAACTCTTAGGTTAACTTTTTTTTTTTTTTTAATGTTTCCAGAATTGGAAAGAAGACATTTTTCTGCTTAGGTATCATTAGGAATATTTTATTCTCAATTAACTCAAATTTTAGAGATAAGAAACCTTAGTTCTGGAGAGATTAAATGATACTCCACATTCACACATCTAACTACACAGTAGCAAAGACACAAAACAGCACTTTCCACTTTCTTCTTTCACAACCCAATGTGCTGTGGCAAAATGCATGAGTATTTAAAGAGTATAAAGATTTCAGAAGTCTTGCAAATCAGCCTTTGCACTCTCTTGCAATCTCCAGAAACAGAATATAACATTCAAAAAAGATACCACTGAGAACTAAAATTGTTATCCTAAGATTGTAGCATTTGTATAAACATTTTTTTTAAAGATTTATTTTATTTATTTATTATACAAGCACTGGGTACAGTCAGAAGTGTAGGAGGGTGAGGGAATTCACCAGAGCCAGAGCGGGGAGCAGAGCAGGCAGAAGGACCGAAGTACACTGCTGAGGGGAGCAGCGGGCGGCAGGAGAGGTCTGCGCACCATGTGGGACCCTCATCCAGTGGCCGGGGAGCAGCCGGGGATCGAGCCGGCGCTGCAGAGGCTGCGGGCAGCTTCGCAACCCAGTGCTCAACCGCTGTGCCACCGGGGAGGCCCTGTATAAACATTTTTTTGAAAGACAGTGGTGCTCAGATCTAACTTCTGATAAGCAGATAATATATTCTTCCTTTGTCTGGAGTCCTGTATTGGTGAACTAGAATGTCAGTGGACATTGTATAAAATTGTCAATAACTTTTCACTTAAAAATGATTTGCCAGTGCTATGAAGTGACTTCAGCTTTATGAACAGTATACATTTACACTTTAGAAAGTCAATTTTCATGATTTTTATTGACAATAAGATAATGTCACACAGAATTCATTTTGATTCTCATTTTTTCTTTGGCTATATTTCATGTAGTACAGACATCATCCAGATGTTTATGAAGGTTATTATTATCATAGTATTTTCAGTCAGATTTGTAGGTACACCTTTCATGTCTCTGAAAGAATATGTGTTGAGCACTAGAAGTTACTATGCAAAATGTGTAGTATTGTATAGAGATTTTAAGGGAATTAATTATACATGCATAAGATGGGTGTTAAACTTTTATCATTAGAATCTCCCAACAAATTCTTGTTGTTTCCCACTCTTTGATACAGACCATTCTCACAGTTGTGAGATGATATTTCATTGTGGTTTTGATTTGCCTTTGCCTGATAACAAGTGATGTGGAACATTTTTTTTTTTTTCATGTACTTGTGGCCATCTGAATGTCTTCATTAAGGGAAGAGCCTATTCAGATCTTTTTTGCCCATTTTTGACCTCTTTGAAGTATTTTCCTTACTTAGTAGTTGGAGATACTGTGGTATAAATGGATTATAAAACATCTCAGGAGACAGATCATTTCATTGTTTTGCTTGTAAATATGTCATTTCATAGGTTTTGCTTGCAAATTTGTATATGTTTCTCAGATATGTAAATTTATTTTTTCTAGTAGAAGTAAATAGTAATACTACATTGGTTAGTATTTTCTTTTATATTTCAATATGATAATATTGCTAAATATTAAGAATTTATGTTTTCTGGAAATTATCCATTGCTTTAAATTAACGAAAGTTAATAGTTTTCTTATTTCGTCATGAAATTTAAACTTAGTACAGATTTTGAAATTATGTACCTATGTTTTAAAATTATAATTTTTTTCAGGAAATTTAGTACAGAGTTAATAATTTAAAACCAGGGGTGGTGGTATTTGACATAAAAAGGTATAATATCATAGTCATTTATAACAAATTACTGGAATATTTAAGTGATAATTTTGGCCCTGATTTTTCTACAATATTAGGAGGGGTACCCTAGGATTTACTGCTATGTATAGAAGCTTGTCTGAAATTCTAATAGCTAAGATTTCTCCTGTTTGGAGAATTTCTTTGTGATTTGTTGATGGACATTTAAGCTGTTTCCAAATTTTGGCTGTACATTGTTTAAAAGTAATTTACATATGAAACAAATATTGTTTTTATTTATTGTGAATAGTTTGTTTTATTTTGTTGTCACTTATATTAACAAATTAATTTACCTGAGATTTAGGGACCATTGTTAAAAAACATCCTTCAATTTAATTTTATTTCAAATAAATAATCAATTTTTATGCATAAAATATCCAGTGCTTCAAACATAACTACTCATTCTGTTTTTTCCCCAATTATTTCATGTTTTCACAATATTTCAAGTTCAGGTCAAAAAGGGTGATTTTATAGTCCATTTAATTCTTGTAAGGGCCAAATGAAATAGTATTTGTGCATGGTTAGTGTTTAGTATATTTCTTAAGCAAAATGATTAAAAGTGAAATAGATATATACATAATTTGTCTTTGGCCACTGAGATTGTGAATTTAGAATCTCTTTTCTATCTTAACTTTAGTCAAGACTGATTTATTCCCTTTCAAATGAGACTTTCACAAAAATTGAAACCAATTATTGCCTGTTATTCTTATTGCAGAAATCAATTTCCCTCCAATTTTGTATGTATGAGTTACTATTTGTACTTAATCTTTGACAGAAATATGAAGGAGAAATACATTGTGCTGTTACGAGGCTTTTATTCTTGAGAAAAATAGCATTTAAAATATTAACCTAGGATCTATTAGCATGTAACTTGTTAATTGGTTCAATAAATTTAACATATTTGAAAAAAATTAATAAAATAGAAATCGTTCTTTTATGTGGTTTCAAACACAAAAGAAAGTCATTATAATGTTTTACTCTCAGAAAAAAAAGCGTATTTCTCATTGTTCAGAGACCAAAATAAGTGAACATTTTCCTAAGTAATATTACAGATTAAGAGGAAGATATCATAGAAAAGTGGACATGAGAAAAAAAAATTACCAGTGACCCATCAGTGTAAAATTAATCAGTGGACTAGAATGGAATGGAATGGAAGGAAGAAAGCAATTATTTATAGAGTAATTGAGAGTGGGTAACTTTATTTCCCAAGAGGCCAGAAGAACATGTTCTGATATGGTTCCAACATCCTCAAGCGCAGCTATGAACATATTCTGTTGCTCCAAAAGGGAACAATTTTCCCTTTCTAGGCACATTTTCTTTAAGTGTAGTTGTTAAATGAATAGTTGTTCTAGTTAATAATTATAGCTAACAGGATTATTTTAGTCTGACGTGGGTGCCAAAACAAAATCCCGTAACTGTATGATTTATAAAGAACGAAAATCTATTTCTCACAGTTCTGAAACCTGGGAAGTCCAGGATTAAGGAACAGAAGTATTTGGTGTCTTGGTAGAGTCTGTTTTCTAGTTCACACGTGGTGTCTTCTTAACAATTACCTGGCAGAAGGGGCAGGCTGGTTTTCTTTTATAAGGGATTTAATTCCATGCATCGGGACTCATCCTTATGATCTAATAACCTCGCAAAGATTTACTTCCTAAACCATCACCAGAGATTTAAGTTTCAATATATGAATCTTGGAGAATACATAGACATTCAAATCATTGCAATATTTATAAAAATTTGAAAAGCTATTTTTTTTCAAAGTACTGAAGTATAAAAAAAGATGTTTAATGGTAAGACAGCCATAGAGTGAAAAGGCAACACATATGAATTCAGAGACCTGATTTTTTTTCCTGACATTTACTAACTAGATATAAAACTTGTGTAAATGAAATGCCATTCTGGGCCTCTTTTTTTTCATCTGTGGAATGAGAGGTTTAAAAGCAATTATCTTTGTGAAGCCCTCAGCTCTAAATGTCTCCTTCTGTACTAAGTATATGTTAATCTCCCTTAGACAATCCAAAAGCACTTTATTTTTTTATAATATATTTTATTTTATATAATTCTTACATCATTTTTCATTTTTGCACAATGCATGGATGTTCGTTTTCGTTCTATTCCTCATACAACTCCCACCCCCCTTTCTCCTCCCTGCCCCCTGCCACTGTGTCTCTGGTTTATATTTGCTTGTTGATTTTGATTTTTTCTTTATTATAATTAGTCTTTTTCCTGGTCCCTTATTTAGGTTTTCTAAATTCCTGCTATGAGTGAGACCATCTGGTATTTTTCTTTTTCTTTCTGGCTTATTTCGCTGAGTATGATCCCTTCCAACTCCATCCTTGTTGCTAAAAATTGCATCAGTTTATCTTTTTGATTGCTGAGTAATATTCCATTGTGTATATATGCCACATCCAAAAGCACTTTAAATGTCTGTCAGGCCATCCTTATAAACATGATTCATTAATATGTATTACTGATAGGGATGTAGGATAGTGATATCCCCTTTCCTAAAATTATCTGACTCCTTTTATTCTATCTATGACTTTCAGAGCATTTGTTAATTATTTATAATATTAAATGCCACCTTTCTATGTGACTCTTTGGGGGGATTTTTTCCCACTAAATTTTAGTGTATAGTTACAACCTAGTTTGTTATGGCATCACTCATTAATAGTAGCACCCAATCACACAGCTGCCTGACTTCCAGCAATCTCAAATAGGTCAGTCACAAAGCCAAAAATAATTATGCTAAAACACGGGAGTCTGAGGGATCTAGGAGTCAACATCTAGATATAAAAAATGTCTGTATTTCTAGGCTTCTCAACTACATAGAATCTCTTTAACTGGTTTTACCAAACCCCATTACTTTTGTTCTAGGTTACTTTGATCAGTTGGTCTGACAACTAAGGCTGTAAAGAAATCACTAGTTTGCAGGTGATTCTGCACAAAACAGACCCCTAAGTATTTGGACAGTTAAAATGAATCTGATCACAAAGAAAGGAGTTAGAGAAATACCAGCAACAGTAGGCAAAGACTATTTAGTGGAAAGCCAACAGTACTTACAACACAGCAGCTTCTGGGATGAGAAGAAGCACTGAGATGAGAGGGTGAAACACAAGCACTAAAAAAAGTAATACAGAAATATGGAAAAAATCAAGCAGTAATTACTGTACTATGTATAGTATAGGAAGTGTTCATAATGATTACTATGAATCATCAAGAAAAGTTTAAATTATGTTCAATTTCCTCTACTCTGGTCATGAAGTAAAAGGTTTGAGACTGATTTAGAATCATAGAATTCTACAACTGAGTTATAAGTAGAGACCTTCCATCCTTGAGATCTCTGGGAGAAACAAAGGAAAATCTACGTGTTCCCTTTTTAGTTAAAGTTTTACAATGTTTATAGAAATGCTTTAATTTTGTATACTTCAATTTAAACTTCAATTTAAACTCTTATTTCACAAAAGTCCTTGTTTGTGTCATTGCAGAAAATTATGGCTAAGTAAGGAAACCGCATTTTTTAGCACAGCCCTATACCATGTTGCAATTATGCTGAAATTTCATTTCTGTAATTTCTATTATACCATTTTATTAGATGAAGAAACAGAAGATCTAGAGTCAAGTTCAATGCCATGTGATCCAAAAACAACAGAGCTGAAACTTGAATCTTGCTCCAAAGGGAGAGTCCGTCCCAACATATGCTGTCTTCCTCTTTAAAAAAAAATCCTAAAGGAAGACATGGATATTAGCATTATATTTATACCACGGAAACACATCTCTTCCTCAAATTTTACAAGATAAATTTAAAAGTCATTTTTAAAATGAACACATTTGTTTTATTACTAATCATTAAATGTGTAAAGTTTCAACTTTTGAATAATAGAAATCAGATTCCTAAAATTGAGAAAGTGTGTATGTTGAAATTCTAGAGTCTTCAAGTGAACTCCTATTTCTAAAATTTATTCAAATTATAAAATATCCCTTTTGGGTAAGTTGTCACTCCATTTCCCTTTATTTCATTTCATACTGTATACACATGAAACTATGTATATTTAGCATTTTTATGTGTTTTGTATTTATTTAAAAGAACCATTCTGCAATCAAGAGAACATTTTTCTAGTATCTACTATATCACTAACAATATCTGGTTCGACAGAGCTATAGAAAAAGTACTAGGAAAAAAATAAGAAGTCCTAAGAATGCCAAACTACATAGTAATTACATATTGCATAGACTACATAAGAAGGTAATGAATGGTAAATATTAGTCTGTTTTAGTGAACAATATTTAGACTTATAAACACCTTCAACTAGCAAAAAAATTTATGTGGGTTCTACTACTAAAACATTTGATTTATATTTTCATTTACTTCTAACCTAGTTATCTCTCTTCCTTCAAAAATTTCATGCTGAAGTTCAGAGGAGATGAGAAATAATTTGTATATCAACCATCTGCCTAATTTGAATTATAATTGTGGAGATATGCTCAGTGTTTTGTGAAGCACTTAAAACATCTGCTTTAGTATAGAAAATGTGCTGTAATATTTTTAAGGCAGGCTATTGGGAATCTGAAAGACCCAAGCTTTTCATTGAATACCCCTTTTTTATAGAAATTTGTGATACCAAGTTTATTTTCAAAGGCTTTATTCTTGTATGTTGTTTTTATTTGAAGATATTAAAGAAATATATTTGTTATTAATCAAATGTATGAAAGTTGTTTCATATAAAGCTATGTCTACTTGAGGGACAAAGATATCTTTTGCTTCTCACATTCTAATATTTTAATACATCCCATTATCAGTGAAGGTAAGATGCCATGTTACATTTTTAAAGAATATATGACTCGCATGTCATTTTATTTTTTTCCCAAATAAAACATAACTGTTGTCTGAAATCCATCCAAAGAAAATAAGGTTCTAGTCAGGCACTGAGTCCTCTAGCATGGTCTATTTTATTGCTGTCATTGTGGTTGTTGTTATAAACTCGAAAACCTCACTTAACAAAACAAGAGCTAAAATTATCCTTTCCTAGAGGTTTTCCTATGTAAGTCTTAGCTCAGCTTGAGCTATAATTAAATTTCATCACACTCATAATCTGGAATGATCAATTAAGTCAATGATTTTCACACTTCTTTGCAAAGTACAAATGAATGCAGAGAGAATGAAATGCATACAGCAGAATGTTTTGGAGTATATATAAAAGTCACTAGTCTCAATATGAAAACTTACTTGAAAGTTCAAATTTTGGACTATTTTCTACAATTTGATATTTTAATATATGTCTTTAAATTTCTCATCAGTGATAACTTATACTGCAGAATGATTTGATATATTTATTCCTTCTTCTCTCTGATATTCTTACACTCACCTCTGTATTTCCAGTCTTAAGAATACTGGTCAGATTGGAACTGGAACTCAGTGTAAAAGAGCATAAAGATAGGAGAGGAAACAGGGGGCTAGGCTGCATATGGACTTGTAGGTCATTGAAAAATTTTAGTTTTCACTGTAAGATTGAAATAGTTGGGAGGTTTGAAACAAAGGTCATGGGCAGATTATATATTTTAGAAGAATAGTGCTGGTTGAACATAAATTATGAGGCATCAAAATGAAAGCTGAGGGTCCAGTTAGAAAGATGATGATGTGTTGAGCCAAGTGTGTAGGTATAGAAATGGCTAGATGAATATATTTCAAAAGCAAAGATTCAGTATTACTGTGCATGCAGAAATAATAAAATATCTTCTGATAGCTGTAACAACTAGATGAATCTAGGAAACATCAAGGTAAATGAAAAAAGAAGACAGATTTAAAAGATTACCCACTGCATTATTCCATTTATGTAATAATCATAGTCACCATAGTTTTTGAGCTCATAAAATTTGGATCATTTTCTTTTAAAAATTCCGTAACTGGCTTTCTGAAAGTATCTCCTTTTCCTTGGTGGTATTGCACATGGTCTTTATGATGCTGATTTGCTAGCAAACTCAAAGCAGTAACAGTAGACATTAATAAATCACTGACATCTCAAACTACAATCATTCAATTTATATTACATATTTATACTTATATTTAAGGAATATATGTTTCTGTATGTTATGTGTTTGCATGTGTATGTGTGTGTGTGTATGTTTTCCTTTCCAAACGACCACCAATACTCTTTTTTTTTTTTTTTTTCAAGACTGGACCATACTTAAACAAGACCTCCATGCTTTTTTTTTATTCTGCAGTGCTATTCTTATTTCTTCTAATAATTTCTAACTCGGGGTATAATGTTATAATACAACTTTCCCATTGTATTAACACAGGTATTTAAATTTTTCCATGATGAGACTGACAGTTGATCATACTTGGATCTGAAACATGGATTTTTGACTAGTTGTGTTGAATATATGTGTGTGTAGCTTCATTGCATTTTAATACCCTATCATATCAGATTTGACAAGTACTGTAATAACATCCATTTTAATCTTGTCTTATACAATTAAAGAAAATTATGCTTTTAATTTGCTCATAAAGAGTGATATCTTTGTTAGAACTTTTCACTTTTGGAAAATAAATTAATGCAAATAGAGCATAAATTTTAAGTGCTATAAAAGCTCCTTTCTTCATCAGATACATTGTTTCTCCATGATAATTTGCTGGTGAGTCATTAATTCATCGCTTTCTTTATTCTCCAAATGATATTTACTCTTAGTAATTGTTGTATATCTTCAGATTCTCAGTTCCTTTAAATTTGGAAAACCGTGGACAGTAAAATCAAAATAGCTACCTTAAAAACATACTAGAGACTGTCAAAAGTAAATCAAACTATTACTAATGCTAAAAAAATATTGTCCAAAAACAATTAAAGAGAACATCATGTTTTTTAGAGCAACGTCCTCACTTTCAAACTATTAATCCTTTCAATATACTTATACAGGGTTTAAATAATAATTTTTAACCATCACCAAAAGCTTAAAAAAATTGGTTGAGGATGTAGAGAAAGAGTATTGGTAACACACTATTAGAAATGCTCAACTTTTTATTGCAGATAGTGAATGTATCTTCCCAATGGAGTTCCAACATAACTAAACTTAAATTTTTTTTTTTTAAGATTTTTATACAAGAATTGGGGTACAGGCCAGAGATGCAGGGGGTGAGGGGATTCACCAGAGACAGAGCAGGTAACAAAACAGGCAGACAGACCAAAGTACACTGCTGAGGGGAGCAGCGGGCGAAACAGGAGCGGTCTGGCTTTGTACCACCATGTGGGTTTCTCCCTGGCCGGCCGGGAATTGAGCTCATGATGCAATGGCTGCGGATTGCTTCATACATTGCATCTTAACCCCTGCGCCACCAAGGAAGCTCCAACATAACTAAACTTAAATCTTTTCATTGAAAAATTACACACACCATGCAGCATAGCACCCACAAGAGATGCCCCAATGTGTCAACAATCCATGCACCTAATTTTTAAAAAAATTATACCATTTTAGTCACTTTACACTAACCATTTATGCACCATGGAACCAAGCTGGTACTCTAGTTATTTATTAATCTAACCCTATTTATTAATCTAAAAGCTGAAGTTGTGGATAGTTTGTAAGATTTAACCTTGGCATAAAATATTATCCCTAGATTTATGACGAGTGGGTGTCATTCTTTAGGAAACACTTTGTTCTACACTATCTAATTTCTTAAATTAAATGCAAAGTCATTTATGTTAAAAGTTAGTGAACTAAATGATGAATCCTTTCACTATTTCAAATAAAGCATATTATTCTCTCTGAAAAGACAAAAGATTATGTGTTTTATGACAATAAATAGGTGTTTTATTTTTCTGCCATTCAAATTTTAAAGTGAGAACAAAAGAGTTTAAATGTTTCTTTGATTTTATCAAAGACAAATATCATTTTGCTAGTACTACAAAAAAAAAAAAAACAAAAAAAAAACCTTCGAATTTGGCTCCCAGTCAAGATTAAACAATATAATTCCAAACACTAAACGAATATTTTAGAACATGTAGCCAATCAGTTCAGCAAATATTGAACACCTACTACATGTGTATCAGAGAATAGAGATACAATGATAAGAAAACACCTCAAGATGCATATGGTCTAGTACAGAATAATCCTCCCCTTAATGGACCTTATGGTCTGCCAGAAAATAGGGAAAAATCAATAAGCAGTTGTGACAGTTGGAAAATAACTAGAGTACCAGCTTGGTTCCATTGTGCATAAATGGCTCATCCAATTTAATCTAAAGCCTTATTACTGTGAATTTCTGACTAATAGCATAAAACTTAATTTGAGACATTGTTAGAAATGGCAGGTATTGGTTCTAACTCAACATTCTGAATGTGAATCTACATGTTAACAAGATCCCTATGTTATTTGAATGTATATTAAGTTTTGCCCAGGTATTAGGAGGAAATGCTCAGAGAATGTGACATTAAAAGTAGACTTCCCCTTCTAGTATCTGGGAACAAAGAGTCACACATTTTGGAAACAGAGATGAAGGTTCTCTAAGCTAGATTTATAACTACAGTCACTGGTTCATTAGAGAAGGTGTGGCAGGTAAGGGCGATTATTTCAGTTTTGGCTATGTTGGATTTGATGTGCTCTTAAGACATGTTTTAAAAGTAAATGCTCAAGGGAACACAGACATATAAGTCTGGAAATCAGAAGTTAGTTCTCTGCTGGAGCCACTGATGTGGAGAATGATGGTATATTAATAGTAACTGAAGTCATTCAAGTAGGAAGGATGACTCAAGGAAAATTTAGAGGTGAAAGGCAATCAAAAAAGACTTGGGCATAGTCTTGGAAACACCACCATATAAAGATAAGTCAACAAATAAGGCTGCAAAGAACAGCCAGAGAATAAAGAGAAAACCAGAAGAATATATATAGACTGTCCTCCACTTATGATGGCTCAACTTATAATTTTTAAACTTTATTATGGTGTGAAAGCAATATGCATGCAATAGAAACTGTACTTGGATTTTTAAAAATATATATATATATATTTTATATCAACTTGGATTTTTTAAATCTTTTCTTGGGTTAGCACTATGCAGTATACACTCTCACTATGCTGGCCAACTACGTTGAGCCACAACTCCCAGTGAGCTACATCCACATTCGAGTAAACTGATACTCTATAGCGTACTGTGTTGCCAGCATTTTAAGCATTGTTTGTATGTTTCTGCATCTCATCATGTCTGCAATAGGCCAATCTGTGTCTCCAACTTCTAATGAGAATAGAAAAGCAATTACTGCCCATCTGTAGGCTAACGTCATTGCTCTGAGCATGGTTAAGGTAGGCTAGGCTAAATTATGATGTTTGGTCCGTTAGGTCTATTGAATGAACTTTTTACTCCCTATACTTTCAACTTACGAATTTATCAGGATGTAGCTCCATTGTAAATTTAGGATCAGACAAGTTATAAGATGTTTCTGGGAGGAAGGAATCAGTAATAATACTGTTTTAGCCTGGGCTTTCTTGCTAGAGCCTCAGAAAAGGATTTGAGTGTAGGTAACTTATTGGGAGTATTGCTAAGAAGTGAAATGGGGAAATAGTAAGGCTGGGAGAAAGGGAAAGCCAATGAAGTGTGTTTTATTGAGTTATTTTCATTTTAATAAAATGAGGTTGACTTCATTTGAATCACACACTCTGAGGAACTGTGTAAAATGCACCTCAGTATTGTGTCTCTGAAGAATGACAGACTGTGGTATTAATCTAGATAGAATTAAGTCTCTCCGTAGTTGAAAACTGCTTTGGCAAGCATCACCTAAACCTCTCTTCATCTCCATACTCACGGTCAACTCTAGTTTGAGCTGTGAAAGTTTTCTAAGCTACTGAGGAAACCCTAAAATAGAAACTCTGAGATGGACTGGCTACCATAGGTATAATTGGGGTTAGAGGAGGTCCAACTTGCAAGGATAGAGAGGTTCCAGTGGGCAGCCTCAATGGGGTTTGCTACTAGCAATGATCAATTCTGTTCGTATACCAAAGAAAATCTTTGTACTTAAATAAGTATGGTGATCATTGGGAAATCATGGAAATTTGAGTATTAGTAGTGTGATAGAAGAAATGGAAGCTATAATTCAATGTTTAAAGTTTTAATGAGAGGTAGACAGTGATATCATGAGTGTAAGCCATTCATTGAAATTGAGCGAGAAAGGGAAGGAGAAAAATTGTGTGGTAGATAGAGGGTTACTTGTGTTCAGTTTAGAGGAATTTTTTGAAAACAGGAATATCATGTAGTGAAGCAGAGCACAGCTATAGATCCTGATTGTTTAGGTTCTAATCCTGGCTTCAGCACTAATTAACTGTGTGATTTTATGCAAGTTATTTAAAGCTTCTGTGCATCTGAAAAGTGATAACAATGGTAGCAATATCATAAGGTTGTTATGAGGATTGAGTAAATTGTTTCATTGAGTACCTAGAAAATTTGTAATATCCAAGAGTTACATATTTGTCCCGACCTGCGGGATTCGTAGGCACGAAAAGAGAAGGGCTGAGGATTGAAATGAGGGGCTTGAGACAACTTGACGCTAGCGTTTGCTTCTTTATTTTTCCTTTACCTTTCTTTACTTTTCCCTGTCTTTCTACCTTCCCTGACCTTCTCTCTGCTCCTCTCACGGTAACCTCTCGCAATAATAATCTCCTGACCTTCTCGTGGTTCTCTTCTTATATCCTGGTAGCTCCTCCCATCGTACCTCCCATTCTCATTTGATTAATAGGAAACACCTGTGGTTTCTCAGCAGGCAAAACGGTAAAGCGAAAACTAATTAATGGCACGTGTGTTGCGCAACACGGCGCATGCTCCAGGCGGCTCCGGGCAATATTACAACTACTACTATTGCAGTTCTTGTTACCATCATAATAATCATCATTGTTTTAGCTGGAGATATGTTTTAATTGAAGAATTAAAAACTGTTTGACTGGAACCAATGTATGCAGAAAGTTGAAGAGATAAGATAGAAACAATAATAAATAGGGTGATGTTTCTGAGGAGGATTGAGAACAAGTTATGCAAACACAGTTTGAAAGATTAACTTTAAATGAGAGAAGAGATACTTTTACCAATGTTACAAGATTAAAGAGAGGAGAAAAATAGGTATCTTTCCAAACAAGTTAAAAGATGCTCAAGTGTGTAACTTTTACTTCTCTTTGGGATTTTAAGTAAGGTCATCATCATCTGTGAGTGAACAAACTGTAGGAGGAGGGGAAGGAAATAAGATGGTTAGACAGCATAGAATACTTTCATTCATCTTATGGAAAAATGAAAACGATTAAATTACCAGAGCAATCTGTACTCTGTACTCTTGTTAAATGAAGGATCATAATAATTTTCCTACACACACACACACACACACACACACACACACACACGCACACTCCAATTTAAAAAAAAAAAAACTGCAGTAACAAAGATCAGTCATTTAGAGCAGGAAATCACTCAAAAGGATTTTTAAAATACACAAGCACACATTTTAACTCTATTATAATGATAATGACTGTTTGAATTTCTAACAATCATGTATTCCTTAGACTTTGTTTTATAATTACTAAAAAGTAAACTTCCCAAAGGATGTTTTATGCAAATAATTTACTTTGTAATTAAGCATTTTTTTCCTAATTGGCTAAACACACCCTCTTGTCATTGTTATTATTTTTTTTCACTTACTTGCTTAGTTAAATCTTAAATAGTATCACATTAACTTTGTGAAAACTTTTTGAAATCTGGCTACTTGCAAACCAAAATATTATAAGAAAGAAAAGGAAGCTTGAACGAAGGAAGGTAAGAAGAAGGAGGAAGGAAGAGAAGTAGAGAGAGAAAGGAAGAAAAATATAGTATAAATAATTTCTAAGATATTTGAAAATCGATTTTATATTTAAATTTTTGAAAGTATGATCTGAGTGGATAGTGTTAGCTCCCATAAACAAGAGGAAAAGTAAGTGTTTATATTGGAAGAGATCATGCTGGATGAGGACATAGTAATTTTTAACTGATTTTTCAGTAAGGATTTTAATAGCATCTAAAATGTTTCAAATTTGATAGTTTTCCATTAAAAGTAGATACTTAACTATTCTTAAAAAACAACTGAATGATTCACCCTCTTAGAGAAATAATCCACATGTAACTTTAGGGGGTATCTGCATTTCCTGTACAATTTGCATTTGCTTGTTTTTTTCAATTTAATTTACTGGTAGTTGATTTAGGTAAGTTAGGGGAGTTTTTTATTATATTACTTATTGTTTCAGGTCTATGCTGGTTAAAAAAAAAATTTACAAAACCAGGAATCCATTTTTGCTAAATGAAAAGTTTTTCCTCAGTAACAATGAATTGAAGATTATTCTGTATTAATAGTAGAGCTCTTGAAAGTGCTTAAATCCTGCTGCAAATATTTTAGAAATAATACTTGATAGGATCATTAACATAAAACCTAGCATTTTATACACAAAAATGGATTCATTTATTTTCAGTGTAACATCAAATAGAAATCATGGTTACCATATAAATAAATGGAAATGCTAAATATATCTCTGGTAAAAAATAAGATGAATTGATCATAAATCTAATGACTAATTTAAACATTAAACAAACAGTAATACAATTGATAATTGATTATTGGTTTTTGAAAATAAGCACTTTTAAACACTGTATTCTGCTTTCAAATTATAATTTCCCCTTTTTGTCTTTTTTTCTCCTCATTTGACATATCCTTCCTTGGTGATCCCTTAGTCACCATGTGTCTATTTTCTCCTGAGTGCCTGACCTACATATGTATAAGCATTAGGATGTGCCATGGGCATCTTAAACTCAACTTGTCAAAAATTGAATATCTTTTCTTACCCCTACTTTCACTCTAATATGCTTCAAATAGCATATTTTACTCAAATATGCTATTCACTCTAAAATAGCATAGTTTAACACCTTCCTACTGTAGGTTAGTAACTGAAGTCTAAAGGGATTAAATAATTAGTGTAAGGAAAAATAATTAAACTCAAACAACCCTGACTTTTTATAAAAATACAATAATTTTATATGTAACACTTGTAATCAGCTAATCAAGGATCAGTTTTTCAATTCTGGAGACAGATACAGAGCAGATTACTCTGTAAATATTTGCATGTAGGCATCGGTTTTTCGAAAATGAATAAAATACTACGTTTTAATATTGCTTCCAATACACATGAGATACGTACCAATGAGCAGAGAATCTAGAATTCAATATGCTGGCTAGATTTAACTTTACCACCCCAAGCAGTGTTTGAGATAAACAAGCAGAGATTGCTTAACATATACTGGTCCCAAAGAAAGTTGAATCCTGTATTTTATCAGAACTAAAATTTTTTCCACCAATGGAAAAAGTGTCCAAACTATGGCAGTTCTGTTCCCTGAAGTTGTCTTAGTGCTTTTCCAGGTTCAGATATTTGACAAGACTCACCAGACTCCACAGACTATATTCGTATGAGGCTTTTCTTTAAAATCAAAGGTATAGGGCAACAGAGAAAGACAATACAGACCAGCATCAGAGGTGTGAATGTCTTTCCCCAACATGAGCTCCCCGTAGGCACAAACTCTGGGCACCTAGAACAAACTATATCTATGGCCTGTACACCTTAATTTATACAAGGAGTTTGGATGAGGAAGAGCTTACTGACTAAACTCTCAGTGTCTCAATAAGCTGTCAAGCTAGATCAGTCAAAAGAGGTAGGCCAGTTGCAAATTATTAGTGCAAAAGTTAAGACCATCTTGGGGATCTCCAGTGGAGTTTCAGACACTAAACCAGTATATCAACTATTCTGCACTTTTGAAAAATCTCTTTTTTTTTTTTTGACCAAAAGTAAAAATCAGGTACACAACTGGCTCTAGAAGTAAAGATACAGCTTTTTCAGTTCAGCTGCAAATCAGCTTTATTCTAACAGGGGTCTTACAGTGGAGACCACTGAAACTTTCACTATGGGTGAGCTTCATGAGGGACCAAGTCGACTAAACTCCCGGCCACTACAAGTGGGCTACCAACTTTGGTTGGCAAACAGATTCTGAGCTCATCCATTCAAGTCCATACCAGAGACCACGTAGACGCAACGATAGTGACACCATTAGTGCCTAAAATCAAAATGCCTACGTCATAACCAAGTTGCTTTAGATATAGATACACATATTTGCAGACTTTAAATAATGGAAGGACAATCTGGTGACCAAATAAAGGAAGTCCTAAGACAAAGTTTTTTTGAGGATATTATTCTTTAAAAGGGAGCACCCACAATAATATGAATGCTATAGGTTAGCAAAATCTGTGTGAAAAATTGAATACATACATAAAACGGGGTTGCTGTTATCAATTTTGTTTGTGTTATCAATTACCAATAAAAATTAAAATTATGAACGAGGACTCATGAGACCAACATTTTCTAGTCAGAAGTCTGTTGTCAGGAAAAGTTTTAAGGAAAATTTCCCATAGACAATACCTCAAAAGTGTTTTGCTTAAGTATAGACTCTTATTATAGCATCTTTATCCAGTTTTATTACCTACTTTATACTTTGTACTCAATTTTATCATTTTATTTCTGTTTAGCTTTTTTCAGAGTGTGGTCTCATGATCACTTATATTAAAAAAATAGAGTGGGTACTTCTCAAACCTAAACATTTGTATGAGTCATGTAGGGAATTTTTTTATGATGTCAGTACTGGTTTCATAATCTCCAGTAAGGTCTGAAATTCTCTTCTAATAAGCTGTTAGTTAATATCCACACTCCTGTGTTCCTGTTGATTAGCATAATATTACTTTTTTTAAAAAAAAATCTATGTGTATATGAGCATGCCTGAGAATAGTTAAGGGTAGATTCATCAAAGGAATCAATCTCTGAAGTCCATAAATCTGCATTCCCAAAAGGCAAGCCCACCCCAAGTTTTATAAGCACTCAAGTTTGATAATGACTTGGTTAAATGAACTTAAATGTCTAAGTTAACTTTCACTTATAAAATTATGTGAATTCTGCCTCACCCTGATATTCTCCTAAATCCTAAATATGCAGGCTGCCATGTTCTCTTTATATTACTTGAGTGTCTATAAGCTGTGTTAATTGAATGTCTGTAAATTGTGAATAGCTACCAAGCTCTCTGCCACTATTTTCAAAAATCATTTAGGTCTGATCTTTTACTGTAAGGTTTAAGATAACACCTTTTGTACTACTAAAGTTAACATATTCTTCCTCCAAATGAAAAGGCAAAAAGCAACTTCAATCTTATTTTATACTTTAACCAAAAAAAAAGGAATAGCACATTTTTTTTCATGCCACTTCACTTTTTTTTTTTGAGCTACACCTTAAATCTACTATGAATTCACCCCTCTCCACAACATATCAGACCTTCATAGGATATGTTTGCCTTAATTAATTCCCCATATAATATGTGACTCAGATTAAATGCATTATAACCTTGTACATTAATTCCTGCCCCTGAAAGGTTGGATTTCCTTTTTGGTTACTGAGTTTTCAAATGTGATTGAATATAGCGCAATAAAGTAATATGATGATTTCTCACCCAGTCTAACAATGCTTCCTAATTTCCTTTCCTCACAGTATAAGCAAGTGGAACAATACATGTCATTCCATAAGTTACCAGCCGATATGCGTCAGAAGATTCATGATTATTATGAACACAGATACCAAGGCAAAATCTTTGATGAGGAAAATATTCTCAGTGAACTCAATGATCCTCTGAGAGAGGTAAGATTTATAGTCCTCCGTCTCCATGGTACATGAACATTGTTTATTCTCTCTTTTCATGGGAAATCCTCAAGCACCAGTTATGCATCTATAAAAGAAAAATCAGAACTAAATATTAAGACACCATTTTTGCCCTTATTTTCTCCTGCGTTCTTCCATCTGTAGGCTTTGCATTGCTTTTCAAAAAATATTGCAAAATGGTTCATCGCACTGTGATTTTCAAAATGGTTTTATTTTGTATCCCTAATTATCAAAATTCATTCTAATGGCTTCTATGTCTGTATTTTATCAATTATTCACTGTGGTTTCATGCATACTGATTTATTTCTCTTTTTGACTTCTACTCTCTTACCATCTTTATTTTCTCTGTTCATCTCCTGTATTCTGACCTCATACAGATCTGATTGGGTGCAATTCATGTCCTATTACTCCATTAAAACACTTTGCAATATCAATAACTACCTCTTTGCCTTGCATCTTCTTTCCATCTCTCCCCAGAAGTCTTTGCTCTGCCTACCAGAATATTCAGTTAACCTCTAGACCAAAAGAACATTCTCTTAATTGTTCATATTTCTTATACTGCTCTGCTTTTTCTCCAATATTTACAAGAAACCTTCTCAAAGGATTACTATAATATAATATACTATAATTGCTATAATCATTGCACTGTGGCTGATCTCCGTTTCTTTACTGAAATTGTTTTTTTACCATTATCAATGCCCTATTAACCATCAAATCCTTCATCTCTGACCATTGATGGTACTTTTCAAATCTTTAACTAAACACACATCCAGGATCTCATTTTTTGGCTTCTTTAACACTGAATAATAACTGAGGTATTAGCTTTTCTTTCTGCCCTTTTTTTTTTAAAGATTTATTTATTTATTTATACAAGTACTGGGTACAGTCAGAAGCGCAGGTGGGTGAGAGAATTCACCAGAGGCAGAGCGGGGAACAGAACAGAGCAGGGAGACTGATGAAGTACACTGCTGAGCGGAGCAGCAGGCGGCAGGAGAGGTCTGCGTGCCATGTGTGACCCTCGCTGGTGGCCAAGGATAGAACTGGCGCTGCAGAGGCTGCGGGCAGCTTCGCAACCCAGCACTCAACCACTGCGCCCCCGGGGAGGCCCTCTTTCTGCCCTTCTGAATTTATTCTTATATTTATTTCACCTCACATCAATAAAATTTGAATTCCAATTTGTTGCCATTAGCTCTAGTGCCTGTAAAGTTACATCATATCTCCTGGCCCTATATCATATAAAATACACACACACACACACATATGTACATATATTTGTTATCTTCCATCACTAAACCACTTATACTTTGTAGGACTGTAAATATTTTAGTCATTCTCTCAAGTCATTTGGAACATAAAGCTTTGGGCCCCTTTTGAATTTTTCTCTCCTGTGCACATCCAGTCCTTCATCAAACACCATCAGTATTCTGTAGTAATAAATCTCACCCCTGTGCCCTTGTGTGTTCCACAGTGTCATCACCTTCACGTCATTCTTCTCACCCAACCTTTGTGCACTGTCCCTTAGTTTTGTCTGCAAGCCTTTGATCTGTCTTCTCTTACTACCATTTAAAACATCACTGCCAGGGCCTCCCTAGTAGCTCAAGGGGTTAAGCACTGCACTGTGAAGCAATCTGCAGTCTCTGCAGCACAAGTACAATCCACGGCCGGCCAGGGAGCAACCCACATGGCGCAGCAGACCACTCTGCCTCGCCCGCTGCTCCCCTCAGCAGTGTATTTCAGTCAGTCTACCTGTTCTGTTCCCTGCTCTGTGGAACTCCTCTCTGGTGACTCCTCTCACTCCCTCCCCCACAATCTCCGGTCTGTACCCCAGCTCATGTATACATAAATAAGTAAATAAATCTTCAAAAAATAAATAAATAAATGAAACATCACTGCCAGATTAATCTATTTTTATGTTTATAAGCTGGCCATATCTGTCTCTGAAACTTTTAGTCTTTACATTACATATTAAATCAAAGAAAGTCTCATAGGTTCCTATTCCAGTCATTCTGTGCTCTGACCTCAGCTAAATTCCAGCTTTTCTTTTTCCCATTGTTCTACATGTTCCAAATTGGCCTGCAGCCAATAGTGCAACTTGCTGTTTTGCAAAAATCAATTATAATTTCTCACCCTTGCATCATATGTTTTCCAGAAATGTCTCTCATCTGTTGGCAAAATCTAATTCAAATAACGCTTCTTTATTTATACATTCTTTGATTTTCTAGACTAATTTAATAACTTTTCTCTGACTCCAAGTATACTGAGTCCATGACTTTTGGATGCTGCTTATGCATTCCGCTTATATTATGACTATATTTTCTCTACTTCGTCTTGAAAGTTTCTTAGAACAAAGACCATCTCACCTACATTTAATATTTTCTTGAAACTCCCAGTATATGTAGCATGTGTTAGGTAATTCTTTAAGTATTTTCATTCCAACTAATGTCTTTATCACTTATAAATCATTCCTAAATTTCCATATCCACTAAAAGTTATTTACATTTTTGGGACAAGCTTTAAGCTAAAAGTTAAATTTGACAATAAAAGGAATTAAATATCTGCTTTGTTTAGCTTATTTCCTTACAAAGTCCTCAGTCAATTTGGAATTTGCAATTGTTTTTTGCCCAGAGGAACACAGTTTAAAGGTTTTTTTTTACTAGTAACACCATTTTTTTAAAATTAAAGTAACATTATTGTTGGTATTTTGGAATTATAGGACTTCCCCCACCCCCAGGTATCACCAACCATCAAATGACCCATAGTGCACTACCATCGACCTTTTTTTTTTTGTATTAAAAAAAAAAGAAAATATAATATGTCATCTTTTAAAAAGAAAATTTATCAGTATGTTTTGGTTTAGCCTTATGTTGGATTAGAGAATTTGTTTCAGATCCAAATTACCTTCACTAAGAGGCAGAAACTTAGAACACTGACATCAAATTGGTTCTCAAAGGCTTGGAGTGTACAAGTAGGGCAAGACATGCCATGCAGACAATCAAAGAAACAGTATTAGGGACTAAGATAAAATTAAAATATGTGAGGATGTAATAAAGCCAAGGAGTTTTTTTTTTTTTTTTTTTTTTTAAAGAAGCAGGGAAAAGTAAGCATTCTGGCTTTCTAGTATAAAATGCCATTGAAAAAATAGAGAGGGCCTCCTCTGGTGGCACAGTGGTTGAGTGCTGGGCTGAGAAGCTGCCCACCGTCTCTGCAGCACGGTTCGATGCCAGCCACCGGCAAGAGTCCCACATGGCACCCAGCACTCTCCTGCAGAGCCCGCTGCTCCCCTCAGCATTGTACTTCGTCGTTCTGCCTGTTCTGTTCCCCACTCTGGTGAATTCTCTCACCCTCCCGTGCTTCTGACTGTACCCAGTGCTTGTATAAATAAATAAATAAATCTTTAAAAAAAGAAAAAAAGAGAAAGAAAAAATACAGAGAGCTGACAGAAAATGTGAGTATAAAAATGAACCAAAAGACATTGCATACTTAAAGGGGAAGCATTCTTTTCTATTAGAAAATTCTCGACGTAATGATTTAGTCAGGACAACTGACTATACAGAATATAAATTTTGTGTATTAACTACATTCCTTTTGCCAAACTTTCATTTACTCTGATTCTCAGTGGGGGAAAGAAATCACTTTCATTTTTGCCCCTTACTGCCATCTACTGATATACTTCCAATTCCCTCAATTCCTACAAGGCTCATCATTAAATTATGACCATTTTTAAAAAAGTATTTCAAACACCATGGTTCAGTTTCAGCATCTTTTATCTCAGCATCTGAAGTGCACACACAACGTTTTCTCTTTGCTTTTGATCTCAGGTAGTTTAAGTGCATACTATCTCATGGCTATCATATTGACTAATATAAAACGAGTTTGACAGTGTTGCTGGCCTCTAAGAACCTGGTCATGACCTCAGATTCCATGCACAAAGTCCAGGCTCCTTGACATGACACGTGAGGTTTTTCATGGGCTGCCTCCATCTACATTTCTTTATAGTCTTATTTCATCAATAGGGAGTTATTGATAATTTCATGAGGAACAAAAGTGCTTTTGATCACCGATTTGCCTCTCATCATGCTACCCTCTTTATCTTCAGTTCTTTCAGCTTACCTTCTCCTTTCTCTTACACATACTTACCAGGTATGACCTTCTTTATAAATTGCCCCCAACCACTCTAACACTGTATGTGTCACTTATCATTTATTGTTTGTCTCGCTCAAGATTATGCATTTCTTGAGAATAGAGAAAGTCTTAACATATTTGTATCTCTAGTGACCAGAATATAGTAGGAATTCATTTAATATTTAATGAGCAAATGGTTTTCTTTAACAGAATTGTGAATGAAAAGCAAGGTAAGAATCATGGCGACCTAATGAAATTAAAGACCCTAGTGGTGGAAGGTAAACACTTAACACTTTAAAAAGGTGAAAACCATGGACTCCATTTTGCTCTTTTGGAATCAGAAGCACAAAATGCCTAAGTTTAATGTTATTCTGAGTAAAGACTTTATTTTAAGAGAAGTGGGATTATAAAAAAGGAAGGAAAGACATGGTAGAGAGATAACAAAAGTCAATTTTCAGATAAAACTTGAATCTATAAAAGACAGACATGTTTTCTTAGGAAAAGTTCAGTAAGAACAATGAGAAATATATTCTGTTCCTACCAAAAAATTATATATTTTGGATCTACTATATTTAAATCATAATGGTAGATAACTAGGATTTTAAAAGTAGTAAAATACATCTTTCCAACTTTCAAAAGCTGCATTCCATTTATAAAATGAGGTACAAACTTATGCAAAGATGTGTTTCTGTCACTGTTGGTTATCTAGTGTCTAGAAAGTGCCAGCACATAGAAGTCATTGAGTAATATATACTTAATATCAGACAAGTAAAACTCAGATACTCAGAAAGGAAAAGTTCAATTATCTGATAAGTATTTGTTATGAAAATTAAAAATATAAGATATGAATTCTATAAACATATCCACTACATACGATCACTAATAACATATCCAGTTGTGATTCAACATCCATTTTATATTATATCACCTTTTAGCTGAAAATGCTTCATTATTCAGAAAGCTCATTTTTATGAAATTATTTTACTAAATTTGGCATTCTAATGTATACTTATGACAAGTGATTTATGCTAACATGTATCTGGCTATGCAAGAATGAATAAAAGTGAAGGATAAGTCAAACCGTCATAATCAAAAGCTTATGCAAAAGGTGCATTTCTTTAAAATAAAGAGAAACAAAATTACAGTGTTAAAGAATATGAAAATTATTATAGCTATAATCAATTAATCCCATATTTTGTTTTGTCCATTTTATTCCCCAGCTTTTCCTTTCAGTATGTTGAATACTTTTATATATGAAGAATGTAAAATGGCAGAATTTCCTTTGTATGACCTTTGAAAGCTCTAATGAAAATCTTATATCATGCATATGCAAATTAATTCTGCTAGTAGATATTTCAAAAGCACTATGTTATTAAAAGCATTCTCCTATTTCCATTTCTGAGGCAGAAATTAGGTGATTTATCTTTTTCATCTGTTATAGATAAATTGTTGAAATGACTTGAACAAACACCTGACTCACTCTTGTTGTTCAAATCTCAACATAAGCATTGCCTCCTCAAGGAGGCCATCCCTGAGAAGTTCATCTAAATTAGTTACCTCAGAAGCATTCTGTCCTTTATTGTGTACATATCACTCTATTGTCTTGCTATTCCCAATATTTATTTGTTAGTTGTCTTTTCTGCTGCATGTTTCAGAGTTCAAGAAGGTAGGAACTTTCTTGATTTCTGCCATAGCTCCAGTCACTACATAGTGTATATTGAGTAGTGACTCTTGGAGTGATAAACAAATGCAAATTCGATAAGGATCTCACAATTGACAGATCATCTCAAAGTACCATTGATTATTAAAATGAAGAAAACATTTTTTTTCTACCAAACAGTGTTGGCAAGAACTATGAAGTAATATGGTCATAGAAGTTTCCTGGTATCATTTTTTATTCTATAACGGACAATGTTGTTTCTAATATATAAATGAGGATGCTGGCATCTTTAGATTCCACCATGACTTTGTATTGATGCATGTACTGTCAGCCACAAGTTACCATTTTGCATATGGTTGTTTTTATGTTCTTTTAAATTTTCTCCAATTTTATGTATTAGTGATTTAGTGCAAGTTAGCTCAGCAGGAAGGGGGAGATCTTTTAATAGAATGCCATTATAGAAAGTGTATAAATGTTCTTCCCAATCTCTATAACCTAATAATATTTGTGGAATAGATAGAAAAATAAAATTTCCCCTTATATTGCTGTGCCAAATCTTTGAATATTGTCTGATGCATAAAATAAATGTCATTGATTTCCTTGTCCAAACCTAAGCAGTGAACCATCTCAAGCTATCGAAGACTCATAATGACATATAAAGTTTTGGGTTGTTCATCTTTGGGCTAGGCCAGGTGACCTGCACTCCAGTTCCACCAGCTGTAATTGTAACCTGCTGGAAGTGATTACAAAGTAGTCTTAAAAAAATTATCTTCACTTCTCTGTGAGCTAAAATCCTTGGACCAGAAAATAATGGAAAAGCTACAATTTTCTGAGAAAAATCCTTAAGACAGTACTCAAAAATCAGTACTGAGATGGCATTTTAAATTATAGCTTTTCTTTTGTGATGTATTCATTATCTATAATCTATAATCTTCACATTCTAGCTTCTCTGTGGCTATCTAGTCAAAATTATGAATTTGTAGTGCTGGACTTCAGCAATCTCTAGCAATTTCTCCTTACTCCCTCTCCCCAGATACCTTTCCTCTTTTTTCTCCTTCCATCCACTTACAATAACTTCTATTTCCCCTTGATTGTTCAGAAGTATTAAAAGTTTCATTGTCTTGAATGGTTTGAATCTCATTTAACTTACTTTCTGGTGTGTTATTTTAACATATCTATTGATATATTTATAGTTTTTTAAAATTATATAACAAATAATGAAAGAAAAGCAACAACTGAGGGTTTAAATAACATCATGGTTGCCTGGTTGTCCTGGTTCCATCATCCTCCTTTAGATCCAGCCCCTTAATTTACTATATGTAGGAGGTTATTTTGTAACTTGTATGTATTTTACTTTACTGACCTTGAAATGTGAATGATGATAATAATAACCACCTCGTGTATTTATTATAAAGATTAGCTTAGCAAAAGTATAAAAAAATTAGAAAAATACCTGGCACATAGCAAGCACACAATAAAATTTAATTCTTTGTATTAGTGTGATTCAATGAAAAAATAAGATATAGTCCTAGTCCTCATAGCTCATACAGCTTAATGAGAGATAGACATTTAAATAAGCTGTTACAACTGTGGGTAAGTGCACTGAGAGGGTCAGTCGGGGGATTTATGCCACACACAGAAAGGACATCAACCTTATATGTCTCATTTCTTTTATAATTTATTTAAACAATCTGCTATCAAGTTCTTCCTTTATGTAATAGCCAGTTTTCAGGAGACAATGTCTAAGTGTCAAAACTTGCCATTGAAATGTTAGCATCATGAGATAGCTGAATACTTTACTAAAAGCAAGCAGTTTTTCTATAAACTAAAAGCTAATTAGAAAAATTCAGTGAACTATACCTTTCCATTTATGAGATCCTGCTGGAATGTGTACAAAGTAAGAAGGTCTATTTTTAACATGATCAGATTTATACTGATTTGATTCAACAAAATGGCAAACCTAACAGTCAAGAAAGAGGTTAATGCCCTTCTGAGCCTGTCTCCAAAGTTCAGAACTGTTCTATTTTTAAACAATGGAGTGTGAAGAGCCCTGGGCTGAAAATAGGTACAGATCATGTGTCCCAGTAGAATATAGAACGTCAGTATATTTCATTTTCACAGAACATGAATCAGGCTGAGAGTATAATATTGTCCTTCTGACCTTTAATTTGTCAAATAGACTGTTATGGAAGAAAGCATAATTTGCATGTATATTTATTTAGTGCAACTGAATCACTATTTTAAAAGTCCATATTTCTCAATTTTTTAGTGCCTTCAAAAAATGTTTGGTTAAGATTAACTAAAAAGGACTAGAATCATAGCACTATCAATTTATACAGGGATCTTATGAATTATCTGACAGTGGTGTAATAGGCACAATGTTACAAAAGGCTGGAAAGATTATGTAAGTGACTGGTTGTGGTCATGTTAGGAGGTGAAAAAAATGAATCTTCTTTATTTTTATATTTCAGCCTGTATCACTAGTTTCTAGGCAAGAAACTTTTATTGATTACTTAATTTATATAAGGCATTGGGCCTCCCCTGGTGGTGTAGCGGTGGAGCACTGGGCCGGTTCCATCCCTAGCTGCCAGCGAGGGTCCCACATGGCGCACAGACCTCTCCTATCGCACCCACTGCTCCCCTCAGCAGTGTATTTTGTCGGTCTGCCTGTTCTTTCCCCCACTCTGGCTCTGGTGGATTCTCTCACCCTCCCGCGCTTCTGACTGTGCCCAGTGCTTGTATAAATAGATAAATAAATCTTTAAAAAAAAATCTATATAAGGCATTGATACAGGCACTATGGGGAGTTAAACTTTTTTCCAGTCTCAAAATGCTGTCTTTATGCTTGTAGAGACACAATGTAATTATAGGGGGAAAAAAACTATAGAGAAGAAGTTAAAATTCACTACTACACATACCAAAAGGAAAAAAAAAAAAAGGAGGAAGTCACTTGTGGTGTTAATTGCCAGATAAAAGCAACAGTATATACTAAAATTGTTGAGAAGGGAATGTTTTCATCTGGAATGGACTTGGGTGGGCCTCAGAAGAAAGAGTTTTGCACTGAATCTCAATGCACTTGTAAAATTTAAAATGAAAGTATACAAGTAACATTTCAGGTAAATAAAACAGGGCTAACAAAAACAGATGCTGTATATCCAATACCTTAGCTCCTATTTCAGCTTTTATTTTGGGACAAAAAAAAAAAAAGAAAAAAGAACTTGGATAACAAAAATCTTTTCTTTTGATATGGAACAGGATATCAGGTGTTTATATGGTTTAGTTTTGATGTTACATCAATCATCAAATCACTTATAGCACTATTATGTATGGGTGCAGAGCAGTGATTTAACATACACATTTGAAATGGGTGCAGAGTGGTGATTTAACATACACATTTGATCATTTGAAACTAAAATATTAGTAGATCTGAGTGGAAAGAAGTAACATTATATAATGCCTCTGAAATCCTCAGATTCCCTTAAGTTTGACATATAAATATACTTTCTCATGTCACAGTAATGTATAGGATTTATATATCTTCAATGTTTTGTAGGGGCAGGATGGGCACTGAGCAGGTTATCTATGATCCGGCAGACCAGTAAAGGAGAGTCTTGGAGCCCTCGCGGGTTTCTCAGGCTTTTATTGCAGCAACCAGGTACAAGGCAGACATGGGGGTCAGGGGGCCAAGAGGCCTGCCCCTGGCAAGTCTTCGCTCTGGTCTTCTCTTTCTCTTCTGGCTTTCATTCTCCCCTTCTCTCTCTTGCTTCTCTCCTGCTTCTGCTTCTCTTGATGACTATCTCTCAATACGCCTGCCATGGCCCACGGAAGTAAACAAGATAGTTTGCAACAATGTAACAACTGTAGGTTCCCCATCAGGAGCAGGGCAAACCTAAAGGTGGGAAGGCAGAAAAGCCTGAAAACCATTTTCCAAACTACTTACCCTACAGTTTATAATCGTAAATTAGGAAAAATGTCTATTTTATATAGAAATGAAAAACCAGTATGTTTCCTACTATCTCTGAATGTTTTAAATTATACAATTAGTAAGCATCTGTAAAAAGGAACACTTAATAGAAAACTTAATAGAACACTTAATAGAAAGACTAATATATTTAGATATTGAGATCTCCTAATGTGAATCCTATACTTTGACATATATCAGTGTGAGAAAATTATATTTGGTCAATGCCAAAGATAATACCTGAGAAAATCTAGAGACGGTTAAAACATCTCAAAAGCTAATGAAGAAAAGTCAAAATATTTTACCTAATTTAATTTAAATTCTATTATGTAAATCATACTATTCAAGGAAAACAAGAGAGCAGTCATATAAAGTGGGACAAAGATAAAAAAACAAAATAAAATTTAAATTTCTCTAAGAACATTTCATAATAAGCTGGATACATTAGAAATTGTATCAACACAAGACATTTGTATGGGTTGATAAGATACAATTTCCCAATACATATACTCCTTTTTAAAATGAATGAACACACACTGTCAGTACAGAAAATATAAAAGAGGCACATTTGACTTCAATAGTAAATCTGTAAGACATATGCAATACTCCATACAAATCTCACTAGAGTGACAGATGATGAATGTTTAATGTATCTTACTTTGAGGGACTTGCCTAATTTTCTCTGTTAACCCTGTTTTAGTAATTTTTTTTTTTTAGTTCAGCTTACTTCTGGATAACTTTTAGGTATATGGCAGTTGAACTCAATCTGTTTTTCCCATGTTGAGTAGGGAACTCCTGTTCTGCAAATAACTTACAAATCACTTGTCACTTATAGGCACAAATCCTTCTTGGTTTTCACCAGGGATTGACACATGAACATGTATCAGCTTACAATTCCTTCTTAGTCTTTTTGCTGATTTTTTGAACCCCTTTTTCTTTCCTATAAAATCAAATTTAAGTGAACACAAATAAAATTTTATATAATCTGCTATGTTTCTGCATGTCACCTAATGGAGGAATATGTTCTTGTGTACTATGAAGGCAAAGCAGTGAGACAGTGCTAAGAATAAATTAATTTCAATCTTCATGTGCTTTCATATTGCAAAGTTTAAATGTGATTTAATATCGCAAAACAAAATTGCAATCAGTGAGGACTATAACTACAAAAACATAAATTTTTGCATCTGCATGTCTCAAAATTCAGTTTGTTCTAATCTATCCTTTACAGATAGGCAGATTTCATGCAAGCCATTTAACCATAATTTGTCATTTATATATGCAGATATTTTAGGCTAACTCAAAATTTGAAGAGACTATTAATCTAGCAATTAATGATAGAACTGGGTTTCAAAACATGTAATGGTGTAAAATGCTAAGACTTACGAATATTTAAGAGTTCATTGCAGACTATTCCTCTATCTCTAATAGATTTTTCTTCCTACAGCTATGATTAACATAAGAAGGAATATTTTATGGCCATTAAAAAGAATGGCAATAAGGATTATATCTTAAACTGGTAGTTTGTCATAAAAGTAAGTAAAAGAAAGACAAATATATACATTATAACTATATTAAGGAGAATAAGATTATCTAAAAGGAATACATAAACATGTTAAGTTACTTTCTTGAAGATGAGCAGAATGTAGTGTTTTTAAATACATTTTATTTGTTTTAGCTCATATGTATAGATTCACCTTGTTTTCAAAGATTTTTAAAAATATAATTTGTTCACCAATACAAAAATATTTGATTAATATTTTCTTTATCATGAAAATCTACAAAATGTTAAAATTGAGACACCCTGTAGTAATTCATCAATCCTCACTTTTCTACATTTGATTCCTTTAACTCTCTAAAAAGAATTATTAAAGATTAGTATTTCTTTTTGTAGTTTATTACATCATTTTTGACATTCAAATTATTTAAGAGTTGCAATGAACGCTGTCTTTAAAAAATACAACTAATACTTCACTTTAAAAAATAGCTTATAAATCTTTGCTAGTCAGGATGAAATTAAAAGAAATCCTTTGAGTTTAAGAAATTGAAGCAAGTACCTAATATGTAGTCATTGTTTGAATTAAGCCATCTTAAATATTATATCTTTTTTAACCAAAAGAGAATTTTATTGACTATCCCCTAAGAATATCTTGTCAATTTTTTTTTTTCTTCTCACCTTGTATTCCCACCTTGATTTTGGTCTTTAATAACCAGTTCCAACTGCACTGTTGTTGTTTTTTTATCTGATTCAATATTCTCTAGCCAAATTACCTTGAAATCTTTGTTTCTTTGAAATTTTGTAGAATATATGGTTTCTGTCATTCATTTGTTCTTAACAGATATTATTTTATAGTAATATTTATATAATGGTTAATAATATTTGTGAACTTTGCTACATGCTTTGTATTTTTTAACTTGGTCATCACAATGATCTATGATCTATGATAGTTTCTAGAGTTATCTGTGTTTTACAGATGGGAAGATTAAAATTTGAAATCTGTGTCACTTTCTATGGGTACAGAAGCAGTTAGTGTTGGGACCAGGAGTTGAGGCCACACACACACACACACACACACACACACACTCACACACTCACACATAAAGTCTAGCCATATATATATATATATATATCCCTATATATATATATCCCTATATATATCCTTTATATATATATATATATATATATATATATATATATCCCTAAGTGAGATGTTAGCTTTCAGATGCTTGTTTGTTTTAGGAATCATGATTTCCACACCTATTTATGACTTGAAATTTTTTTAAGTAGAGATTTTTAGTTATATCTCTTCAAAATTTAAATTCATATATTCTGAATTTGGGTTAGAATCTCATTAACTGTATTTTAGAAAAATACCACATATAAGTAGGTGACCATACTTCTCTAAAGGATAATAGCAGGCCTATGGCAGGTCATTGAAGTCACTTGTCCCTTCATTGATGCTAATCTTGAGAGCCATGATGAAGGCAAGGTCCCACACAGTCTGTTACTTCTTGTGTGGACTCCATCAGTGCCACAAACCCTAACTTCACTTCCCCAAGCACCTCTCATGCACTATGCCCTGCCATGGACACTTTGTCTGTCATTCCAGAAGGGACTCTCTCCCAGGATACTAACTGCTCAGAAGTTGTCATGGATGTTTTTATTTTGTGTCTTGCAACACGAACTTCATGTCGTGGTCATAGAGGTAATCACTGTAGATGACATCCTTAGAGCTTGTGAGGTCTCCTGATTCTAATTTTGGCTAGCCATTTCCAGATACTTGATTTACTCTTCTTGGAAGTCTTTGGGTCAAAATATTATCTTTCCAAGGGTCAAACTAAACAATGTTTTATTTATCTATTGTTTCACATTCTGTTACATATATCTCTCTTCAAGATATAAATAACTATACAAAAAGATGTATTTTATTTTAGCTTTCCTGAATTCTTCATTAGTAACATATTTAACACAGGGATTTTAAAATACTAGTAATGCATTCTATTTTTAAATTCCTTTATATATGACATCATATTTGGTCTACTGCTGTGCTCTCTGTTCAGTAGAAATACAGTATGAATTACATATGTAACTTTAAATTTTCTGGTAGTGACATTAAAAACTATAAAAAAAGAAACATGTGAGATTAAGTATAGTAAATCTTGCTAACTAAATATATCTGGCACATATTATTTCAGCATGCTATCGATATTAAAAACATCATTACTGTTTTCTGGGTTTTTTTTTTTTTGTATTAAGTCCTCGGAATCTAGTGCAGTTTTTTGTATTTACAGTGCATTTTGATTTGAATATAAGATTTTCCTTGAAAATGTATGATTCAGTATGTATATATATACACACACACACACACACACATATATATATATATATATATATATTTAAAAAGGCTCACAGTTGAAAAAATATATTCACCTAACCATGTTTCTCCAAGCATAATTTAACATTCTATAGTAACTGAACTGTTGGTTTTTAGCTTTGAACTTAAATGGTTAATATTAAATAAGTTTCTCAGTCACACTAGCCACATTTCTTAGTGGCCAGTAACCCTATATGGGTATTGGCTACCATGTTAGATGGTGTAGCTCTAGGAACAGGCTACATACTTTTCACTCTTGGTTCTCTTCCCTAATGCTATGAGATTTTGTAAAATGAGATCACCTATTTGAGACTCATTTGGCTCATGTATAGGATTGGAATAATGTGACAATTTCATTGGGTTGTTATAACTAAATGAGAAAACACAGCATTCAATAAACATTAGTTCTCAGCATCATCATGATCATTATACTTCTCTTAGACCAGTAGTACTAACCCTGTTTCTGGTAATGGCTCTTTTGCCAATTTAGTGAAAGCTTCTAACTGTCTCACATAAGACACATGCTCACTACACACTTGTTTGCATATGACTTCAATAGCTTCAGGGCAGCCACCTGAAGCCCATTCAAACCCTCATTAAGCAAAAAAAGGCAGAAGGAGAAAGACAAATATCAGGTAATTTCACTTATATGTGGAATGTAGAGAAACAAAACAAAGGATCACACACAACCAAAACAAATACAAACCCCTGACTTTTGTCTGCAAAACTGAGGCAACTAGGAGCAGGGTGGAGGATTACTGGGCCTTTGGTGGTGGGCATGATGTGAAAATACACATTTGTAGAGGAATAAAGCTCTAACTCCTAAAACAAATACAATGAGGTAATCCAACTTTCTATCACAATTAAAAAAAAAAAGCCACTTTCAGTAAGTATGTTTAGGCCCAGGTTTTTAGTGCTTTTTAAAAAATATATATTTTTTTTGTTTAGATCCAGCCACAATATTCTACTATTCTCCTTCACCGTGTGTTGCAATGCCTCGGAGTCATTAGAGGAAATTATTCCTGTTGTATAGGATGCTTGTTTGCCACTGTCATTCCAAATCATCAAGTTAAACTTCAAAATCTAATTTATCTTCTATATTTACCTTTTCCACTAATTTGAGGAACAGAGGAAATAGATTTATTTACCTGCCATGTAAATAAGTGTTGATAAATGAAGTTAAATTTGTTAGTCATGTATATAAAAAACATTTTTTCTGATTTTTAAAAATCTTGATGAATCATGTTAAAGCAAAAGCAGCTATATAATTCCATAGCAGCTGAATCATATAATACAACACAGGATCATAATTGTGTATAGAATTTATTTAGAATCAGGTATTTTTAAAGAATTCTACAATATTATTTCCATTAGACAGTTTTTCCTGTCTGAATGAGGAATGGTTTTGAAGTCAAACATAATGGGTTAGTTTCTCTAGTGATAGTCTATCTGTGTGGTCTGGGCAATGCATTTCCTCCCTCAAAACTCCACGGTCTTCCTTCTTCCATGTGTATGGGGAAATAAAAGCCAAATTTAAGTTTGTGCATTGATTGTTTTTATCTAGGAAAAAAAGAGGCATAACATGAAGTACCTGCTCAAAATGAGTACTTAAATCTCCTGGTTCTCTTCCTCTTTCCTTCTAATGCCTATCTTGAACTTGTAGTCAAGTTATTGACAATGTTCCTTTGGGTGTTATGCAAGAGAACCAGAGATATCAATGAAGATGCCAATGGATGAAGACTGCTTAAAAGGGGTTAAGTATAGGGGAAAGACAATGACAGGTTTGTGGCTCTGGAGCTTTGGTGGGGGTAAGTGAGGAATGTTCCCTATGGAAGTGTGAAGGGGTAGTCCCAAAATTATGTAGTTATGTAAAAAAATTGGCAAATCAATAAAACTTTTTTAAAGGAGAGAAAGTAAAAAGCACATGTTGACACTCTCCTCTATGAGCAAGACAACAGGAAGAAATGCTGGTCTCCCTCTGTATTCCTGCACACGCCTGCCTTATAGACCAAAGATCACAAAGCCTGTTGATTTCAGAAATCAGTCAGTTAGCTTAGTCGTGTGATACAGTGAGATATTAAATACAGATGGAATTTTAAGAATTGATTAAATAGTACTTGAGTATCATATAAATATTCCATTTCAGAATTTTAAAAACAATTGCTGTGTGGAAATAAAACAGCTAAGTGTCCATTCATCAGTTATTTCCTCACATGCAACAATTATTCATGTCAGGCTCTCAAAATCTGTTAAGTTCAAAAGAACAATTTTTTGGTTAGCATCAAAATTTTTAGAGTCTGGGCCTCCCTGGTGATGCAAGGGATTAAGCATAGCACTGTGAAGCTGTCTGCACCTTCACAGAACTCTGCAGCATGAGTTTTATCCCCTGGACTGCCAGGAGGCTGCCCACATGTTGCAGCAGACCTCTCCTGTTTCACCCGCTGCTCCCCTCAGCTGTGTATTTCAGTCAGTCTGCCAGTTCTGCTCCCCACTCCGCCTCTGGTGAATCCTCTCACCCACCCCCACACCTCTAGCCTGTACCCCAGTTCTTGTATGCATAAATAAATAAATCTTTAAAAAAAATTAGAGTTTGTAGAGATTATGGATTTGTTCAAAGTTAGGTGGCTTCTCAGAATCCATCAAAACCCCCATTTAGGAAGTTGGACTACCCAAAAAACCATAGTTCTTCCTCTTGCAAATGTGTAACCTTCAGTGAATAACTTAATGCCTTCAATTAAATGGGCAGTAATAAGACCCATGACACAATATTATTGTGAGAATAAAGTAAGTTAAACTTGTAAAACTTTTAAATCAGTCTTGCCTGGGACCAGCAAGACTCAATAAATATTTTCTCAATTTTATCATGTTTATTCTTAAAATTATTCTTGCCTTAAAGAAACTCCTGGACATATCAAATTACTTGGTTTTGATTCGAAGTTATTGAATGGAAAAAAAATCAGGTCATCAGCAGCATACTTTCAGAGAATGCTGAGGTGATGAAGTATTACCTGATGTAGATTTGACTGTTTGTTCTAAAGTTATTATAGAAATATACAGGTTTGAATGCCATTTGGTTATCTATCTGATATAAGTTCTTAGAAGGAAATTCTTGTGTGCTCTGCACAGTCTAAAAATATGGGGTATGTTTGAGGTAGGAATTTAGCAATGTAGCAGCAGCTCTGCTTTAAGATGACTGTATGATTCATTTGTGTAATGATGGTAATTATATTTATAGCTACCATGCTTTAAAACTTTTTAGAAATGTACTTTGTAGAATAAAATAATGTAGAATGCATGAAAACGAAATGTTTCACAAATGGACATTTATTCAGTCACACTTATCAATGAAGAATTATAGTGCTAGTGGAAGCCTTAAATATCACTATTCTTTTTTCCAGATTTATTGAGATAGAATTGACATATAATATCATATTTAAGACGTACAACATAATGGATTGATGCATGTGTAACACTGAAAAATGATTACCACAATAAGTTTCCTTAATACCCTTCATCTCAAAGTTATAGTTTTTCTTGTGGTAAGAACTTTAATATCTGTTCTCAGCAAGTTTCAATAAGAAATGCAGTATTGGGCCTCCCCGGTGGCGCAGCAGTTGAGCGCTGGGTTGTAAAGCTGCCCGCAGCCTCAGCAGCACCGGTTCGATCCCCGGCCACAGGTGAGGGTCCCACATGGCATGCAGACCTCTTCTGCCTCCTGCTGCTCCCCTCAGCAGTGTATTTCATCTGTCTGCTTGTTCTCTTCTCCGCTCTGGCTCTGGTGAATTCTCTCAACCTCCCGCGCTTCTGACTGTACCCAGTACCCAGTGCTTGTGTAAATATATAAATAAATCTTAAAAAAAAAAAAAAAAAAGAAATGCAGTATTAACTTTAGTCACCATGTTGGACAATATATTACCTGATGCTTTTATCTTTTAACTGGAGTTTGTACTTTTTGACCACCTTCAACTATTGGCCCCACCCCTGAAACCCTACCTCTGACAATCATCAATCTATTCTCTATTTCTGTAGGATCTGTGTTTTTTTTTCCACATGTAAATGAGACCATACAGTATTTGTTTTTATCTGATTTATTTTACATAACATAATGCCCTCAGTATCAATCAAGTTCCATCTATCTTGTCACAAATGGCAGGATTTCCTTTTTATGCCTGAATAATAATTTTTTCCATAATAACCAAACTAGATATTGCTTAACCCTTCATAAGGCCTAATATTATATATTATTCCAAAGCACAGATATAGGGTTAATCAATCTTTCCTGAAGCAATCTAGATATATCATATCTTGTGTTCTTGATAGTAATAATGTTAAACAAACTAGGAAACAAATTACTAACAAACAATAACAATAAAAGTTACTACTGAGAGTGCAAAGACAAGCCACAAATGGAAAGAATATATTTGCAATTACTATCCCAACAAAAAACTCATGACAAGATTGTAAAAAGAATCCCTAAAACAGAAAAACAGGATATTTATCTGACTAATATGCCTATGAAAAAAATGCATAACAGCATTAATCATTGGGGAAATTTAAATTAAAAACACAATGACAAACATTTAAAAAAATAATGTTGTATCTACATGCTGGCTAGTGATTAAAATTAAAAAGAGAGTGGTAAAATCAAATTTAGCCAAGAATGTAGAACAACTGAAAGATCATATATTGCGGATATGCAGGAAAAATAACACAATCATCTTAGAAAAATTCTGGCTGTATAAATAAAGTTAAATATATGCCTACCCTATTACCCGCAATTCCAACATTAGGTAAATACTCAAGAAATCAGCGTATAAGGCACTTAAAGAATGTTCACGTTAGATTCCTTTTATTAGCCTAAAACTGGAAACAACCCAAATAACATGAAAAGTAACATGGATAAGCATTGACGTAGGCATAAAGTGAAGTACACCCTGAAATAAAAACAAAAAAGAAAAAACTGTCACCTACAACAACATGGATGAATCACACTGAGGTAATGATAAGCAAAAGAATCAAGAACAAAGACTGTGGGATTCCATTTTAATGAATTTCAAGGACAAGTAAAACTACTTATAGTGATAAAAGTCAGAAGAGCTGAAATGTCTGAGTAGTGAAGGAACAAAAGGAAACCTCTGAGAAATGTTCTTTCTGTAGATCTGGGTGATTTGGAAAAACTCAAGATTGTGTACACTTAAAATTTGTGCATTTTTTACTGTATCTGTATCATACATTTAAATATACTCTCTATTTGGTCAGCAATGTATGTGAGTAATGCTGTCATTCTCTAGCTTATTTCTTCAAGGCAGAGATTTCAGAGCACAGACTCTTACTGCATCCATATCTTTTTGTCCTACTCCCACCTGCTAGGACAGCATTGTTCAGTTTCTATGTCTCTTTTGTGTGTGTGTGTGTGTGTGTGTGTGGGACCCTCACCGGTGGATGGGGATCGAACTGGCGCTGCAGAGGCTGCGGGCAGCCTTGCAACACAGCGCTCAACTGCTGCACCACCAGGGAGGCCCTTCTATGTCTCTTAAGCAAAATTACAAATCAGCTCCAAAGAAATTTGTGAGAAATGATAAAATTGGCATTCCCATTGTTTACATTCTAACTTGCAAGACTAAAAAGAGTTGGTCCTGTATCCCTATTTTGGTCCAGAGAAGATGGCACCATATCTAACCTGGACCAGAATCTGCAGATTGGCATCAAACATGTAGATCTTTCTAATTTAGAATTGACCTGATCCCAGAAATTTAAAAAAAAAAAAATTCAAGAAAAGGAAATATGATCTTTCTCTAGTTCAAGACTTCTGATTGAAACCCAAAAAGCTTTAGAAAGACAAATTTTATTGTCTATCCCAGAAACAGATTGAATTTATCATGATAAATTATGATAAGTTTAGTGTATTCATGCAGCCTTGCTCAGTATTCTCCATTGTCCTTGTCTTAATATGAATGAAGTTGAGAAAAAGACATCAAAAATTTGTTGTGTGGCCATTCGACCTTTGTTATATAATTACAGTCAGTAGATGCAAGGAAGTTTATTTAACACAATGGAGCACAGAAGCAATAATGTCACAAATAATAGGAAGTAAGAAAGATTATTTTCTTCACAAACAAAGGTAAAAGAGAGACTAAAGCTCTTGCATATCTTAGATCTAATTTTATGTAAATAATAATGAAACTTACAAAAAGGTGACACTTGTATATATTTTGCTAATATTTTTCAAATGTTTATTAAATGTTGATACTGCAGTGGGTGCTGGGAATGGAAAATTTTGACACAAAAATAAACAGAATCTCTGCTTTTGAAGAGATGCATATTATTAGAATCTATTTTTTGGTTAGGAATATAAATTCCAATGTTATTCTCTGTGTATGTGTTTGTGTGTGTGTGTTTTAATTTCAGCAAGTTTTTCTTCGTAAAATGATTATGCTTTTAATATTTGTTTACTCTTGTCATCTTTAGGAGATAGTCAACTTCAACTGCCGGAAGCTAGTGGCTACAATGCCTCTGTTTGCTAATGCAGATCCTAATTTTGTGACTGCCATGCTGAGCAAGTTGAGATTTGAGGTGTTTCAACCTGGCGATTATATCATACGAGAAGGAGCTGTGGGTAAAAAAATGTATTTCATTCAACATGGCGTTGCTGGGGTCATCACAAAATCCAGTAAGGAAATGAAGCTGACAGATGGCTCTTACTTTGGAGGTCAGTAATTAATAAATAAATAAGTAAACAAACAAACAAATAAACAAATAAATAAATAAATAAAGCTGAGATGAAATCTAAGTTACTTAGGAGATGCTACAAGTTTAGAGATGTCAGAATATTGATTTGCTGGTTTAAATATGGACTTGTGTTTGAATACTGATAAAGGTGTCAATAATGATCTGTTTTCACATTTCAGTGTCATATGTTCAGTTCATGTGTATTGACTACTATGTTAGGTAGAGTATTATTTCATCCTCTTAAACTAGAACCAAATAGCAGTAGCTTAAGCCAGATGGAAAGTACATTTTTCTCATATAAAAGTCCCAGGAGGATCAGATCACTATCCCCATCATAAATTTCAGAGGCCAATATTTCATTTATTTTGTTGGTCTTCCATCTTCTAGACTGTTGTTCTCATTATACAAGAGAAACAGATCCTCTCCACCACAATTTAACATGGCCACAAGAAGTGGGAGGGGACAAGGAAAGTGAAGAGTGAACAGCTTCTGTTCGGATGTGTGTCCAGAATTGCCAGCATCGCTGCTGTTCACATCTGATTGCTAAGGGTTTAGTTACAGGAGTCCCTCTAGGTAATACTGGGAATGATGGCTTCTAGTTGAGTGGTGTATTAGTCAGGATTCTCCAAAGATACAGAATGTCATATGCATATACCCAAAAGGAGTTTTTTAATGGAAATTTGCCTTTTCAAATATGGGGACTGCCAGGTCCTATGATCTGCCATCTGCAAGCTGGAGACCCAGGAAAGCTGATGCTATAATTCAGTCTTAATTTAAAGAGCCTGAAAACTGGGGGAGCTGATGGCTCAAATCCCAGTCTAAAGGCAGAAGATGAAATGTTAGTGCAAGGAGCAAGACTGATGGTGAATATTGATGTAGTCCCTGAGTCTGATCTCCATGGCTTAGGTCAGATAATTGTGAGGCGCGAAGTTTTGGGTGCTGTGGGAGTAAGGGTCTTGCTTATAGAATAAGAAGTTCTTGCATCCATTAACTCCTCCTGAGGAATATTTTATACTTCTATTTTTACCTTCTAAATTTTGTCGAAGAAGTTAAGCAATTTCATCAAGGTCATGTACTTGAAAAGGAACAAAGCCATGTTTCAAACTTAGCAATGAACCCAAATCTAAAGTCTGTATTTATCTACTGTTCCTCCTAAAAGAGGACATAATGAATGGTTTCTCTAGGATATAAATTTTAAACATTAGCTAAGCCATATCTTTTCATATGTGTGTATGTGTATTTTATAGTGTTGTTCACTTTGTACTATGTTTGATTTCTCCTATGCTATCCATGGCCCTTTTAGATGATTATTTGTTAAAGCTATTTAGTAATTTTTTCATATGTTCTATTTGACCCTCCTATTAAAGGCAATCACATCATTAATATATTATCAACTGAGTGAAGGTAAAATAACATTAGTATACCTCATTAAAATTACAAATAATGTATCTTAGTTTCAAAAGTTCACCATTTTAAAGGAAAGATTGTTCTTCTAATGAATGTATTTCACTATTAATTTCTCTGTCTACTCATCCCTTAGTCATCATGTCTTTTCACATCAGTGTTCTAACTGAGTCAGTCACTTAACTTTCTTGCCTTCACATCTCTTTTGTAAGTTTTTCTTATGGTATATTAATGCAAAACAAGCCTGCCAAAAAGAAAATATTCCTTGTGGTTGTGGCCATTATAAGTCATTTGGTATTAAATGCTGCTTACTCTAGCCTCATATTTTGCCAGCCTCAAGAAAACTACCATGTACTTCATATAGCTAATGTGCATTTTTAAGATTTTTATGACCAAAATGCATGTAGACAGATAACAATCATCTAGTATTCTTAAATTTAGAACCACAGATTTGAAAAACCACAGAAAATCTCTATCATGGTGAGATGACTGAAGAATCTGCCAAACTGTAATCTACAGTTTATTCCACCTCTAGTGCATTATACATTTCTAAAATATCATGCTGGAAGTTGTGAAGAATATGTTTATCATAAATTTACAATTTTATTATTTTACTTATGAGGAGGAGGTGGAGGAGTAGACAGTGGGAGGGAAAAAAATAAAATAATCTTCTAGAAATTTTTTCCTTTACTTCCTAATTTGCTCCCTTCTAGTCCAGGCTAATTAAGTGACAGTTTCAATAATGATAAGACAACTCTTAAAGATTTTTTTTGCATGTTCTAACTCACCTAGAAATATCAGATAATATGCAACTACAGGTGAAGTTTTGCTAAGTCATTGGATAAGAGAGATGGTAATCTCCATCAGTATCCTCACCTCAGCTTTCTGTGATTCTATGGTCATATATAAATGCATCTAGACATAACAAATAATTAAATCCAAATGTCTGAGAAATTTATAAAAATCAAGATGAATATTAAAATGTTTTGAAGTTGTCTTTCTCCCTTTCATAAAACAGAAAAGGAGGGAGAGGCAAAAAAAATAAAATAAAAGTAGAAGAAGAAAATTAAAAGATCCTTGTAACAATTCTGAGTCCTCTTGCATTCCTGGGGTTGTTCACAAGGGACCCATTTGGAGCTGTTTATAACTGAAAGGTCACACATAGGGTATACATCACTGTATGCATAGTATAAGAGAAAACTATCTCCCTGATATTTTCTTCAAGGTTTGTGCTTAAAGTAAATCTGTTTTAGTGATTTGAGAACCACTTAATTTCAAGCCCACATTTCCCATTCCATTTCTTTCTTCCAAGATTCTAGAAGAGGAGGCTTCCAATACTATTGTGCTTTCATCCATTTCTCAGATAGTCTTCTTTTCAGAAAGTTCCTCTAAATCATTTCCCTTGTGTTCTATATGAAAAGAGGTTGAAGAAGTTATGGGACATGAAATCACAGGTTCTGTGGAGTAGATAACCTTGTTGCAAGTAGAATATAGAATACATTGAGTAGAAATCCTAGTGGTGATCTGAATAAAGGTTTTGGAGTTGGTTAAGCTATTAATGATAATGAAGTCTAGGATGTGACCATGGAAATAAGGGTTAACTAAGACTTTTAAAATGAATGAATGTAGGGCCTCCCCAGTGGTGCAGCGGTTGAGTACTGGGTTGCGAAGCTGCCCGTAGGCTCTGCAGCACCTGTTCCATCCCCGGCCACCGGGCGAGGGTCCCACATGGCGCACAGACCTCTCCTGCTGCCTGCTTCTCCCCTCAGCACTGTATTTCATCAGTCTCCCCTCTGGCTCTGATGAATTCTCTCACCCTCCCGCACTTCTGACCCAGTGCTTGTATAAATAAATAAATAAACCCAATAAATAAATAAATAAATAGAATGAATGAATGTCAAAAGTGACATAATCAAAGATTATTGCACTCAATGTTCTTAATAGATACAAGTTGTACAAACTGTTACTCTGTCGTGACACTTTCTTTAAGGACAATTATTATATCATTAGCAAGCATTGTGATGGACATAATGCTTATCTATATTTCAGTGGTCAACTACATTTTCTGTACTTTTAAGATTTTTTTAATTTATTATTTACGCTCTTTTCCCAATTTTCTCTCCAAATCTAACTTTTCTTTGAGATTCACTTGCATTGTTTATATAAAAGAGGTATAGAAACTGTACAGCTAAAATATTCCCATTATACTACAGACTTATAGAAAACATTTCATTTTTGATTTGTGTCCTTACCTTTAACATAGTCCCTGATGTATCATTTTTATGAATAAATGATTGTAGCATTGGTTTTATTGGAGCCATCTTTAATTGAATATTTTATCATAAAGTCATTTATCAAACTCACATTTAATAAACAATGTCTCTATATTTTTTAAATTTTTCAAGCATAAAATTGTAGTATCTGCTCTCTTTATTTCTCCTATTAGTTCTTAGCAGAAGTTATAAATGTGAAATAAATCAGTGGACTTAGTCTTTTAGTAATATCTTTTTTTTTAAGATTTATTTTTATTTATTTATACAACCACTGGGTACAGTCAGAAGCGTGGGAGGGTGAGAGAATTCACCAGAGCCAGAGTGGGGAGCAGAGCAGGCAGAATGACAAAGTACACTGCTGAGGGGAGCAGCGGGCTGCAGGAGAGGTCTGCGCGCCATGTGGGACCCTCCTCTGGTGGCCAGGGAGCAGCCGGGGATTGAACCGGCGCTGCAGAAGCGGCGGGCAGCTTCCCAACCCAGCGCTCAACCGCTGCGCCACTGGGGAGGCCCTTTTAGTAATATCTTATTTACTAATAGATATATAGCAAAATTCCTTTTTGGTTACTTCTTCCACTGCTCTTGTTTTTTTGCTCTCCAACCTCACATTTGGCTTTCAGAACTTCAGTCCAACATTGCTGACTAAGATCTTCTTGCCCTACTTTGGGAAATCTGTTCATACTCCCTCACAACTGAGTGTGATGAATGAGCTAACATTAGTAAAGTACTTTGAGTTATCTGTATACAAGTTGTGCAAACTATTATTTTGTTGTGACTCTTTAAGGACCATTATCATATGCCATTGCATTTGTGGAGTCTAGGAGAAAACAATGAGAGAGAAGTGTGTCTGAGTAGGCTTGTTCAAACAAAGTGTGCAAGGACAGCAAATGCATGTAAAGAGCTAGTGTTCCTTTTTTGTTTTTTCTTGAGGTAACATTAGTTTACAAAATTGTGTGTGACTTAGTGGCATAGGATCACACCTCCTCAGATATGTCACCACAGCACACCCTCCCCCAGTGCACTTAGAGTCCTCCAGCATAGTTTGTTGTGCCCCTTCATCATTGTGCCCCCCCTATCCTATGGCCTCAATTCCACAGTCAAATCCCTTTGGTTTGTTATTAGATGGTTTTATCTGACCATTGTTATGTCTTTCTATATTCCACATGTAAGTGAAACCATATGGTTGTTCTTTTCTCCTTTCGATTTATTTTGCTTGTCATTTCCCCCTCCAGTTCCATCCAGGTTATTGCAAATGGAAAGGGTTATTTATTTAATTTTGATAGCTTACTAGTATTCCACTGTGTATGTATTCCACATCTTTCTGAGCCACTCCTCTGTCACTGAGTACTTAAGTGGCTTCCATAACTTGGCTACTAAAAATAGGGTTGCAATGAACATAAGCATGCATATATTCTTTTGAATCACTGTTCTTGTATTATTTGGTTAGCTGTCTAGGAATGGAATTGCTAGATAATATAGGAGATTTATTTTTTAATATTTTGAGAAATTGCCATATTGTTTTTCATAGGGGTTGGACCAGTCTGCATGCCCTCCAGTAGTTGTACAAAGGTTCCTTTTTCTCTACATCCTCACTAACACTTGGTATTTCTAGTCTTTTTGATATGGGCTATTCTCACAGGTGTGAAATGATATCCCATTGTGGTTTTCATTTACATTTTCCTGACAATGAGTCATGATGAACATATTCTTATGTGCCTGTTGACCATCTGTATGTCTTCTCTGGAGAAGCTTCTAACTCTCTTGCCCATTTTGTAATTGGGTTATTTTTCATTTTGTTGAGCTGTATGGTTTCATTATATATCTTGTATATCAGCCCTTTTCCAGATGTATGGCACAGAAATATTTTGTCCCATTAACTTTGGTATCATTTTGTTTTACTGATAGCCTCTTTTATTGTGCAGAAGCTTTTTAGTTTGATATAGTCACATTTGTTATAGTTTGTTATAGTCACATTTGTTATAGTTTGATATAGTCACATTTGTATTTTTTCAATGTATTTAATAGTTATAGGTCTTTTATTCATGTATTTAATCCATTTTGAGTTATTTTTGTGTGTAAGGAGTGAGTTGATGATCTAGTGCATTTGGCTCTCCAGTTTTCCAGGACAATTTTTTGAAGAGACTTTCCTATCTTCAGTGTATATTTTTTGGCCCCATTGTCATGGTTCAACTGTCCATGAATGTGCAGGCTTATTTCTGGGCTCTTAATTCTATTCCATTGGTCTGTGTGTCTATTTCTGTTCCAGAACTATACTGATTTGAATACTGTAGTTTTGTAGTATAATTTAGTATTTGAGGTTGTGACATCACCATTCTTACTCTTTTTTGTTAGGTTTATGTTGAGCTATTCTGGGTCTTTTGTGGTTCCCTATGAATTTCAATAATGATAATTTTTTTTCTATTTCTTTGAAGAATGCCATTGGAACATTGATAGGATTACATTGTATATATATGTCACTTGGGGTAAGATGGTTATTTTTAACATTGTTAAGTCTTCCAATCCATGAGCAGGGAATATCTTTCCATTTTTTTGTTTTCTGTTTCTTTTAACAATGTCTTATAGTTTTCATTGTTAAGTTTAATACCTCCTTTGTTAAGTTTTTCCCTATGTATTTAATTCTCTAATTCTTTATTTTTAATATCTCTTTACTCACCTTTTGTATTCTATGTTATCCTCTGGGTGTGAGATGAATTAAAGACAATCTTTCTGTGGGAATATTAACTGCTATCTTTTGAGCCATTAAGTATATAGTTGAAAACAATTAGCATTTTTAGTGGTCAGTCACATTTTTATGCTAAGGAGAGTTTATAGATATGTCTATGAAATCTGCTATATATTTATCATAATGTGGTATTTTGGGTTGAAAACAAAGTTAAGGCTTTACATGATAAATATTCCAACACACACTGCTTGTGATCTTAGGAATCCACTCTGAACAGGTTCATTTGGAAGACAGTAGAGTCCTGTGGTTACTTTATGTGCATCATTGCTGGTAGACAGATGGCTGGTTTCTTACTGTGTCCTTATTTCAACTCTATCTCTCTTGCTCTTTCTCTATGTGGCCTTCCACTTATTCTATTTATTTTGTGCCCAGGTTTTATTTACTCTTAAATTTAGATCCTCCCTTCAAGTGTGAAGGTCCACCTTACTAAGATTATATGACAGTATTAGTAATCTCCCCTACCAAATTATGCATCACATACCATTTAAATGAAAATAGCTGAGGAGCCAAAGCAAATTTTATTGCTTGATTGATTCCCTTTTATAATATTTCAAATTCTACCTTTAGTTGTAAACTATAAAAGGATTGGGAGACAGCATGGTGTGACAGAGTGCTAAGGATCCACAGGGCCTGGTCCTAGTCACATTTCTGTTGATAGGACCCAAATGCATATCCTCAGGCCACTGTTTAGCATCTAGGAGAATGTTAAACATACCATCTGTAGTGTTTGGGATAATCATCTGTAAAATGAGATTGTTAAGACACACTTTGTATAGAATCTCCCTGCCCTGATTCTGTTGAGTTGGGGCGTAGGGCTACCTCATCTTTTCAGTTTGCTTATTTTAATAGTGACTTGAACATCTAAAAATATGTTGCCCAAAGTAGAATTCACAAAATATATGAAGGAAGACTATATATTCAGTTTGTGATATTAACACTAAGGATGTTTTCTAGGTCAAGACCCTAGCATTATATGAAAAAATGGAGGCCAGTGGCATTTGTGATGATTTGTGTTGTCATGGATAAAATTAGCTACAAAAATATTCATAGATAGTAAAAAAATAAAAAGTGTCAGGCGCTGATTGTGAAGTTCTTTGAAATGTGTCAGGAAGATACTGGGTATGAGTGTAGGTGTTAGAGCTAGTGATGCAAATTGGCTTTGAGAAAGTCACTAATCTTCTCCAAACCCCTACCCAAAACTGTAAAATCAAGTTAATAATAATGCCTAACTCATTGGAGTTGCTTAGAGAACTAACTGATGTACCATATCTAAAATACTTAGAACAGCACCTGGCACAAAGTCTGTGCTGTGATGCTAAGTAGTAACAAAAGCAATAGGGCTGGTATAGTATAGAACAAAGTAAGACATTTCTGAGACATTGATTCAGTGCCCATGTTGAGTAAATCAGTGCTGGAAAATCTGATTGCCATTTTGTATCATCTTCTCAGTCAATGTTAGTCTTAATTCAATAGCAATGAAAATCATGCTGAGTCAGTGTGTATGTGTGAGAGGTCGGGAGATGCTGATAGAGTAAATAATCTTGAAAGCCTTTTGAAAGTAAAAGCTCTTAGCTCTGAAAATGTCAATATCTTCCTTATTTACATGTGTTAGAGTGTGCCTGCATGCACACACATACCCAAGAATACTGTTGGAATTCTTAAAGTCCAAATTCTTCAAACAACGAATGCTTAATGTGCACTAAGTAGTTTCACATCTATCATATGACTCTATACTAGATTACTGTAACTATAAAAATGTATCACCTGCACTGTTTTTTGTATCAATTCATAAATTCATTATAAAGGAAACAGAAGAACTGAAATGTTTTTCAAAAAACTAAATTATGTAAAAGCATTTTTGTAAAATTTTGAATTAAAAGGGATCTAACGCATTATCTCATCTGCTTATACAAATGAAGAGCCTGAGAGATTTTTGCATCACAGACATTAGCCAGTTAAACTATCAGGTTAGACCACTGCTCTGTATGTAGAGAGAGAAAGTAAGGGGTGCTTTTTCTGCAAGTTGTTACCAATGATGTTACTTTATATAGCATTTTAGTAAACAAAGATTCTTTCCTCTTAGATTGAATTATGAAATAAGGCACACACATACACATACACAAATTCCTTCTAGCTTATTTCTCAGTTATCTGAATTTACTAATCTAAGCATGCACTAATTAAGAATGACTTAACTGTCTACCCATAGAGACATTTCTCTGTGGTTGAATTTACTTAGAAAGGAAAAGTAAAATTACTGGTCAGAATAGCTGAGCAAAAAGATAATGAAGTAGAAAAATTTAGCCACTTTAAATTATATTTTATCACCTGTTTCACAGAATATAATAAATGTATTGAAATGTCAAAATGTCCTTAGAAAATTTTATTTTTTTAATTTTATTTTTAAATAATTTATTTTTCCTCTTTAATATGATTTTTTATTTAAATATTTTATTTTATATAATTCTTACATCTTTTTTCATCTTTGTACAATGTATACATTTTCGTTTTGGTTATATTCCCCATACAATTGCACCTCCCCCCTTATTTTGACTCTAGTCCTTCCTTTCCCTGCCCCTAGTGTGTCTCTGGTTTATAGTTGCTTGTTGATTTTGATTTTTACTTTGTATTGATTAGTCTTTTTCCTGGTATCTTATTTAGGTTTTCTAAATTCCTGCTATGAGTGAGACCATCCGGTATTTTTCTTTTTCTTTCTGACTTATTTTGCTGAGCAATGTTTCAAAAATTTATTCATATGTCACAAGAGAAACCCACCAACAACACATTAATATTTTAATAGCAGACTCTGAGCCCTTTTACTGGGATATGTTTGTATACTCCAAAGAAAGGAATAGAGGATTCCAAAGATGTGTAATTATTTATCAGCCATTCACACTTACACAGTCACACTGGTTATGAGTAAGAATGCTAGTTAAAACTAAAACAGATCACACTCTTTAAAGAAATAGCTTTAGAGATCTTAATTCAATTTATTGTTTAATGCAATAGTCACTTATAAATTCAGTCAGTACATGTTTATATTATGATAAGGACTCACAATGATCACATTAAAACTTCTCATTTCCTTGGCATTGATGTTACTATAGAAACTATTAGTGTTTTCTGACTCAACAAAAGACTAGAAATATTGATAGACTACTTAAGTACTAAAAGCATTTTCAATGCATATTCTGTATTGATTGTTATTAGTTGGAAAAGAGGGCATACAATATAAATGTCTGAACTTTTACTTTCTGGCAGGTTATCTGTTTAAGGAGTCTTATAAATAGGTAAATTTTTGTTATCAATTTGCCAGTGAGAAAGCATAATCCCATATTTTGTCTTCTCTATATCTTCCCTTTTCCAATCTGATATAAAGAGAGTAATCTAGGGAAAAATTGATTCCTAGTTTCTGAGAATTTTGCACTTGGTTTGACTTCTTTTTTGGCTCTAGTGCCTTATTGGTACCAAGGTATTCTAGCTATCATTGCATAGTACAGAGTAAACAAGGGATTTGTACTACATCATCCGAACATTGTTGAGTCTCAATTTTGTGATTTGACATCTTGAGTTAAATTACACATGTAAGTGCCAGGCCACTTCTTGCATTGTGCCTACATAGTCTTACCAAGATATTGTGTTATATAGATGGAGATTAATTTCACACTAAATTGGGGTTCCTTTTGTTCTTATTCAATAAGGTCAGGTGTGGTAGGACAAGAAGATACTATAGTGAAGAATAATATTCATTATAAGAATACAAAATGCTTGTGCTCCAGGCAAAATATTATATTAAAAAATTTAAGCAAGCTAAATTAGAGGAGAGAGCTAAACTTGAACAAACACATTCTGAAAATATCATTTTACATCTTGGGCTTTTTGAATAGATCCTCATTTGAGAGATCAAGAAAGTTAAAAAACTTAGCCAGTAACCCTTCACCTTAAAATCTAAATGTCATCCAATAAAAGTTTTCAGTTTTTCAAAACCTTTATTGTTGTAAGTTTCCTTAACTGTGTATTTGTTTAAAACTTAAGTTCATCTTTTGTATGTCTCCTCAAAGGAATAAAAAAAAAATTTCAGAGAAGAATAGAAATAGGTGGTATCTAATATATCTTATGTATAAGAGAATCATAGAGTGCTTGTTACTGAACAAATCCTAGGTCATTTCTGATGTATGGGACATGTCTGATTCATTGATCTGTCATAGTTATGTTTTTGTCTAAGAGTAAACTTATACCTTGCTGGAGGATATACATTGTTTAGGAAAAATAACAAAACTAATTTCCTTGCCATCATGAATTAGAAGATACTTAAGCCAAGCCCTTCTTGTCTAAAGCTATGAAAAATAAAAAAGAGAGAAACTTGTGATAATTGGTATTGGCTACATTTTAAAATAACAATCTTGTGATTTTTCGTAGTGACCATGGAAACAAAATAGAAGCCAAAATATAGATATTTTAATAACTAAAATCTGCAAAGAGCCAATAAAAATGGAGAAGCAAAATGTGATTTTAAAATAAGCCTGTAGGATTTTTGGAATATGTAAGAACAAACCTAATTCCCACCAGCTTTTGTGCAAGAAGTCTATAATGATGTATAGTCTATAATGTAAGTCTATAATGATGAAAATTAGAAAAACAAATGGTACCAGAGCATGTGAAATTTTATTTTCATCTCAAAGGATAATATTTTAAAAAGGTGTCTTAAATTTAATGTTCAATTCTTTGTATTTGCTGTGTTCACTGAGCCATTTGTGCCTGACCCAAATTCCTGAGATCCTGAGAGTAGCCTGCCTGACCCAAATTCCTGAGATCCTGAGAGTAGCCAGAGAGAGGGAGGAGCGGGAAATGCACAGGAAAGAGAAAAGGTGTTATTCTGTGAAAGACATGACCCTCACTCAGGGTTTTGACTGCCAGTGTGCTGAAGGAGTGGATTTGCCTCCTCAAAAAAGATCCACCCATAACTCAAATGCCATTGCCATAATCGCAGGGATTTGGACAGAATTTGCTTTATCAGCAGTGGGGAAAGACAATGAGGTTGTGAATGTGTAAGTGAGAAACTTGCAATGGAGACCAGCGCTTCAGAAACTTCAACATGTTTTGAACTGAGGACAAGGAAAACCTTGAAGTAAAACAAAGAAAAAATGATTAGACTAGATGTCAAAATGATGGGAACTCTCATGATTTATCATGTTCTACGTATATGCTATCACTCCATCATTGCCTTGATTATTTTACAGTTATTTTACACATTTCAGGTTTTCCATATCCTTCTTTTAAAAGTGAGGTCCAGGCCTCCTTGGTGGCACAGGGGTTAAAGTTTCCACTCTAAAGCTATCGCCAGTCACTGCAGAATGAGATCAATCCCCGCCCAGGGAGCTAACCCACATGGTGCAGCAGACCTCTCCTGTCTCACCCACTCCTCCCCTCAGCAGTGTATTTCAGTAAACCCACCTATTCTGCTCTCTACTCTGCCTCTGGTCAATTCTCTCACCCTGCATTTCTGGCCTATACCCCAGTTCTTATATGCATAAGTCAATAAAAATAAAAATCTTTTAAAAAGTGAAGTCCATGAGAGTAAGGAAATTCTCTTCCACCTGCAAACAAATACCTGATACACAGCAGACCATCACATACATTTCTTCTATGCCAACTTGTAAACACCAAACAGTGGCATGCCAAGTGAAAGTTGGGATGGAGATGACAAGCTGAAGGAAAGGTATGACCTGTTTTAGAGAAAAATTATGTGTAACATCCACCCTTTTACCTCAGGGAATCCATTTCTGTTAATCTGAAATCTATCCAGCTCCTTTCAGAGTAAGCTTCACCTTAATTGTGGACCTAAAATTTTGATTTTAAAATAGCTTTCCCCCCTCTGTTATGGAACAGAAGCTTCTAGAAGGATTACTTAGAATTTAATAGACTTAAGGTTGACCTAGATTCTTATTTTCAACTTTAAATGGACACATCATTCTTGTGGGGCATTGGAAGGAGGGAAAAACACTCAGAAGAGTAAAATAAGTCTCTTGCCTATATCTCCAAACTAATGACTGTGACATCAAATGGTTCACAGACTTTTTTGAAGGTCTCCCTCTTCTGCGAAGAAAAACTGCCATATGGCCTACATTGTGGTCTTTCCATTTACACAACAATTTAATATGCCTGGTTCATGATGAAATACCAGCTCCCGGCTGGGAAATTAAAGCAGCATTCAGTTCCTCTCAGCAAGAAGGCTGCAGTTTGATATATTCTGTAAACTGGATTCTGCATTAGCCAAGGGAAAGGATTGGCATAGTTAGGAAACACAGTTGGACTTGTTAAAACAAGCGTTTCAGTGCACAGATGCTAAGTCTCTTTGGAGCTATGCTTTGAATCACTTTGCTCCTACTTAGATATCAACTAAATATATTTTTGTTTCAGTTCCTTTTAATTTTCATTGTTATAGCAATTAATATAAATGTGGTCTTTTACCTCTAAGATATTTTAAAAATGTTTTTTGGGAAAGAAAAGATTTAAGAGTATATTAAAATACTCCTTTTCTTTAGGAGTGCTGTTTTAATCAGCCCGATATAACATTTGTCAAGGTGACGTGGTGGAACAGGATGGCTGCATGCAGACTGAGATTCAAATACTGGCCCATTACCAACTGCTCGTTTAGACTTCAGTAGATTTATAGAATTCTTTCAGCTGAGCCCAGTAGTCTGTGTGATAAAGATAATACTACTCTCTTAGTAGGGCAGTTGCAAAAAACAAAATGTTTATTATGTGTGTATATATCTAAGAGTTTGTGTTAGTGTGTGCTCATAATGGCATACTTGTTTAAATTATTCTTTGGTTATAACAGTCCATATCTCTATCAGCATATTCACATGCATCTACAGATCCATTTAAAAACAAATGCCATGAGGACGTGAGCTGGCTTGACTGACCCTATCTTTCAGTGTCTTTCCATTCTCCCAAGGTCTGGAATGACTCTAACACATATCACCCTGTTAATTCTTTAGATAGATTTTCATGACCAAAGCTGATAGGTGGACATATTTTCACAATGGCAAAAACTTTTTATTCCTTCCTTTCACTTCTCTACTTAGAACTAACTTGAACTACTTCAAATTTACTCCTCCAGCAAGCCTGCACTGAACTCCAAGTAGGCTCATGTATTCCTCTCCAATCATTCTCAACCTATGTCTATCTTTTTTAATTGAATGTATTACAAATAACTTATCTGTGATTACCTATGGACTGAATTTTTTTACATTTTCTGACTCTAGTTCCTAATCCATGGTTTTATGGGTCCTCAATAATGCAGTCAAAATAATTATCCACACACAGACACATGCATGTATACATACAACTATCCTTTGTTTCTTATAATTTGCTTCCTCATTCCTTATCACTATCTCCCTAATTGATCTACTGATAGGATTTTCAACTTATTATATACTTGTCATTAAAATTAAATGTCGATCGTATTATAACTATATTGTTGTCAACTAAATATCTACAGTTATGCTTTGACTCATTCATTTATTTGAAAAGCTTTATTGAGACCCTACTTTATTATTTTTAACTATTTTTTATTGAAGTAACATTGTAATGTAACATAACCTTCAGGTTGCATCATTATAAATCGACATCTATATATACTACATTAAGTTCACATAGAAATTTAATTCTGTCCTTCACCACACAACTGACGCCTTTTACCCAATGTACCCACCACCTTTTCTGCTTTCCCTTTTGTTAGCCAAGACTTTTGAAACCAATCTTTATATGGCAGACATCGTGCCCTGTAATCAGGGTGTATTCAAGAGCAGTAGCGTGGAGGAAGTCAAATAGACATGACAATCATCACAATGCAATGCATGAAGAGCGTAAGATAATATCACAACTTGAAATGTAGAAATCTGTCAAAAAAAAAAAAATCCTCCCTGAAGAAAGACCTAACTTGAATCCTGAAAACTGAGTAGGAGTTCGCTTATTGAAGGGATGTTTGTGGAATGAGCATTCCAGATGGAAGGAGCAGCAAGTGTAAAAGTAGATGAACGAGAAAGCATGGTGGCTTGAGAAAATGCATGTACAGTATTCAGAATGTGTGGAATGTGGAGTGGGAGGCAGGCAGTAGCAGGAGATGAGTAAGTCAGGATCTGTGTCTGTGCAAGAAATGAGAAATTATCCCGTAGGTAACGGGCGAGAATTAAAGGTATTTCAAATGAGAAATGAAATGACCAAATTTGCATTCAGATCTATGTATTTTCATAGACTGAACTACTTGCTCAAGCAAATAGACAGGAGGATCTTAAAATAATTGGGACAAGAAGTTGTGAGGATTTAAACTAATCCTCAACAAAGGATTAGAAAAATATACTAATGAAAAGCAATCAATGGAATTTACAATCCAGCTGCTTAAGGAGAGTAAAAGAAGGAAGTTTCAAAATCGACACCATTGTTTTTCGTTTGGATATCTGAATGAATATGATGTCATTTAACATGCTAGTGGATGTAGATAAAGCATGTTTGCAAGGGTACAAGAGAGAAGAAAAAAGAAATGACTTGGATAATGTGATCGCTAGACTGCACTTCTAAGAATTGCTTCAGATTCACAGTATATCACCAACATCTGCATATTTGCAGTTATTTAATACATATGGTTGTTGAGTAGCTATTGAAATAATGAATAAGTGCCCCTGGAACAGACAGCTTGTAAATGTCCAGGAGGATCAGTAGTCTGCACTATGAGGCATCTGCAATAATGTAATGAAGATTAACATGACTCTGGTTCACAATAAATTAGGAAAATTAACTTCCTATCTGAAAGCTGCCACTAGCATGAGAGCAAAAAAAATGATACACCAGCCTCATAAGCATGAACAATTATCACAAAATCATAAGAGGCAGTTTTGATCCTATTACAACATTCTATGACTTACTGAATCCTCTCCTGATTTTGTCTACTACTTCCCAGCCCTTTCAACTTGATCCTAAAGAGAATTAAGCCCTATTGTCTCAAGCATACAAGCGATGAATTAAGGTAGCACATATGCATTTAGAATTGTACTAATTGCATATCATCTTTGTGAGAATTCAGAAAATAGTCACTGAAATGATTTTCTGTCTTATATGGTTGAGATAAAGAACCATAGCTGAGATTGTCCACGTAATTTTGAACAACCTACTTCTCATAAAACATATTCTGAACTAGTAACAGGAAAAGCAAAGAAATGTGTGATGTTTCTCTTATTAGGGGTGATATTCCATGTCCAATCTACTCACCAGTTTCTGGCATTTCCACATTCACAACACTACACTTTTGTCTTTATTCTATTTATTACTAGAAGCTTGCTTTCTCAAAAAGACCAAGTCTATAGCAAAAGTTTACAACATTCAGAATTCTCCTATTCTGAAGTTACATAAATTTTGCATACAAGAGAAGGAACAGAGGTCCATATCCTTTTATGCCCACTAATACTCTAATTTTCAGTTAGGCTACACAAACACAGTGGATAAAACACCTCTTCTGTCTCAGTGGAGGTAAGGACAATTCATTCCGTGTGTTGCAAAGATATATGCCACCAATAAACCTTTATGTAGGAAAACAAAGAGAACTGAGAAGATGAACTAGACCTAAGGGAAAGTCATTTCACATGAAAGATTTTGGCAATGAAAATAACTAGAATAAAAGCAAAGCTCTCAACCTAAAGCTGTCTTCCCAGCACTGTTTACTACATATATATTTTGACATTTTAATGTTAGACTGACTCAGTAGTTCAAAGCTCAGGAGAAATATCTGGGTTTACAATAAAATAACAATGGTTAATAGTTATTCATGTCATGTCCATGTTTCATGAGGGAAAGCCAATTCTTACTGCTCCCTTCCTAAATTTCAGTGGACAACAATGAAATAAGTAATATAAGAATAATAAGGTAAATTTTCCTTAGAGATGAATTTATTTAACTCTTCAGTCCTTTATTCTGTGATTATTTTTAATTACATTTTTTATTTCTGTGTTATCTCTTTTCCTTTGATGCACTGATGTCAATGATAATTATTTTTTATTGTTTTTCATTGTGTCTACCCTTGGAAAGATGTATTGGCCATATGTAGGTCTAGTTACATTTTTTAATGTTATCTGTCCATAATGCCAAAATATAAAATAGCCAATTTAATTTGTTCGTTCATCATTCATTCTTCAACGAATATGTTCTCGATGATTACAAAGTGTCAGTTATAATCATAGGTAATATTGTAATGAAGAGCAGAAGCAATAGCCTATCCTCATGCCACTTGCATTCTCCTTTGAAAGAGATAATTTGCAAGAAAAGAAATTAATAAATAAGATAAATAAATGCTTATAACTGCACAGAAAACATTAAAACTTGAGGTTGTGATTGAGGGATTTTTGGTTACAAAATATGAAATTGCACCAAATTATGAAAGCCAAGTTAAAAAATTATCATTTATGGGCCTCCCTGGTAGCGCAGGCGGTTGAGCACTGCACTGTGAGGCTGTCCACGGCCTCTGCAGCGCGGGTTCAATCCCCGCTGGCCGGCGAGAATCCCACATGGCACGCCAGGTCTCTCCTGTCTCACCCACTGCTCCACTCAGCAATGTATTTCATCAGTCTGCCTGTTCTGTTCCCTGCTCTGTCTCTGGTGAATCCTCTCACCCTCCCGCGCATCTGGCCTGTACCTCGGATCTAGTATAAATAAATAAATCTTTAAAAAAAATTATCATTTATTCCATGGGCAGAATCATCCATTTGTGACTTTTCATAAGATATTAAATCAAGTTTTGGGAAGAATTTTCTTTACTTTGGCTATGAAATCTTGCCCACTACATGTTGCTGTAAGGTGAACTTGAGAAAGCTTATCATGCACCTGAAATTTCTTCCTATTAAATTCACTCACTGAACCTAATTTGAATAAATATTTCTCAAGAAATTTTGTAGCATCAATTTTTGAGGACAGCTTATAAAAAAAATCCAGTAACATGAGCAATTTCTTTCTTTTGCATCTCTATTGGAAAGGTAATTTTTATTTACAACTGAAGAGCAATTGCCATTGTACTTGCAAAGTAGATGTAAAGGTTTGCTAAGTATTGTCCTTAAAAAGATCTTTAATCAATGTCTAACAAATTTACAAACATATTTCTATAGTTGAAAGATAATATTGCAAATACTTTTTCAGTGACATATCATAGTGCACGTGACACACATTGGTCATTTATTTTTCACTATCAAAAAAATCTTTCTTCTTTTGTATCAATGAAAAACTATGTAATTTAACCACAGATTGCAACACTAAATAAACAACTTCATGTGGTTCTTTTAACATTCCTTAATCATATATATAAATCATATATGAAAAACCAAAAAGAACGTCTTTATATTTTTTGTTTATACACCTTTAAATGCTTTTTGTTTGCAAACAGTATCAAAAAGTCCCAGGTTAAACTCTTTCACAAACTACTTGCACATCGGTTTCTGTTAACACTAATATAAATTTTATTTTCCTTTTTCTCATCTTTTTCTCTATCTAAATGTTATGGACTCTTTAGCTGATCTTATTTTTTTAATCTTATTTAATTAAACCAATAAACCAACAGGAGCTACCTAATACTTAAATGGGAAGGAAAATAAATGGTACTTTCAAAGCACATGTCTAATGTGTTTAAATAGCTTTCTCTCATTAACCAAGTGATTAGCATTCATTTTACAGTGTTCCAAGATATCAAAAAAAAGATTGCATAATTAAAGCAAATGTCCCAAAGAATTTGATTATAGATGCTTTGATATCTAAAACAATTTTAAGCTTCTTTTGTAAAGATGCAAAAGTTGTATGAAGATACAAAGCAATAGCGGGTTTGCAACCTTGGAATTTTAGAGCGGTGTGTGTGGAGATATGAAACCAAGAATGTGTCCTCATCAGCACTGTCAGTCCATCAGTATGTTGCTTCTAGGGCAAGATGCTTGCTACTGGCATCTAGCGCAGAGACCACAGGTGCACAAAACATTTACAATGCATAGCACAGCACCCAGCACCAATGAATTATCCAACCCCAAATGTCAATAGGACTGAGGTTGAGAAACTCAGATCCAGAGAGTCTCATTAGATTTTATATACTGAAAGACAATGTAAATTATATGAGTCAGATAGCATGATGAATTATTTCTTGTGTTTTGTTTACTTTTATCCAAAAATACTTTCAACTCTTCCTTCGTTGTTATTTTACCTCTGAAATTTCAACTGTCATCTTTCTATTTATGTATTTCTGCTAATAATGATGCAAAAATTATGTGACAAATCAACATTCTAAGATAGTTTAGTTATTTCACTAAATTAAACAACAAAACAACAAAAACTATAACTAAACTATAACTAAACAACAAAAACTCTTTTTGTTTTCAGTTGACATTACTTTAAATTAGGTTAGTGTCATTTTTGAAATTCATGAGTATCCTTTCTTATCCAGATACAGTATTATAATGGATTATGTATTTATCACCTTAAAAACTTGTTTTTAATTATTTTGAATGTTGTAGGTTCCAGAGAACATTTCTCTTCTGGCTCCTGAAAAGTGCATTTTTACTAACCTTGTTCCTGTGTTTAAATTTGAATACCAGCTGGATATTTGCTAATATTAATAAGTTTAGGTGTGATAATGCTATTGTATTTTTATTTCAAGAATGTTTATCTTTTAGTAATGTATATTGTAATTTTACTTGAATTAATATATCTGCAGTATATTTCAAAATTATAAATATGTGACATATCAGTGAAACAAGTTTAGCTATGAGTTGATAAATTGTTTAAGCTGGACAAGGAACACAGGTGTTTATTTTACTGTTATATTCTTCCATAAGTTTATTAGATGATATATTTTCCTATTAATATACTATTGTACTATTTGGATTTTACTATATTTTAAGACATCCCATACTAAAAAAATGTTAATAAACAAATAGAAAAATGAACCCTTTTGGTAACTTTTATCTTTTTAGATGTGTTTCCCTCCAGCACTTCTCCACAAACCTGACAGAGGGAAAACTGCAGATTGTCTGCCTAAATGAAGTTTCTGTTGGATATAGTTTGAAAAGAATGGAATAACATCTCAGTTAAGCTTATAAAAAAATGAGAAGGTATCTTTTCTACAGAATGAGAGCCAGATTGTCTCTGGTGGGGAAGTTTTGTCCATTTATCATACTGATCAAGTAGGTCAGGAAGAAATTTTTTTTTTTTTATTTTTTGTAAATCTGTATATTTTAAAAGATTTTTTTTTATACAAGAACTGGGGTACAGGCCAGAAGCCTGGGAAGGAGAGAGGATTCACCAGAGACAGAGCAGGGAGCAGAACAGGCAGACTGACCGAAATACACTGCTGAGGAGAGCAGCGGGCGCAACAGGAGAGGTCTGCTGTGCCATGTGGGAATCTCCCTGGCCGGTCTGGAATCAAACCCATGCTGCAGAGGCTGCGGACAGCTTCACAGTGCTGCGTTCAACCCGCTGAGCCACTGGGGAGGCCCTGAAATTTTTTTTTTAAAGATTGTTTGGATATACTGTTAGGGAATTTGGGGCAGTTCTACATTTGCATAAAGTCACAGGCTAAAACATGTATTATACATCTTCAGTCCGTTGATTGCTATACTTTCTAGATTTTGTTATTTGGATAAGATGTGATACCACAAAGAATTTGGAAGGGAAAATAATCTATTTGATTCAGGATAAGCAAATTCTTTTTGCAATGAGTGAGAATGTAGATATTTTAGGCCTTGTAGACCACATATGGTTTTTGTTGTATATTTGCCTCTTTATTTATTTTTGCTAACCTTTAAAAATATGAAAATTATTCTTAATTCAGTACAAAAAGTAGTTTTAAAAAGTACATTGACACTATTTGACTGTAGATTCCTGATAGAACCTACTATTTCAAAACTAGTCTGTCCAAATCTAACTCATTCTGAATAAAATACTAATAGTAAAAATATTCTGTAAAATATGTTTTACTTCACATTATCATTCCTTTAATGCATGTGCATTTTGCATCTATAAGTTAATATGTGCTACTAACTTAATTAACAAATTACTGGGGTGGATTTTCTTTATCATCTATGCATACTTAAGTTATAATATACTTTTTAATTTACAAGGTCAGTGTCAATTTTATGATTCCAGTTATTTTCTTGAATTTTCTCATTTGTTATCATATATAGTGATATTTCTTGGAGTAAGAAAAGAACAACAAATTTTACCTTTGTTAGAATTAATTTGTGAGTGTGCCTTTTTCTCAATGAAAGGATGAATAGTAGAAATGTTTTGCTTTCCTAAAAGATTTTGACTGATATCTTGCACAAAGAGATTTCCAGTCAACCTCTCTACTTGCGTCTTGGTTTAATGCAACAATTAATCATTTTAAGGCTTCTCTGTAGCTAATCATATACTCAATGAAGACATTTGTAATCTCTCAAGAAAAGGAAAAAACAGAAAAGATAGAGAAAGTTGATGACACGAACATGTGGATGAGTCAGGCACTTTTGTCTGAATAGCTCAGCGTCAAGTTTTAATTAGTAGATGTGATGGAGTCTACTGGAAGGGCACACAGTAAAAAGAAGCCCAGCAAATCTGCAAGAAAGCCAGAGGCTAACTTTGTTGCAAAGCTAGAATGTCACTTAGGAAACCACAGTGATTTTAAAAGCCCAAGAACTACTTTAAGGATTTACCATTGTTGGGGTCTCCCTGGTGGTACAAGGGTTTAGGCACTGCACTGTGGAGCAGTCGGCAGCCTCTGCAGCACGAGTTCGATCCCTGGGCAGCCAGGGAGCTACCCACATGGCACAGCAGACCTCCCCTGTCTTGCCCACTATTCACCTCAGCAGTGCATTTGGGTCAGTCTGCATGTTCTGTTCCCCACTCTGTCTCTGGTGAATCCTCTCACCCCCACATCTCTGACCTGTATGCCAGCTCTTGTATGCATAAATAAATCTTAAAAAAGCAAAAAAGGATTTACCATTGTTGTAACTCATGTACTCTGACTTTTCTTGCTGTTCATTCTTACTATCAATGTCCCCATAACAGTATAATTAGGTATCTTAGTTACAATCCAACATAAAGCATACCCACTGGGAAAAGTTCTCAGCCAGGCCATCCTATGCACTGCTGGCCAGGTTATAGATGAATGCCTTTCAGTCAGGTTTCAATCTTGTTTGAACCAATTATTATAGATATCCATTTACATCTTACTAAATTTTAGACACAAAACATACTTTTAACCATTTTTTTAGAAAGAACCTGTAGGTTTACTATCAGAAAGTTTCAGGAAATGAGATTTTCTTTGAATGCAAAAGTTTTGCAGGATTTTTTTTCAACATAACCTTTTATCTTGGCTCCATTCCACTTCCAGGACAGACACCCCCTAGTGGTTGTTTTTTTTTTTTGTTTTGTTTTGCGTCTAGGTTCAAAATCTTGGAAGGCTCATTATCTTTCAAGTGCTTTAAAAGTTTCAGTTTGCAATAATTCTTGGAAAAGATCATTTCTGTTCTTAGTGCTATCACTTCATTTTGGACAAATCCCTCTCACCCTATTGCCAAACTTATCATCAAAACTTCTTTACATATTGTTACTTTAACTGCTAAGAACCTCACTCCCAGTTTCTTTTGCAAACAGCTATAGATGCATATTCTTGAGTCATGGTTTGAAACAAATGATTTGAAAGAGAGCAAATTTACCTTCTAGAGAAAGAGAAGTTGAGTGTGTTTGCCAAACATAGGAGATATCTGGAGAGCAAGAATTACCCTTTGTATTACATGTAATTTCCTTTCCTAAGACAATATTTTACACATAAATTCCTTCCTTAGACTTGCAATAGCATTGTAGATGAATACCAATCTTTATGTTCATAGAGGAATAGTCTCTATCATCAAAATTCTATAATCTCATAGGTTACTATTCTTAAAATTTCATAAAGATTCCCTTTCCAAACTTTTCTCAGAACCTGTCCTCATAATACTATTTTACTCTTAGTCCCTTTCCCTCTTATTTTCCTGTTCTCCCCATCCTTGTAGTGTAAGCAACGCAATTCCTTACTCTTCTTTCAGAACATAATGTCCTTCATACCACCTAAGGTCTATAGAACTACACTATTCTGGATAATATGTTACCTGGATTTTTAGATTTTTACAAATTTAAACTCTCAGCAGCAGAAAATTTAGCTTGGGAATTATTCTCCCAATTATTCTTTTTAAACTTTATGCTTGCATTTCTAATTATTTATAAACTGTGATACAGGTTCACTGTCTTTTGTTTTGCATTCACCATAGTTTACTCCAAAGTGCTGGAAAAGAAATCGCTCATTGACTTGATCTCATGCAATTACTCTGTCTTCATGCCTTTTTTGCCTCCTTTTTCCAATTTATCCTAGACAATGAACCTTATTTTAAATGTAAATCTGACAGCTATAAGAACTCATTAACAAAAATGCATCTTTAGCATCACCTAACAACTTGTACAAATACAATCTCAGACCCCACTCAGAGCTACTGATTTCTACTCTGCTTTTTAACAAGACACTCAGGTGATTCTTATTTATGCTAAAGTATTGAATTTATTGCACTATAGAATACAGTCTGAATCAATTAATTGGCATTTCTACATTACATAAACCAATAAAATACATATGCAAATCTTCTTTATCATTCACACACTTATATATGTGAGAGAGAAAGAGAGAAAGAACTGAGGGGAAATTTTGGACACAAATTACTATTCTTGTTGTAGTCTATGTGACTCGTAAGTATCTTTAGTGAGAATGTTTCCTATTTAGACTATTACTTTTGCTGTACTTTTTAAAAATTTAATGTTAGTATATTAAACCACATAGGAAAACAGATCTGCCGAGATATTTCAAAAAACACTCTTGAGGTATCTAAAACCCAAAATCATTTGATGAATTTTTAAAAAGCTGGCTGCTTTTAAAAGGCATTTATTATTCAAAGTATTTGATTAACTTTTAAAGAGTTGAGTGTTAGTAGATTTAAAATCAAAAGAAAAGAATTGGAATGGTCTGGTGGAATTTTAAAGATAGAAATGCTGTGATCTTACCCTTCTTAGCTCTGATATTTTATGCGATTTTTCTTCCACTAACATAACAGATCCCCTTTAATCTTCTGTATATCACATGGGCTAACATGGGACTAGCAGTGATTATTTTCTATCTACCCGACAGATATTCTAAAAATAACTGAGATTGTCGATCGAGTACTTTAACTTGCCAAACACAAGTAGCATAACTCTTTAATAGTTACCTGTGTATAAATAGCAACATGTAAAACTGATTTTATGCAGATTAGGTAGTTGAAGGAGTCACAATGGAATTTAATGACATGAATATCCTAAGGGAAGGGAAGAAAAGGGGAGAGAGGCTAAGGAGTGAAAAGTAAAAACCTCAATGGAAACACCTAAATATTCAACAAAACGAAACAATCATGTTATAAACGTGTCTATAAAACCAATAGCACACAGATAAATGACAAGAAGAAAATCTTAGCAAATCACATTCTATAATACATTGAAAGTGTCACATATCCTAAACAAGTGGAAGTTATTCCAGGGGTGCAAGGATGTTTTAACATCTACAAATCAATGAATGTTAGTAACTCACCAAATCAAAAAAATGAAAGATAAAAATCATATGAGCCTGTCAGTAAATGCAGAGAAAACATTTGGCAAGATTTAACATCCATTTATGATAAAATATTTAAAAAGTTTGGGACAGAGGACCATTCCTCAATGTAATAGACCATAATGACAAACCCAATGCTAGCATTGTATTCAAAACCTTTCAGTTTTTCTGAGATAAGTAAAGAAAATGTCCCCTTTCATCACACTGCTCAACATAGTATTGGAAGTCCTATCTAGAACAATTGGGCAAGAGAAAAGATATAAAAGGAATCCAACTTGGAAAAGAGGAAGTAACAGCACTTACAAACAACTGGACAATATACATAGAAAACTCTAAAGGCCCACTAAAAAGTTATTTGAAGCAATAAATCGGTACAGTAAAGTGACAGGCTACAAAATCAACATACAAAAATCTGTAGCACATCTATAAAGAAAAAATACAAGCTAGACGAGAGAGAAATCAAGTACAGTCCCATTTATCATTAAATTACTAAGAACTAAATATCTAATATAAATTTAACAATGGAGGTAAAAGATGGAGACAATGCAAATAAGGCATCATTAAAAGAAATAGAAAACACAGAGAAGTGGAATTCATCGTGCTCATGGATTGGATGAATTAACATTGTTTAAATGGCCATATACCCTAAAGAATGTAAAGATTTAATTCCTTATCAAAATTCCTAGGGACTTCTTCAAGGAAATAGAACATCCTGAATTTTGTTTGGAACCACGAAAGACCCCAGAAAGCCAAAGCAATCCTGAGGGGAAATGACTATAGTCAAGGAGAGAGCTGATCTTTTGGCGGAATTCCAGAAAGGCATCTAGTCAGTCAGAAAAAGGCTGAGGAAAAGGGAGAGAGAAGACAGAGATGGACTAAGATCTGCATATGGTATGAAGGACTGTCCCTCACTCGACATCACAAAACAGCCTGTAGCCAAGCATTCATTCTCCCAAGGAGGGAGAAAGATAGTTATTCTTCCCCAAAGCAATTGACCAAGGCAGAACTCTACTTGAGACAGATAGTAGTGACCCTGGAGTAAAGCCTTCCCCATTCTGCCATTTGCAGAAATACCAGAACAATACCATCTATCACTCTAAAGAGAAATTCCAAATCAACAAATTCTGCCACATCATGAGAATTGATTGTCAATAGATTACCTAAAGGAAGCATTCAACATGCAAGGGGATGATCCAGACACGTCAGAAAATGATTCCAGGGTATAGAGAAAGGATTCAGAAAACAAGGGAAATTAAGCTATAATAAAGATTAAATGTAAAACCAAAGCTATCTTTTTTTCTATAAGTTTTATTACAGTCTACTTTAAAGTGTACATTTAAAGTATACAGTTAAAGGTTTTTTAAAGTAAATTTACCAAATTATGAAACCATCACTATAAATTATAGCTTCAGCACATTTTCATCATCCCAGTAAGAGTTCCACGTACTCATTTAATGTTAATATCTTTTCCATGATCCTGTCCCAAGCAACCACTGATATGTTACCTATATCTACACATTTCCCTTTTCGGGATAATTCATATAAATGGAATCATATGATGTATGGATTCTTGGGTATTGCTTCTTTCACTTGTCTCCATGCAATACAGTCAAGTTTGTTTATGTTGTAGCACATCTTCACCATCCCAAACCAGGGTGCTTAATCCCTGGGGCTATCACATCCACAAGAGAAGAGAGGGGTATAATGAGAAAGCTGCAAGCACAAGAAAATGGAAAGCACTTGGAAATTTTAAATGTTGGATTCTAAAATAAGATAGAATAAAAAGAATGGAAGGTACAGTTGAGAAAATCTCCTGTAAGCGTCATCACTATTAATAGGTTTGATTATATTCCTTCATATCTTGTTTCTCTTTTCTATTCTGTATACTTAGATAATACATTTTTAAATACAGCTTTTAAAATAAAAGTTACAGTTGTCCACAATATAAGAATAATTTCTATAAAAGAAAGTTGAGAAAAGAAAAATGTGCATAGTACAATTACATAAAGGAATGTTTTCCATCGAGCTGGGCATATTGGTAGATTTGTCATCTGACTTATATGTAATCATTCTTATCACACTATAATTATACTCTTATATCCTGCTTTTCTTAAACTTTTGTGACAATTCCATTATTATCAGAGACTTTAAAAGCTTTACTTTTAATAACTGTCACATACTTCATTCAGTGGCCATGTGACTTTTTTAAATATTTATGGATTCCCAGATTTTCAAATGTATAAATAAAGGCAGAATGCATTACAGTATTGTTCTAATCACAGACTATTTCCGTAGTTAGGTTAGTCTGTCAAGTGAAATTCTTGAAGACTATAAATTATATTTAAACCTTTGTTATGTATTATGGGCTTATTTTCCATGAGGTTTATAACTATTCTCCATGACAATTTGCACTGTACAAACTTAAAAGCAACACTTTGCAGTAAAACATTTCTCATCAGCTTTTTTGCCATAAGGTGGTAATTGTAAGTTATATAATATGCATTAATGCTTTAAATGGAACAGGAATTTAATTTGGGGGTAGAATTGAATATACTTTTTATTACTTTATTTAGAGTAGATGGCAAATTTCATTATTTGATAATATGTTTTATGCTTAAATATTATCCAATGTACATCCATCTTCTTACACATACCAAATGTGCACATGTGTGTGACATGCACATAAACATGTACAATCCACAATGTTATTTATTAAATTTACATTTCACTAACAGTATGTTTACCAACATAATTGGTGGTTTAGGTGGCATTTCCTAAATTCTCCCTAGCTACCAAGACTGATAGAGCTGCCCTTCTTTATTACTCGTGCAGTGCCCAAATTCCATTATGTTCTTAACAGTTTGCTTTAAATAAATTCTTAATTAAGATGAACCTTTATTAGTAGCATATATATTATTCAGAAGTTTGATCATATTTCCAACATGTATGTAAACATCAAATACTATGTAACATCAAGTACATAGTGCTTATCATGTAATTTACTTATGATATTTATCAACATGTACTGAACTCTTTTAAATAAGTTCAAGGAAAGTATGAATTTAGACCCTTTCAATAATTTCTCCTGTTAGGAGGCCATGTAATTTAGAAACACTTCTGCCATTCTTTTTTCAAATTGTTTATTTTGAAGCTAAATTTTTAAATTCTATGTTTTAAATCAAAGTCTACAGCAATTTATTAAATGATGGAAAGTTGTCATTTATAGATTTATTTAGCTAGAAAATAAAGAAATTGGGGCCTCCCTGGTGGTGCAAGTGGTTAAGCACAGCACTGTGAAGATGTCCACAACCATTGCAGCACAAGTTCAATACCCAGGCCAGGGAGCTCCAACATGGTGCAGCAGACATCTCCTGTCTTATCTGCTGCTCCCCTCAGCAGTGTATTTTGGTGGGTCTGCCTGTTCTGCTGCCCACTCTGTCTCTGGTGAATCCTCTCACCCCCTGCACCTCTGGCCTGTACCCCAGTTCTTGTGTGCATAAATAAATAAATCTTTAAAAAGAAAATAAAGAAGTCCAAATTTGAAAATGTTTGCTTACCATATGTTGGGAATCTTAATTTCAACAAAGTCTCCTTAGAAGTTGCTGAATAATAAAAAAAAAGAAGTTGCCGAAATAGAAAGTCCCTCCATGCATTTGGTATACAATTATTTGTACTGTCCTCGTTGGGGTTATATGAACTATGTGAGGCTCCATTGCAGTACATCAGTGTAAATCCAGTTTGTTTGATGCCTTTGCTTTTCTAAGTCCAGGATCAGGCTCACTTTGTTTTCTGTCTATATGATGTGTTTTCTGCCTTCTGGATTTATAAAATCTTCTTGCTTCCAACTGCAGTGTGAATTAATTCGCTTTTCTGTATCTTTGTTTCAGGAGGATTAGGATGGGGATTGGAGCGTGAATGAATCTGTTGCAATCTTTCATTTGAGCCAACAGTGTCAATTATTTAAAAAAGAATATTATTTTAAGTTTGAATATTGGCAGTTGGATATGTTTAATTGTTAGAAGGAATTTCCTCATGAAATAGAATATACTTCTAATCAGTGATTGATCAAACTATAACTATTTTTTTTTGTTGTTGTTGTGGGAACCTTAATGGCCCCTTAACAAACAAATCTGTCCTTTTTTATATAGAAATTTGCCTGCTGACTAAGGGACGCCGCACTGCCAGTGTTAGAGCTGATACATATTGTCGTCTCTATTCACTTTCTGTGGACAATTTCAATGAGGTCCTCGAGGAATATCCAATGATGAGAAGAGCCTTTGAGACAGTTGCCATTGACCGACTCGATCGGATAGGTACTCTCTTAAGTTTTGGTACTCTTTTAAGTTTTCTATCTCCTTTGTGCACAATTTCACATTAATGTATAGGACTGATATAATTTTTTAGTCTTAAATTCTAAATGTTATTTTATAGGTTGTTTATTAATAAGCATGGAAAGAGCAATTACCTTCACTCATATTTCTAGAAAGATCTCAAACCTGTAATTTTCTCTTCTAAATATTCGAGTTCACTTATTCATCTCCATTTTTACTAGCTAAGCAAATTGATATCTCCAGTGATGCCTAAACAATTTGAAACTTTAGGTAAAAGTAATGATAAAAGTTCTAGATAGCATTAAAATAGAATTAAAATACAATAGTGTGGGTCTACATTACAAACCAATTTCTGTTGCAAGAGTTTTATTTTTGAAAAATCACCTTTACATTTCATCCTTATATTGAAAATTAAAAACTTGCTCATTTTAATTATTTCAGTAGAAACTTATTGAAATGTTTGTAATACAGACTCAAGCAGAAAACGCCTTGATAGAAGTGCCTTATAGATATTTTACTTTGTAAACATCAATTTATTTAACGTCTTCACTGCTCTCAAATAAAAATATACAGATTAGCTTTCATTAGCCATACTAGCTTGAAGATTTGTGTAATTGCCATAGTAAAGTTAGATCAGATTGGCTTACTATTAACTTCCCTAAATATGTTGGAGCACTCTGAAGTCAGAGGTTGCTCTGTATTGATTTTCCATACCTGTAGCTTTTTCCTCCACCTTATTCTGTCCTGCCCCCATTAACTGCTTAACTCTGCTCAATATTCAAATCTCAATTTAGATGCCGCATCCCTGTAGAAAATTTCTACAACCACCTACCCTCCTACGAGGCTGAAAACCTAGATATGTTCTCCATACCCATTGGAAATTCTTCATTGAAACACTGATTTTATTACTATAATTGCTCTAGAGATATGATTTAATTCACTATTACATTCACTACCTAGTACCCAATGACTTTTGATGAAGAGGGGTAGGGAGAGATGAAGCAATAAATGAACTCAAGGAGATGGGGTTGGGATCACTTGGAAGTAACTAATGATGTACTTCAAAACTGCTTTGTTCTTAAAAGGTAAGGACTTCTGACTGTGTATCATGTCAGCTTTTTCTGCAAGATTCTTCAAATCTTTATCTGTAGGACAATGAACTGTATAAATCTGAATTTAGATTAGGAGAAGTGGAGGTAATATTTGGACATTAGACATAACAAATATATTAGAAATTAATATTGCAAGCTTAGGGGTTTGACAGGACATGGTGTCCAGGGAAACAGGCCTTCAAGTGCTCCTGAAAACATCCTTTCTCATCTTGAAAAATGACTTCCCTCTGTGCAGTGTGTGAGTATTCACAGTAGAGCTAGAGACTCATTTCTGTGCAAATAGGTTTTCCTAAGTCAGCAAAACATCTTTAGAGAAAGCATTAAAATATTAACATATAAAGAGAATTTCCATTAATCTGATACAACATTCTTATTGGCTAACTTTTTATAGTTAACTTTCATAATAAAGTTTGATGAAATGGTTTATAACCTATAATATAAAATGGCTTGTATATATCAAGCATTTTCATTTTATGATTATTAAAAAATTCTAACAGGGGCCTCCCCTGGTGGCACAGGCTGTTGAGCACAGTGCTGTGAAGCTGTCCGCAGCCTCTGAAGCTCTGGTTCGATCCTGGCCGGCGGGCGAGGGTCTCACACGGCTCAGCAGACCTCTCCTGTCTGCCCGCTGCGACCCTCAGCAGTGTATTTCATCAGTCTGCCTGTTCTGTTCCCCACTCTGTCTCTGGTGAATCCCTTCACTCTCCCGCGCATCTGGCCTGTACGCCAGTTCTTGTATAAATAAATAAATCTTTAAAAAAAAAATTCTAACAGCGCATTAAAAGATTTTCTCCCACAAGGTCACAGATACTTAGATTTTGAAATGTTGATCATTTGCATGATCACAAAAAAAAAAAAAATTATTTCTTAATTTTGTGGTCATTGTATGTAAATGTAAACCACAATTAAGAGAAACTGCTAAGTAAGCATTTGTATTTATTACCTAATGTAGAATTTTTTGTTCTTTGGAAATTAGGACAATTGTTTAAGGAAAGGCAGTTAGTTATTTATTTTGGCAGCCATTTAAAATGCTGGCTCTTCCCAGCAATCAAGTGAATGATATATATTTCCATTTCAAAAATATTACTTCTAACTTTAGATCTTTAGATGTGATACTTTATTTAGAGATAGAGGGAAAATTGGTTCATTTTTTCAGTTACCATATTCACCATAATTCATAAAATAATTACCATTATTTAATGAAAAATGAAATGGAAATCCACGATTTTCCCTGTTCTCACCAATCTACTATGAAGCCTTTTTTTTTTTCTTTTTTTAAAGATTTATTTATTTATGCATACAAGAGCTAGGGTACAGGCCAGAGATGCGGGGGGTGAGAGGATTCACCAGAGACAGAGTGGGGAACAGAACAGGCAGACTGACTGAAATACACTGCTGAGGGGAGCAGCGGGAGGGTCAGAAGAGGTCTGCCTCGCCATGTGGGTTGCTCCCTGGCCAGCCGGGGATCGAACTCGTGCTGCAGAGGCTGCGGATTTCTTCACGGTGTGGTGCTTAATCCCTTGCACCACCAAGGAAACCCTATGAAGTCTTGTTTTCTGCCAGAGAATGCCCACTGATTGCAAACCATTCCATAGATGACAGCAAAAAGGAGAGGTTCTAGAGTGAACTAAGAACCTTTCCCACACTTGATTTTCAAAATAACCTTTCAGAAGAGGAAAGATAATGAAGTAATTCTCAATCTGGCTGTGCCTAAGAATCCACTGGGGAAATTTTCTTTTAAAGTACTAAAATCTGGATCCCAGTTCTGGTTATTCAGATTTAAATAGTAGGGTTGAGATGGACGTAAGTATGTTTCCCCAACTTTATGGAACTATTATTGACATAATACATGTAAGTTTGAAGTATTACGATTTAGTGATTACTTTTATATTGCAAGATGATAACCAAAATTAACTTAGTTAAGTTAGTCAGCACCCCCCTGCCCTCACATAATTACTTTCATTTTGTAGTGATAACTTTTAAGATCTCTCTTAACAGCTGTCAAGTATATAACACAGCATTGTTAAGTGTGGTCACCATGCTGTACAGTAGAGCCCCAGGACTTACTCTTCTTACCACTGGAACTTTGTATCTTCTCACCAACATCTCTCTATTTCCCTGGCCCTGAAGTAACTAGCATAGTACTTTCCATTTCTTTTGAGTTTGGCATCTTTAGATTCCACATATAAGTGAAGACATACAATATTTGTTTTGTGTTTTGGTCTGGCTTATTTTGCTTAACATAATACTTTCAAGGCATGTCAATGTTGTCATGAAAGACAGATATCCTTCTTATAGTTGAATAATATTCCATATTATTACACACAAAATGGAAAATGTAAATGTGTATATATGTGTGTATATGTATATATGTGAGAGATGCATGTGTGTGTTCAGATATATACACATATATCATTTTCTTTTTCTTTATTTTTTCATCCAGGGATGAACACTCAGGTTGTTTCTGTGTCTTGGCTATTGTAGATCATGTTGTAATGAACATGAATTTGCAGCTCTCTCTTGAAGAGTCTGATTTCATTTTCTTTGGCAGTATGCCCAGAAGTAGGCTTTCTAGATCATATGGTAATTCTATTTTTAATTTTTTGAGGCACCTCATACTGTTTTCCATAGTGGCTGCACAATCTATATTCCCATCAGCAGTGCACAGGGTTCTCCTTCCCACCCTCTTACCAACATCTGTCATTTCTTGGTCTTTTTGATAGTAGCAGTTCTGACGGATGTGAGGTGATATCTCCATTGTGGTTTTGCATTTCCCCATCAATATTTTTTAAACCTCCAGAGATGAGGAAAAATATATAGGTAGGATTGCAATCCGTCGTTTAGAACTCGGGTAAAAGCCAAAGACCATGCCACAGTGCTTCGCAAACACTGCATCTGTGAGAATCACCTGAGGATCTTAGTAAAATGCAGCATCTGATTCAGAAAAAGGCTGCATTTCTAGCAAGCATGTGATGCAGTTAGGATCTACCTTCAGATTTACCCTTTTCCTTTCAGTTGTTACTCACAGACCGTGTTTTCTTGGGCATTATTTTAAAATTTCCCATGTCCTATTCTCCTTTCTGGTGAAATGGGATTATGAACACACTGACCTCAAAGAATTGAAGATTAAATCAAAATAAGTAAATAAATCTAAAATAAAAATAAGTAAATCCAAGGTCTTGTGCAGAGGGCCTGTCACATCATAAGGGCTCCCATTGTCCTTTCTTCAAAAAGTAGCTTTTAACTTAAATCTTGACCACAGGTGCATCCTATCCAAATGTCCTCTCTTCCCTCCATTCTCTTTTTTTTCAAGATTTATTTGTTTATGCATACAAGAACGGGGGCACAGGCCAGAGGCTTGCTGGGGGGGGAGGGCAGCGGTGAGAGGATTCATCAGAGACAGAGTGGGGAGCAGAACAGGCAAACTGACTGAAATACACTGCCGAGGGGAACAGCGGGCGAGTCAGGAGAGGTCTGTCTGCCTCACCATGTGGGCATCTCCCTGGACGGGGATTGAACTCGTGTTGCAGTGGCCGCAAATAGCTCCATAGGTTGTATCCCAACCCCTTGCACCACCAGAGAGGCCCTTCCCTCCATTCTTTAAGGTAGCCCTCATGTCAGACATCTCCACATCTTTTGTAAGATGGCTTTTTGACATATAACAGATTTTCAACTTGACTTGAATAAAAGGTAAGAGTCACAGAAACACAGGAGTCATGAAGGCAGGAGCGTGGGTTTAGTCTCATGTCTAGAACTGAGTACTTAGTGTTTAAGCCTCTTGTAGGAAACACTGACACTTGTTTTCAGAAGCCCCTCTCACTTGGAGTTGTCATCAGTGATGTGTAGGCTTTCTGAGTGTCTATCTTTCTTTTGCTGACAGGAAAGAAAAACTCAATTCTTCTGCAAAAGTTCCAGAAGGATCTGAACACTGGTGTTTTCAACAATCAGGAGAATGAGATCCTGAAGCAGATTGTGAAACATGACAGGGAGATGGTGCAGGCAATTGCTCCAATCAATTATTCTCAAATGACAGCCCTGAATTCTACATCTTCAGCCACTACTCCGACCTCTCGCATGAGGACACAATCTCCACCGGTGTACACAGCCACCAGTCTGTCTCACAGCAACCTGCACTCCCCCAGTCCCAGCACACAGACCCCCCAACCATCAGCTATACTCCCAACTTGCTCCTACACCACTGCGGTCTGCAGCCCTCCTGTACAGAGCCCACTGGCCACTCGAACTTTCCACTATGCCTCCCCTACGGCTTCCCAGCTGTCTCTCTTACAGCAACAGCAGCAGTTACAGCAGCCCCAGCCACCGCAGCCCCAGCAGCAGCCCCAACAGCCACAGACACCCAGCAGCTCCACACCGAAAAACGAAGTCCACAAGAGCACGCAGGCACTTCACAACGCCAGCCTGACTGGAGAAGTCAGGCCCCTCTCGGCCTCGCAGCCCTCGCTGCCCCATGAGGTTTCCACCCTGATTTCCAGACCTCACCCCACTGTGGGCGAGTCCCTGGCCTCCATCCCTCAACCCGTGACAGCTGTCCACGGCACGGGCCTTCAGGCCGGGGGCAGGGGCACTGTCCCCCAGCGAGTCACCCTGTTCCGACAGATGTCATCGGGAGCCATTCCCCCCAACCGAGGAGTCCCTCCAGCGCCCCCTCCACCAGCAGCTGCTCTTCAGAGGGAGTCTTCCTCAGTCTTAAATACAGACCCAGAGGCAGAAAAGCCACGATTTGCTTCAAATTTATGATCCCTGCTGATTATCAAAGCAGAAAGAAATACTCTAATAAACTGAGAATATTCTCAGATCTTATTTTATTCTATCTCCTGATAGATCCCTATAGCCTACTATGAAGAGATATTTTAGACAGCTCTGGCTTACATGCAAAATGTAAAATATATATATATATATACATATACTATGAAATATATATCTAAATTCCCAAGAGAAGATCAAAAGACCTGTTTAGCATTCAGTGTTATATGTCTTCCTTTCTTTAAATCATTAAAAGATTTAAAATGTTGTTGTAAGATTATTTATTTTTAACCTACTTTTACTTAATTCCTTTGATATATGTATTTCTCTATTTTATGAAGAGTTCTTGGATTCCATGGAAACAAACTGATTTTAAAAAAGGCAACTCAAGTGAGCTACTGAATAGCACCAATCAAAAGTACTTTCATTAGCTGTGTCTCTGCATCTAAATTTTCAGTCATTAATTATGGAGGCTTAAAGATCAAATCCCATTTTATAGATCTAAATTATATCCTGGTGCTTTCAATTTTGAATTAGGTTAAAGAACACACTGTATGCTTGGCCACGGTAGGAGACTAGCATTGCCACTGTTATGAATATCTCTAACCTCCAACATGTTCATTGATCTTTCAGAAAGTTGAGGAGATATTTGTCTTCATGTATTATTGGACTTTTACCAAGACTCAATCAATGTTAGTTGTAAATAACTTTTCAACCCAAACAAAAATAGCTATACTATGCTGTGTGAAGGTAAAAGTCATCATTTAAGGATTTCGTTTTATTGCTTCACTTCAAAATTTAGAGTTTTAAATTTTACAAAACCTAATTGTGACAGTTATTCAACTGTAATGCGATGGCTTGAAACCTACAATATTAATTTAACCTGCAATGTTTTATGCAAAATTGTATGCTCGATTCTACAGATTGCTTGTTTCACACCAAAAATCATTACTTTTCTTCCTTCTTACCATAATCAAGCATCTGAAAATAATCCCTGCATGCTTTTTGGAAAAAAAAAAGTAGTTTCAAATCAGTCATTGTAGGGAAAAGCTTACAGTATTTCTTATTTCTAGAAAAGTATAACCATTCATTAATTGCCTATCTTAAAATTCCTATAAGGCTGACTTGGATCTCTGACTTAAGTCTAGAAGTGAGGTTTTCACTTTCTTTTGATATTATTACTATTATTATTATTTAAGCAATGATTGTAAAGCACAGCTTGATTTAGAGTTGCAGGTGTGTTCTGTGTCTTCACTGTAGTTAGTAGTTTACTGTGGTGTTGATTAAAAAAAAATAAATGCACTGTAGCATTATGTCTGTTTGGAAACACACACTTTGCTGTACGTATATTGTAATTAAATGGTTAGTAAATCTTAAGGCATGTGGTAACTAACATAGCCCTTAGATAGAAGGTTTGTTATTTAAATGTGCTGAAAAAGTATGGACATGGTGACAGAGAGCAGAGTTAAAGTGAATGTCTGTTAGCATTGTTCGTTTGTTTGTCTATTTCCTTAACTCTTTCCATGATCTGTGAGCCTCTGCTTCTTTTCAAAGAAGTCCCTTAGTAATCATTTGTGCCTAATGCATCCCACAAATGTGGTGGATGACTGGAATACAATTGGAAGATTTCTAATAACCGACTTCTGTAAATAACCCATGCTAAGAGAATGACCTAAAGTGGAGGTCTTCGGTATCTTTGACACTGATGATACATTTAAGAAGAACTTACAAAGATCACACATTAAATGGGGCAGGGCCTCCAGATAGACTTGAGGACAGAAAACAAAAACAAAAGCAAAAACTCTAAAATGGATCCATGCTGCCTGTTATGCCTTTTATGGATATTATACCTATAATACCAAAATGAGTTGTCATGTTTATTTCCTAACAGATCCCAGCTTGTGTGGAAGTAATCAATAATGCTAGTCAATGTAATGTTATCATTTACATGCTGGTGACATATGATGGCATGTCAGGAATGGTATAACAAAGGGATTGTTCAATCTGCCTAGAACCTATGGGAAAGCTGCAAGACCATTTACATATCAGTACAAAACTCCTTTATTTTATTAAAATGTTGAGAATTAACTCAATTTATTAAGATCATGTATTGGTCCTTTAAATTATTAAAGGTTTACATTTGATAGGACGAATGGATTTGGTAGTGAAATATTTTTATATATATATAAAAAATTTTGGTTTTTTATTTTGAGCACTATTGGGAAACATAAGCAAAATTGAATTGCATGGTCTTTCAGTGCAACCATAAACTTTTTACTCACTTTGTAATAGGATGGATGAAATACTAAGGTTTATATGTTAAACTAATAAAATGGTACAGGGTAAAATATATACATATATATGTATGAAAATATATACTTAGCTTAAGAAAAAACAATTGACTCACATTCCTGTAATATAAAGGTCCATTGCTAGTTGAAAAGTGACCTCTTTTCTCTGTACATAGTTAAGCCCATAAGTATGGAGTTTTAATCTGTACAGAAAGAAATGTATTATTGAAAAGATTGGTCTTTCTGCTGCTGGGAAAATTGAAGAATAGTTGATTCTTGCAACAACTGTATGATCAGGGATGAGTTAGAGTATTTCTTTTGTCTTTGCTCAAAGCCATACATACGTAAATATATATATATAAAGATTATTAATAAACTCAGAAAATAAACTAAAATTATGAATATTTTATTTTATCAATATACATTAATCAAACATTTTATTTTATCAATGACTCATATTTGCCTCTCTTTACAAGATTTACAAGAGGGCTTATATTTATTAATCATTATAAAACTAATTATACATATTTCCATGACTGTAGAAAGAGTGGAATCTAATGAGCACATGGTTTTCTAGCTATTCTGTGTCTTACTTCCTCTGCATAGTTCCAGTTGAGTTCTTTTTAATTCTTTCCACTATACTTCCTTAGCATATGGGTATTGTCCAATGTCAAAATAGCCATTACTATGCTATTACTGTATGTGAGAATGAGAAATAATTGCCCTATAATTTACTTATACAAACCTATTTATGATAGCCTTGGGCCTTGTAAAGGCTTTGGACAGTAATAGAACCTCCCTATACAAGTAGATTTTAAATCAGAACTAAAATCCTGAGAATGAGTTTATTACAATGAAGGAAGCAGTCTCCAAAATCACAAGGGTAAATGGCAGGAGTGTCAACAGATTCTATCTATTAAATAAATAGTCTGTCTCTCCAGGTCTCCATAACCACTCCATAAATGAACATTTTCCTGATGTATGATGTTGTGCTTTAAAAAGATGGTTGGTTGGTTTGCCATTCATAAAGTTAACTGAGCATAACAACTGCAAAACACCACAAACAACAACACTATAGTCAAGTTATTAGAAAGGTGCCAAAGATCTTGGGTGATTTGAACAATGTGATGTGTTTTAAATGTTAAGTGTATTACTTCAAATTCTGATTTATGTTTACTACAAAATACAATTGATCACATTAGTTTCATGATATTTTAAAAGTCTGTGTAACCTAAGTGTTTATGTTTGTTTATTCTACTATGCTATTTTGCTCCTAGGGACCTCAGTTTCATCATTTAAAACATTAAGCGGTTTGAACAAGACTTCTCTCCCTCATACCTCTATCCTTCTAGAATAGGTACGATAAAACTCGGTATGGTTATTCTGTTTCTATGCACTATACTTAGCAAAGTTTTACTACATACTCCTACTCTCTGAAAAAATATTTATGCCACAACACAGGGAAGGAATTTGGTCCTTGCAGGGCAACTGGTAACAGCATCAGTAGCTAATTTGGGTCCTGAGAAGAATGCTCAAAAATTTAAGCAGTGTGACTTGCTGCCTATATTTTTAGTTCTATGACATTATTCAATATATCTCTTGCCCAGGAAAAGAGCATGGAACAAACCTTGAATGTATTTGGGGTGTACTTGTTTCTGGCAGATATGACTACCAAAAGCATAATGTTCTTAAGCAATTTTGCTTTTTTTTCCCTTTTAAAAAAGATGGTATCTATTTTTTGTTTGTTTTATAAACTGGTTGACTATGAAGTAAATTGTGAAACTGAAGCTTTTAAAAGGGAACAAAGAAAATATAAATTATCTTTCTAAAATTCATCAAAGATATAGGAGTTACACCTTACCAGAGCACTCATATCCCTCCTCCTCCCATTTTGAAGGTTTTGCCCAATGTCCACATTTTTGCTTTCTCAGCATTTTTTCACTTCACCTTTTCCTTCCTGGCTTTAGCGTGTGAAAAGTGTAGGGGAGCAAAAATCAGTCTTTTTTTGGCAATATGTTGATTTCATAAGAGGAGTTCTGAAGACTGGGTGGAGATTGCTTTTGAAAAAGATTTTTACCTGCACACCTCTAAGGGCTTATTCTATGAAGACTTAGTCTCCTCGTATCTTTTCAATGGAGAAGGTAGAACTTATCGGCATACCATTGTCTACTGTGTGTTCCCTGATGACCTCCTTCACCGACTTTCACTTTCCCCCCTACAAAGACTTTCTGCCTTAGCTAAGCTATTTAAGATGGCATCTGAAGCCACCTGGGCCAGGTACTCAGTGATGCTGGGTCTCTCCCATGTATACAGGGGGTAAACATGTTATTATTAAACTCGTTTTGGGAATATTTTCTCATCAATCTGTCTGATGCCTGTTTGATTATTTTCCAGTGTAGAAGAACCCAGAGGGGTAGGGGATGATTTTTGTTTGTGCTAACAAAAACATGAGTTTCTCTATATAGGAAAATTTTCATAACTTATTAACAAATCTGTGATTTCTATCCATAATGCCTTGAAGAATGATTTAAAAGTGATATTGAAAAAAAACCTACACATAATGTTCTTTGTTTCCAAGACTTCAGATACATAGAGGGGTAATATATTTAATTCTGGAGAAAGGATTAACCTTTACTGACAAGAAAACATGATTTTTCCAAAATATAGGTTTTCAAAGAACACAGTTGACTGGATACACTGGTGATTCAGTGTGGCTGACCAGAATCACAAACTGAAGAAAAACAGAAATTGAGTGGGTATTATGAGTTTTAAATTTCTGAAGTGTTTAATTATTGAGCCAAGGATTTATAGTTTTATACTTTATTACCCTAGTTTTCTGGAACCAAGATTACCAATTGGTAGGATATATGGTGAAATACATGTTTTGCTAATGTGACAGGACTAATAATTTGTGACAGAGCAGAAAGTGAAGTGTATTTACCATCTAACATAGCCCAGCAGAGCTGCTGGAACCTAAGGAAGGTCCTAAATTTGATGAACAGGAATGAGACGTAGAAACTTAGTTCCTTTGCATAAGAAGGGATATAGGTGCTAAGGAAGACTTTGAGAACATAAGAAATAATGCCTGTGTGAAAGGAAGGAATGAACAGTAACTTCGGCAAAAATGAACTGAATTCTTCAAGTCTTATGGGAAGTATGACACTATGAAGTTTGACAAAGATGGATTTTCCTTGGAGCTATTTCATGTCTACTGAAGAATCATTTACTCCCAAAGGGAAACATCTCTGGGAAAAATCTCTTTAAGTTACAATTGTTTAAATAATATTTGATTAGAGGGAGGAATCTCTTCTATTGAACTCATCTGAGTATATTGAGAAAACGTTTTTTCCCTCTAACTTTCTACGTCCTTGTCTGAGATAACCTCCTATAAGAAAGCACAGATTAACAGGAGAAAAACAAATTTAAATTGTACCTATACAAGCCCCCATAAAGTTAGGAAGACCAAAAGAAATACCCAAGGCATACAGCTTTTATACCTTGTTTACAAGGAATCAGTTTGTGAAGAATGCACAGTCTTTGGATAGTAAGTTAGGAAAAATGTAACTAAGCTTGTTTACAGTTTCTTTGGCCCTGAATTCCCTGTGTCTGGTGATAAAAATGTCTCTGTACTTTCTGGTTCATGGGGTGTCCCTTTCACATGGGAGATTTATTCCCTGATTTTAGGAAGACCAAGATCATTGGTATGTTCTTCATCCAATTATTTTTTTTAAAAAAAAATATTTATTTATTCATGCATACAAGAACCCAAGTATAGGTCAGATGCACGGGAGGGTGAGAGGATCCACCAGAGGCAGAGAGGGGAACAGAACAGGCAGTCTGGCTGAACTACACTGCGGAGGGGAGCAGCGGGTGAGAAAGGAGAGGTCTGCCGCGCCATGTGGGATTCTCGCTGGCTGCAGGGATCGAACCTGCCCTGCAGAGGCTGCGGACAGCTTCAGAGTGCTGTGCTCAACCGCCTGCGCCACCAGGGGAGGCCCCTATCCAATTATTTCTTAAGTAAATTTAACTCAAAATATTTTAAAAAGGGTGTATTTCAGGGCATCCTGACCTGCACAGCATTATAGTAAATACAATTGCCAGATTGATCAGGTTCCCAAAGAGAGAATTCAGATGTACAGAGGCAAATTTTTTTTTCTTGAAATATTTTTATTTTTTCTCAAATTTATGAGGGAAATGCTTTAGAAATGGGAGATCTAGTTTTGAAAGAAAAACATAACATAACTTAAAGACATTTGAAGGATTCAAAATGAGATGACCAAGTGTACTCTCATTACTTCCTTGTTACATATTTGTCCAAGACCTCAGTTTCCAGTCATTTAAAAATAAATGTTTTTGCCTGTCTCTTCTCTGTGATCTACTGCCAATGTAACATATTACAATTCTATTGAAAGTGTGCTGTTCTGAATTTGTCCAAGTGTGATATTCTGATATCTAACATAATTATTTAATTTGAAAAATATTAATAGCATTTAATAGATAAAAAGCTTTTATACATGATAGATCATTTCTATTCAATATCAAGGATCAAAATACATCTACTGCATTGGCCTATAAACAAACAGGTAGAAAGATCCAAATGATTATTTTTCTCTTCACAGTATTTGTCTTCAAATGCTAAACTCAAGAGATAAAAGGCCTATCTCAAGACACTAATATGGTAAAATGTGTCTGACTCCTGAACAGCTTTTAGACCAGTAGCAAGTTGAGATAATTTATCTCTACTTGGTAACAGTAAATCCCATTTTGGAAGTTAACTAAATTTCAGTTGAACTCTATTTTTTAAATATACAATAAATTATTTTAGCATAACAGAGCAAAAACAAAAATGTGATTATTTTAATGTATGTCACAGAAATGGTCCCTGAAGACCTTCTAGACTTGTTCCGATACACTTTAGATAACTATGACTTACAAAAATAGAACTCTAAGACTCTAAAGATCTGTGATAGTCAAAAATCCTATTTCTTTATAACTTTATAGATTTATATAAAACCTAACCTTATTTTTGCTTTCATAGAATAATGATCTAATTGATCAAATCTATTGATGTGTACTGTTTTGCATAGTTCTTTTAAAAAGAATGATTATTTACTGTATATACACCATTACTTCCATGAATAAATGGTACTGATTGTTTTTTTTTTAATATTTGAAACTCTCAAATGATAACTTTTTTTTTCAAATGATAACTTCTTAAACTGAAAGTTTAGTCTTTCTCAAACTAGTTTATGATTAGCCTCTATGTGAGCCACACAAGCGAAAGAAATGTATGTGATGATTTTGTTGTACTCTAGAGAAAGAAAAATAATTTTGCTCCTACATTTCTAGGTTCTTCATTGAGACACCACTGCAATAACAGTCATATTAATAGGAAAAAAGCAAACAAAAAACAAAAACAAAAAACTTAGTAACACACATACCTCCTGTACACATGGGAGATAGCCAGGAAAATAAAAACTCACTGAGATGGGAAAGACATCACCCTAAATATCATCTCCAGATAAAAATAAAATAAGATGTTGTGCTTGGGAAGGTCAGTTCTGGGGGGCAGGGGGTTACTTGGCAAAGCACTGTAAAATAATAGTAGATTGTAATGCAGAACTAATTCCTTTCTTTCCTTTTGGATAATTTTTAATTTTCGCCATGCTCTCTTGGTACAGATGTACAGGGAAGGGTAGATCCTTACAAAGATTTACTTTGATAATGTAAATTTACCTTACAAAGGGTAACTTCTACTAGGCTTTCAGAGATTGCCCTTGTCTGCTGTTTCTTTAAAATAATCAGCTAAAATAATCAAAGAGGCATGTTTTGTGGTGGTCTATTCTGTTCTCCTTCAGATAATTGTTCCAAGCTATAAATGTTGGTACGTTTTGAAACTTTAGCTTGTTAAAATAATTTCTCATATAAATCTATTATAAACATGTTAAAGTTTTCATTTAACCTTGAGTAAGCCAATTTAAAGATTCCAAGTAGAACTATTTTGTAAGAAAAATATTGATTTGACAGTAATTTATTTGAAAATTATCTGATTAAAAATTACTAGCCTCTTCTTAAATCTGAATGTTAGTTGCATGAGGAAATGCTCCCTGTAGAGACCTTAATTTGAAAAGAACTTTCTTGAAATTCTGTCAGAAAATTGTTCAAACATATTATCATGAATGTTAATGGCTCCCAAAAAGGGCAGTGAAATATATTCCAGAAAAGGTTTGGAAAAGAGCTTTTTTCTTTGAAGTTGTAAGATATATTGTGTAAAAATAAAAGGTAAGCCTTCTTGCACACATTTTAAAGCTACTTCAGTAGTTATATCTACCAAAGGAATTAGTTTATATAGAATATATTCAACATTTATGTATCTGTGATAATGCATCTAAAGTAATTTCTGCCTATTGTTTCAGCATTATATACTTCTTAGAACATGTTTCTTTCATGATGAAAACCAGCTAAGTTTCTTGCAAAAAAAAATAAAAATCATACCATTTATAAATGTGCTATATTCCCTAAAGTATAAAATATTTTATAGACTCAAAGATTTGTATAAGGAGACTCATAGCTTTGAAAATTTTGAAAAGTGGTTTTATGTATTTGGATTATGTTTGAAAGAAAGTAGAAATAGAGAGATTAACTACCAGTGAAAAACAAAGATGTATCACATACTGGTTCTTAAACTATCCTCAACTAATCTTTTATACAGAAATAATTCAGTGCTTTGACATCCCTGTCTTACCAGGAAATGTTTTAGGCTGCTCAGGAGCTTCAGAAACTTGGACTCACACATTAATGAACTTTAAACAGCAACAGTATACCTCTGAAAAGCAATTCAAGTGCAGTCCCTAAAAAGAGGGAGATAAGATCACACACAGAGAGAGAGAGGAGTCTGACATTGCATGGCTTATGAAGATTTACTTTAGATTATGTGACATATAGACATATAATTTGGTTTATTCTGGAGTTGTTGGGAGACCAGTATGTCTTGAATGAATCCCTCCCACTGATGCCTTATAGACTCCACCCCCACCTCCATGCCAAAGGGATCCCAAGAACCAAGGACTACAACACCCTTCGTGACTTCCTGAAGAGAGGATTGCTAGGAACGAAGGGTGTAGTTAAGCAGCCATGCTGAGAATAAAACAGAACACATGTGGGCCTGTGATCTCTTGCTTTTGCCTGCCTTCAGCATGCACCCAGATTCCCGGCTCAGACAGCATTACTGGTAGGATGTAGTGACCAATTTATCTCTCTCTCTCTCTCTCTCTCCCCCCTCCCCATCTTCTCATGTCCCTTATAAATAAACCTTTTATTAACCTTTCCCTGTGTGCCTTCCCCTTAGTCTTGTCTTGTCCTAATTCTTAAGCGCATGGGTGAGGACTCACACCCAGGCCATCTCATTTCCCCATTGGGGTTGCTCTGGGACAGCTTGGCACCCAACGTGGTTGGCCATGTTATACCCATGATTGACCCAAAGGAACTTTCCTTGCATTAGTCACCTTAGGGATATACTGATCCCCCAACAAAAACAGCAAATTTGATTCTATTTCCTACTGTTTTCCTATCATCAGATTTATTAAATTAGAAGTGCAGAAAACACTTATTAATAATGACTAGAAGAGTAGGAGGAATATGGGTGTTGTCTTGCAATAATTACTTGATTATTGCAGACTACCTGCTAGTAGCTGATTCTTTAAGCAGATAAAGGAGTCACCTGGATGATCACTTCTGAAGGTTTGTTAAGCCCTTTTATCCATAATATGTTCCCTACATTACCTGGAATTCCTGCCATCTAATTATTCCATTTGATTTTACTTGTGTCCATTTTCGTGTTATAACTGCCACCTGAAAGTTACAAATGAAGCTACTATTTCTACCTATAATTTAAATGATTTATTCATCAAATTCAATCCTACAGTGTTCTAGAAAATATGAATATGACTGAAAGGAAGGGCACAAATCTCTGCTTTCATGAAGTGTATATTTCTTTAGAAAAAGATATATAATAACTGATATGGAATAAATGAAGAAATTATAAATAAGGAAAATATAGTAATTCAGATAATGAATGGAACTTCAAAAGGAAAGGATGCAGAGAAGAAAGAAGAGAATGTGAAAAGCAGGGATTGGGGAGGACTTGTTATTTTGAATAGCATGATCAGATCAGGGAGAGCTTCAGTGTACGAATTATTAAACAATGACCCAAATGAGCCTCTCAGCCAGTATCCTCATGTTCCTTGCTACTAAAGGTAGATTCCTGAGCCTGCAGCATCAGTATCAGCTGGGAGCTTGGAAGAAGAGCAGAATCTGAGTCTTCCCCTATATCTTTTACCAGGAGTCTGCATTTAACAATATCCCCAGGCAATTCATATGTAATGAATATTTGAAAAGTAGAGGGTAAGTAAAGTCCTAGGAAAGGTAAATACATTATGAAGGCATTTTAGGAAACTTCCAGTGTGGTGACATTTTTGGGAATGACAAGTCAATGTTGGACATCATAACAGGTGATCTTGCCTAGTCAGAAAGAGGGAGAGAACATTAAACAAGCATGGATAACAGAAGGAAACACAGCTGTGCAATTGTGAAAGGCAGAAAGATAGATTTTATTCAAACTGCTCCTGTAGGGTAAAGAGATTCAGTATAAACTCGTCTCAACTACACTGGGGAATAAAAAAACAAAGAGACGGGAGACTTTTAAAATTCTGGGTTGTGCTATAGAAAGGGTACTTGGCATGTAAAGGAGGGTTCATTAACAAATACCTAAGTTTGTTGACTGCTGCTTATCTGGAGAAACAGATTCTTCTGTATCTTCAATGCTGAGGTAATTTAGCAAATTGGAGCAAGATGCCCACCTTGAACACCATAGGAATTGTGAGAATTGCAAAAAATGGGTGTTTGCATTTCGAAGAGATGGATCCTAAGTCCTTTGAAAGATATTTTTCGATAGTAGGTTGACATCTCTAAGGGGAGAGAAAAGATTTATAATTGCAAGTGTTGTTTGTTTGTTTGTTTGAGTAACTAAGAAAAAAAAGGGCAGAGCCCATAATCAGATTTTTGCTGAAACAAAGAGTATAATTTTTGTCAAATTGAGTTTTCTCAGGCAAGTATTTTTAATGGGTGATGGGGTCATTCTAGAGAGATTGTTTTGGGCCAATAGATGCCATACTAGAGTTTGGTCAGTCTCTTAGTGTGGGGCTTAGGGGACTACTGAACACATTTATGCCTAGAATTTTGAAACTTTTCTTAAGACTTTGAAACTGATGACAAACCACCTATTTAATAAATTTATCTTGAACCAGCCCTAGAATTACTCTAGGTCATATTGCCTTTCCTAGCCTGGCTCCTGGCACATTTTAATTAAAAACAAGGAAGAGGAAATTAATACACATTAGTTGGTTTTGGGTCATTATTTGGTATGAATAATTTTTTGTGCTCATAATAAGTAATGCTCTTTAATCCTATGTACAACTTGTCTATTGTTTTTGTAACATTTTTAAATACTGACAATAATACATTGACACTGTAAAAATTAATGAATTTGGTCAATGTTTCATAAATGAGCTTCTGTTTATCTGCTATCATTATAAATCTGCAGTATGTAGGCAACCTGGCTACAAAACTTGTTCTATCACTGATATATGACCGTGGTAGTTATATAATCTTTTTATATTTCAGTTTCTATAATTGGAAATGGAGAATTGAAATATTTTCTGCTTCATAGGTAGGTAGGAGAATTAGATGAGATAAACTTTGCAAAATGTTTATCCCAACTCATGGCTCACATCAAGCATTCTAAGTGTGTTAGTGTGTGTCTGAGAGCACCCCAGGACCCCCAAACTTGCATTCCCTAATGGGGTCTAGCCATTTGTGAGAATAAATATAAAGGATACTCTTATTGTGAATGAACTTTAATAGAAATAGTGAGCATAGATAAAGAGGAAAGAAGAAAATTCCTAGTAAGAATTTTCCTAATAAAACACCCAAAATTACCAATCCCCTTGTGGGTAAATGCCCAGCCATACAGAATTGGCTCCAAGCAGGGCTGCTGAAGTTTAAACACTTATAAGTCTAAGGCACCTTCTGCAGCAACCATACAAAAAAGGCTCCAAAGCCAGTTCCAGAAAGCTGAAACCAAAGGAACAAAATGAAAGAAGAAATTAAGGGAACAGCTAACACTGTCAGCCTCCCGTGTCTGTCATCCACATATCTCTCTCCAGTGTCTCTACTCATCTCTTCTCCATGTGTCTCCTCCAAATCCCCAAGACCCTGGTGCAAGTCTGTAGGGTAAGGTAAAAATTATCAGGCTTTTTGACCCTCCCACCATTAGGATAGATGACGGAATCCTGTGGTCTGGAATGCATGCCTGATGGAGGGCACCTGGAGTAGGGTGTGGGCATATGTAGATGGGATTCACCTGGGCTACGACTGGGCTTATAAGGGCAGTGCCATGGGTATGCCAGAAGAATGAACGGGAGAACCACAAGAGAAGGAGAGGCCCACAGAGAACACCAGAGAGCCCAGATAGAGTGAAGACTTGCTGGGGGCTGGGAGGCCTGCCAGCCTCCCCACCCCCCAGCACCCCTACCTGCCATGTACCTGGTAAATCTCAATAAAAGCATGCAAAAGCCACCGAGGGCTCCAGGACTCCTCCTTTACTCTGTCTGCTCGAATCATAGAAAACCTGCCCTGTGTCTTCCTGCCATTACAAAGTCCAAAGCCAAGTAATCGCCCATTCTCCATGTGCCTCTGCAGAGACCACCTGCCTTCTTTGTTATGCAGCTTCACCTGGCTACCCAGCTACTCCAGTATTTGAGATGAGAACATGGCATCTCCCCTTTTTATGGAAATACCTCTGTAACAGGTATAAAGAGCAAAGTTTCCTAAGTCATGCTGGACTGCCTGCAATCTACTTGGTGAGTCTGAAAGCTCACTATTCCCACCTCTCTTAGTGGAAGCATTTGCTTACAATCTTGATTGATCATGGAATTTCAGACTTGTATTCACTACATTTCTCAGGGCCAAAGACCTACAAGTGTTTGGCAGCTGATATTTCCAGATGACATCTGTGAACATCTGACAAGCATCCTGTCTTCTCGATGTCAGTTGGTAAGGTCACTCCTGGGCTGCTTTCTCCTGTCTGTCCTGAAATGGCAAAATAAAAAGAAGGCGGTATCTCCACTAGCTCCCTCATACCAGCCAGATTCTCCATGAGATGTGATAGAGAGATGGGAGCATGATCCTACTTATTAACATGTACCTGGTGACAATAGAATTTATCTTAAAGTCTGGCACATACGAAGTCAAACACATATGACACATGATAATAAGCATTATTACAATTAATCCTGTCTCTCTAATAGACTGCAGTTGGTAAAGTTAATCATGATTAAAGCCTTAGCATGTGCACACATACACACACACACACATACAGACACTGTTGGTTACACATATAAAGTCTGTCTTTTATAAGTTACTTAGGATGAGACAGGTTTTTGAAACACATCACACTCCAAGTACTTTAGTCTTTGAAGGACAATCCCAATTAGTGTCCGTTGTCTATCTGATGTTATGGGAAAGAGCGGCTGTGCAACTGAAGTTCTGTGGGTGTCTAAGTGTGGTTGAAACTCTCTGGTGTGAAGCAAACTTCCAGCCCCCAAGAATCTGACCTCCCTTTAAATTCTGGCTCATTGCTAAACAGCACGATCTTAGAGAGGAGATACAAGATCTTTTTTTTTTTTTTTTAAGAACTGATGATTTAAAATCTCCCACTACAGTTACAAAATCATAACATCTTTTGGACTGCTGGCTTTACAGAAGATCATCTGGACTCAGTTCTTAAAGCGTTATTCACAGCAGGAACTGAGATCCAAACTCTTCTCACTGTTATTTTGTGACTTATTTAAAAAAATGTTGGAAAGAAAACACCCACCTCATGTCAGAGTATTTTAGCATTACTATGGTGAGCATTGTTGTTAGAGATCTGTGGACAGGTGATAAAAGTATAGGACTAAAATAATCAAAGAACTGTGTAGTATGAAAATTGAAGCTTCCAGGAGTTTTAAATCAGCAGTATCTATTAATCAGACAATTGGTCCATCAATAGCTGACTAAATTCATTTCATGCACTGTTTATTCTTAAATAGATACAAAGGTTTAATACATTTCTGGAGAAATGTATCTCTCTTTGGACAGAAGGTGAAATTTACTTTACTTTTAAAGATTAAATTTTGTTACTGCATAAAAATAGTGATACAGCAAGGAAAAGGACATGTTAGTTTTAAGAACAATAATTTACTGAACCTACCAATCATAACAATATGTGATCTTTTGCCTTATTTTTTCTTAAAAGTTAGCACTTTAACTTAACCTAGAATTTATAAACATTGAACTTGATCTGAAAGCGAAGACTTGTCAAAGCTCTTAATATACTTGGTTTTCTTAGACACTAGCCAATTATTAATACTGGAGTCAATTTTAAAAGCACACTTCATACTTCTCTTGCAAATTTCTACCTGTCAGGTGTAAGCAAAACCCACAATATATATTTTAGTGTAGGTATGATAAAAGTGAACTCATCTTTGAATCATCTAACTACACTTTCTATATGATTCTATTCTTTTAGAATCTTACAGTTCTTTTTCCAGGAATAAAACAAATCCGGTATTACTAAAAACTTAGAATTAATTAATTGCTTAGTTTTTCCAGTGTTATTGACTGGAGAGAAGTTTTTATAAAGGTAGTATTAGAATGAGGAAATTTAATTATGACCCTTAAAAACTTCCAACCTTAACAGATAGTCAAAACTCATTGATAACATTTGAGTAGGAAGCTAACAAGATATACTCTTTTTTTTTTTTTGTGTGTGTGTGTGGGGCCCTCGTCAGGGAACGAACCAGCACTGCAGAGCAGCCTTGCAGCCCAGCGCTCAACTGCTGCGCCACCAGGGGAGGCCCCAGATATACTCTTTAAAAAGGATGTCATTGGAGGGGGCGGAGCAACATGGCAGCGAGGAGACGCTGCGAGTAAGATCTCCCATTAAAAAAAGTGAATAGGGAGGAAAAGCGGCAGGTCCCAGTGAGAACTGGGACACGGAAGATAAACGGGTGACGCCAGCGAACTGCCCGAAGAAGAAAGTGGCCATAAAAGAGGACTAGAAGGGAGGGAAGCGCAGAACCCTGCTCCCCTCCCCCGCCCACAGAGGCGGCACTCTCCGACCGGCAGAGAGGAGGAAACAACAAACCAAAACGGCCAACAAGAACAAACGACGCAGCAAGCGGGACTGTGAGTGGAAAGGAACTATTGCAGCCACCACACCCCGTGAACGGGAGCTGAGGCGAACCCTGCAGGATCCGCCGCGGCGGTGAGCGAACGGCTCCGGGCGCCATTAGAGAAGAACAAAGACCCCGGGAGACGCGCACACAGCCCGGGCTGCCGGTAAGCTGGCGCGGGAAAGCGGCTCGCTCGGCGCTTGAAAAGCAAGTGCAGACCTGGATCGCGGCTGCCCAGGTCCCCGCGCCTGCGACCTAGGCTTGCGGGGAGACGACCTAGGCTTGCGGGGAGATGCGCGGAGGTCCTCACTGAGGTGAAGGTCCCTCCCTGAGTGAGCAGGAACCAGGCGCCCAGGCACGGGAGCGGTGCAAAAGGCGCCATTCCCGCGCCACTGAACTGGGCTACAGCCCGCGTCCTGGAACTGAGGGCTTTGAACTGAGACCCGGGGCACGAAAATTCGGGGCGTGGTTTCTCCACGACGGTGGGGCACAAGGCAGACACAGCACCCCAAAGCTGTTGAGGTGTACCCTACCATTCCCGCTCTGTTCTCTGTCCCACGGGGTGGGGGGAGGCGAAAAACAGCCCCCCAAGGACAATAGGAGAGATCTCTGGCGCCACCTAGCGACCAGGAAAAAAAAAAGTCACTAACACCCTATAAAACAGGACATTTCTTAAGACTGCTTGAAAAGGGCAGGTTTCTGGAGGACCCAGTGGCCAGCCGGGAAGTTATTCCACGCCAGGCCCCTTCCGACCAGCAGTCTGAGCCCACAGAGGGAGCAGGCACCCACGTCCGGGGCAGACCGGGTGCGCAGAAGAGTGTGCCTGAAACCGGAGGCGCAGGGACTGCATCCCGCTTCGCCATTTGAGAACAGGGACATTTCTTCAGTAAAAACTGCCTAAAACCAGCAGAAAGCTCCCCCAGAAGACAGAGATGGCTCCTGGAAGAGCCAGAGGGGAGCGGAGAAGTTCACCCAAGATGTCAGTCAGTCCGAGCAACACAGTGTCCCAACGCATACGACAAATTAGAAAACAGACAGTAGGGAGTAGAAGAACCACACGCAACCTAAAAACTCCTCAGGAAAGAAGCACACCACAAAAAGAAAACCACTCCCCAGATTGCAACGACAGCAACTTGGAAGAACTTCTGAGCCTTCCAGAAAGAGAATTTAAAATTGCCATGATTAAAAAAGTGATAGATCAGAAGAAGGAAATTGAGTCCCTAAAGAGGGAAGTAAGAGAAATGCAGGAGATCAAAGAATTAATGGAGGAACTAAAGAACTCTGGGAAAAGCAATGAAAGCAGAATAGATGAAATGGAAGAACGAATAAGTAATCTTGAAGACACAGAAATAAAAAGAACCAAAACAGAAAAGGAAAGAGAAGTACGAAGGAAAAAGAATGAAGAAAGACTTCGGGAACTATCTGACTCCATGAGGAAAGGAAATATAAGAGTTATAGGAATTCCAGAAGGAGAGGAGAGAGATGTAGGAACAGAGAAAATATTTATGGATATAATTGAAGAGAACTTCCCAAATGAGAAGAAGGAGCTGAAAATTGATATACAAGAAGCAAGAAGAACACCAAACTTCCACGACGAAAGGAAAAACACAGCAAGACACATAATAGTAAAGCTCCCAAGAATCCAGGACAAGGAAAAAATAATGAAGCTGACAAGAGGGAAGAAACAGATAACATTCAAAGGAAAACCAATCAGGCTGACATCAGACTTCTCTGAAGAAACACTACGGGCAAGGAGAGAGTGGAGGGACATAGTCAACAGACTCCAAGAAAACAGATGCCAACCAAGAATACTCTATCCCGCAAAGCTCTCTTTCCTCCATGAAGAAAGAATATGGACCTTCCCAGACAAAGAGAAACTCCGGAATTTCATTGCGACTAAACCCCCACTCCAAAAAATACTACAAGGAATCCTAAAGCCAGAACCTCAGAGGGACGAATAACAACGAAAGAAGACCAAAAAAAAAAAAAAGTTATTAAAAGAATAAATAAATAAAATCAAAGGAAAGACAAACATAATGGCAAATACAGATGCTAACATATCAATATTAACTCTAAATGTAAATGGACTAAACTCTTCAATAAAAAGACACAGAGTTGCAGCCTGGATTAAGAAACAAAACCCAACCTTTTGCTGTCTCCAGGAAACACATTTAGCTACAAAAGATAAAAATAGGCTCAAAGTCAAAGGATGGAAAACAATCCTACAAGCAAATGGGCCAAAAAAGAAAGCAGGAACAGCTATACTTATATCAGATAAAACAGACTTCAAACTCAAAAAAATAAAAAGAGACCCCAATGGTCACTACATTATGATTAAGGGGACAATACTTCAAGAAGAAATAACACTCATTAACATATACTCACCAAACGAAAGAGCACCAAAATATATCAGACAACTGTTGTCCTCTCTGAAAACAGACATCAGAGAAAACACATATGTAGTGGGAGACTTCAACACACCACTATCAACAATGGATAGATCAACAAGACAAAAAATAAGTAAAGAAACTAAAGCTCTAAATAAGGACCTAGAGCATTTGGGCTTAACAGACATCTATAGAACACTAAACCCAAAAAAAACGGAGTACACATTTTTCTCAAGCGCACACGGATCATTCTCCAGGATCGATCACATACTGGGGCACAAGACAAACATCAACAGATACACCAAGATTGAAATCATACCAACCATCTTTTCTGACCACGAAGGCATCAAACTAGAAATAAATCATAAAAAGAAGGCAAGGAACTATCCTACCTCATGGAGATTAAAAGCCACATTACTGGAAGACCACTGGACTAACGAGGAGATCAAAGAAGAAATTAAAAAATTCTTTGAATTGAATGACAAGGAGGACACCAATATCCTAAATGTATGGGATGCAGCAAAAGCAGTAATAAGAGGAAAATATATAGCAATAGAAGCTCACATCAAAAAACAAGAAAGAACTCAAAGAAACAACCTAATCTCGAAGCTCAAAGATCTAGAAAAAGAACAACAAAAAAACCCCAGAACCAGTAGAAGAAAAGAAATAATAAAAACCAAAGCAGAAATAAATGAAATTGAAACTAAAAAAACAATCCAAAAGATCAATGAAACCAAGAGCTGGTTCTTTGAAAAAATAAATAAAATAGACAAACCCCTAGCCAGGCTCACAAAGGAAAAAAGGGAGAAAGCACAAATACACAGAATCATAAATGAAAGAGGAGAAATCACAACGGACACAGCAGAAATCAAAAGAATAATCAGTAACTACTATGAACAGTTATATGGAAACAAGTTCAACAATCTAGAGGAGATGGACAAATTCCTACAACTCTACAATCACCCAAAGCTAGATAAAGAAGAAATAGAACACCTAAACAGACCAATTACAAGCAGCGAAATTGAAATGGTAATTAAAAACCTCCCCAAAAACAAAAGCCCAGGACCTGATGGATTTACAAATGAATTCTACCAAACATTCAGAGACGAATTAGTGCCTATCCTTCACAAACTCTTCCAAAAAATTGAGAAGGAAGGGACAATACCAAACACGTTCTATGAAGCCAATATTACACTAATACCAAAACCGAATAAGGACAACACAAAAAAGGAAAACTATAGGCCAATCTCCCTAATGAACACTGATGCAAAAATCCTCAATAAAATTTTAGCTATCAGAATCCAACAATGTATCCATAAGATAATTCACCACGACCAAGTTGGATTCATTCCAGGGGCACAAGGATGGTTTAACATCCGAAAATCAATCAACGTTATCCAACACATCAACAAAAAGAAATATAAAAACCATATGATAATATCAATAGATGCTGAGAAAGCTTTCGACAAAGTGCAACACCCATTCATGATAAAAGCCCTTGAAATTCTTGGGATACAAGGAACATACCTCAACATCATAAAGGCCATCTATGACAAGCCAACAGCCAGTATCATTCTCAATGGTGAAAAGCTGAAAGCAATTCCATTAAGATCTGGAACAAGACAAGGATGTCCACTCTCACCACTGCTTTTCAATATAATACTGGAAGTCCTAGCCAGAGCAATAAGACAAGAGAAAGACATCCAAGGAATCCAAATAGGAAAAGAAGAAGTCAAACTATCACTATTTGCAGATGATATGATAATATACATAGAGAACCCCAAAATCTCCACAGAAAAACTAATTCAACTCATCAATCAATTCAGTAAAGTGGCAGGATACAAAATCAACACGCAAAAGTCAGTAGCCTTCCTATACACAAACAATAAATCTGAAGAAGAAGAAATCAAAAAAACCACCCCTTTTATTATCGAAACAAAAAAAATCAAATATTTGGGAATAAATCTAACAAAAGAGGTAAAGGACCTATACAAAGAAAACTATAAAACACTGTTAAAAGAAATAGAAGAAGACACAAAGAAATGGAAAGACATCCCCTGCTCATGGATTGGAAGAATAAACATTATTAAAATGGCCATCCTACCAAAAGCAATATACAGATTCAATGCTATTCCAATCAAAATCTCAATGGCATTCTTCAAAGAAATAGAACAATTATTGATGAAATTCATATGGAATCACCAAAAACCCCGAATAGCCAAAGCTCTACTGAAAAAAAAAAAGAAGGAAATGGAGGCATCACACTCCCAGACTTCAAACTATACTACAAAGCCATAATCATCAAAACTGCATGGTATTGGAACAAGAACAGACATACAGACCAATGGAATCGAATAGAAAATCCAGAAATAAACCCACAGATTTATGGTCAACTAATCTTTGACAAAGGAGCAAAGACTATGCATTGGAGCAAAGAAAGTTTGTTCAATAAATGGTGCTGGGAAAACTGGGTCGCTACATGCAAAAGAATGAAGCTTGACCACTACCTCACACCATACACAAAAATCAACTCAAAATGGATTAAAGAACTAGACATAAGACCTGAAACCATAAAATACATAGAAGGAAATATAGGCGAAACACTACGGGATTTGCACATCAAAGACATCTTTACAGACACATCACCCAAAGCAGTGATAGTGAAGAGAAAGATAAACAGCTGGGACTACATCAAATTAAAGAGCTTCTGCACAGCAAAAGAGACAATAACAAAAACAAAGAGAAACCCCACCAACTGGGAGAACATTTTTGCACCCAACACTAATGATAAAGGACTGATCACAAAAATCTGCAAAGAGCTGATGAGACTCAGCAACAACAAAGAAAATAATCCAGTCAAAAAATGGGCAGAAGAGCTAAAAAGAAACTTCTCTGAAGAGGAAATGCAAATGGCCAACAGACATATGAAAAAATGTTCAACATCACTTGTAATCAGGGAAATGCAAATCAAAACTACCATGAGATACCATCTCACACCAGTGAGAATGGCACATATTAAAAAAACTAGCAACAACAAATGTTGGCGAGGATGTGGAGAAAAAGGAACTCTTGTGCACTGTTGGTGGGAGTGCAAACTGGTCCAACCACTATGGAGAGCTGTGTGGAGATTTCTGGACCTACTAAACATAGAGCTTCCATATGATCCAGCAATTCCACTCCTAGGTATTTACCCAAAGGACACAGAAACATCAATTCCAAAGAGCACCTGCACTCCTATGTTTATAGCAGCACTGTTTACAATAGCTAAGCTTTGGAAACAGCCCAAATGCCCAAAAATAGATGACTGGATCAAGAAGATGTGGTACATATATACCATGGAATATTACTCAGCATTCAAAAAAGATAAACACATGCAATTTGCAGCAACATGGATGGCACTGGAAGGGATCATGCTCAGCGAAATAAGCCAAAAAGAAAAAGAAAAATACCGGATGGTCTCACTCATAGCAGGAATCTAGAAAACTTAAATAAGGGACCAGGAAAATGAATATAAGAAAGTGAAAATCAAAATCAACAAAAAACTATGAACCAGAGACACTTTTTGGGGGCTGGGGGGCGGGAGGGAAAGGATTGGGGTCAGAATGGGGCGTTTGCAATTGTATGGGGGAATATAAAAATAAAATTCAATATTTAAAAAAAAAAAAAAAAAAAGGATGTCATTGTATAAGATGAATGAGATATAAGAGGCTAGAATCTTATGTATAAAGGAACTTTCTCTTTTTTTAATTAAATCTTTTATTTTAAATTTAAGTAATATTAGCATGGTTATCTTGTCAACGAAATAGCTTTTGGTTTCATTAATCTTTTGGATTATCTTTTTGTGTTCTATTTAATTTATTTCTGCTCCTACTTTTATCATTTCCTTCCTTCTGTGGATTTGTAGTTTAGTTTGTTCCTTAAAGTAAAAGGTAAAGTTATTTATTTGCACTTTTTATTTTTTTTGATGTGGGCTTGTATTGCTATACAATTCCTTCTTAGTACTGCCTTTGCAGGGTCCTATAAGTTCTGGAAGTTTCTCTTATCATTCCCGAGATATTTTTTTTTAATTTCTTAGTAGTGTGTATGTCTTGATATATTAGAGATTTTACATTTTTTTTTTTTTGCCTGATTTCTAGTTTGATACCATTGTGGTCAAAAAAAACAAATGCTTGGTATGATACCAGTTTTCTTGAATTTGTTGATACTTGTCTTGTGATATGTAGTCAATCCTGGAGAATGTCCCATGTGTACTTGAGAAAAATATGTATTCAGTTTTTTGGGGAAGCAATGTCTTATAAATGTCTATTAAGCCTATGTTGTCTACTTCTTAGTTTAAAGTTATTGTCTCCTCTTTATTTCCTGGGTGGTTGATATGTCCACTGGCTAGGGTGAAATTTGAAATCTCCAGCCACTAATGTGTAGTTCTCAGTGTCTGTTTTCAAATATGTTAGTAATTGCTTTATATATGTTTATGCCTCTGTGTTTATGAGTATATATTGATGAGTGTTATGTCTTCCTGATGTAGTGTTCCCTTGATCCTTCTATAGTGTTCATCCCTGTCTCTTGTTACTTATTTTAGCTGGAAATCTATTTTATCTGATGTAAGTATGTCTGTCACTGCATTCCTTTGAGTCCCATTTGCTTGTAGAATTGCTTTCCAAACCTTTACTCTCAGCCTATTTTTATATTTGGAGCTCAGGTGCATTTCCTAGAGACAGCAGAAAGCTGTATTATGTTTTATGACCCAATCAGCCACTGTAGCCATTTGTTACATGATTTCAGTCCATTTACATTTAGGGTGTTTATTAATATATGAAAGTCTGCTACTGCCATTTGTCCTTAATTTTGAGATTCTATTTCCTTGTCTCGTTCTTTGTTGATGTTCTTGATTTAGATATAAGATCTCTTTTTAGCATTTCTTGGAGGGTAATTCAAGTGTTTGCAGACTCCTTCAGCTACTGTTTGTCTGGGAAAGATACCCCTTCCCCCAATCCCCCTGCCCCACATATCTGAAGGAGAGTCTTGCAGGATAGAGTATCCTTGTCTGGAAGTTTTTATCTTTTTGTATTTTGAGCATGTCATTTCATTTTCTCCTTGCCTGTAGCATTTCCTCAAAGAAGTTAATGTAAGCCTGATTGGGGTTCTTTTATAGGTTATCTGCTTCTTCCCCAGCCAGTTTCAAATTTATTCTTTGTCTTGAATTCTTGGAAGTTTTGCTACTATGTGTCTTTGTATTGGTCTCATTACAGGGAAGTAAACAAGTGTTCCCTTGGCTTTATTGACTTGTATATTTGATTCCTTCTCAGGTTTGGAAAAGTTTTCCTCTATTATTTCTTTAAATAAATTCTCTGTCTTCTCTCTCTTCACCTGCTGGAATACCCATTATTCTTACAAAGCCTTTCTTCATGGAGTCAGATAATTCTCAAAGTATTTATTCATTTTTTTCCTTGTTTCTCTTTCTTCATACACCTAGATTCTTTGTGCATAATCATCTTTGAATTCACAGATTCTATCTTCCACTAGGTATGTTCCACTTCCTTAGCTTTCACCATATTTTTTAATCTTCTCTATTGATATTTTTATATCCTGTATTCTCATTGTTTTATTATGTAATCCTTCAATTTAGATCTTATGTTCATTACTTATTTCTCAGTACATTCATTCATTACTCTGAGTTTTCTTATATATCTTTAAACAGTTTTTTCTGTTTTTTCTTCCATTTATTTCAATTTCTTTATCATAGCTGTTTTGAATTCTATATCTGATAGGAAGAAAAGATCACCCATGTCTTTATGTTAGTTTCTGGGCATTTGTTCTCACTCTGTGGCAAAGTATTCCCCTAAGGACTCCAGTTGCCATTTATTTTACCTTTCCATCCCCTCCTATTATTGACTTTCTAAACTGTTGTGTTCATCCTAAGGGTACAGAGTTTCCACTTTTCCAGTAGATGGTGCTGTGTGGCAGGGAGAACTAATCTGTATCTGCCTCTTTAGGGGTAGGAGAGGGACCTGGAGGGGTCCATCACTAATGAATATGGTGTGTGATGTGGCAGTGGGGGTCCTCTTCTCTGTGTCAGACCACCATCACTGCAGTCTATGGGCACAGTTTTCAGTACAATTTTGTGGTGGTGTTTTCAGGGGCTTTTAAGCACAGCTTCATTATATCATCTCCAGCCCCAAGGTGGAGATATGGAGAAGCACCTTTCTGTGTTTTGTCTTATTCACTGGAGGCCCTGTTCACCACACTCACACAAGTACTTTTGCATGTCTCTCCACAAGATTAGGTCCACACCAAGGAGCCCTGTCCTCTCTGGGACTACCCTAACACGGGAGAATGGGTTTCAACTATGGTTTCTGCCCTGGCACCACCTTTTGTTATGTGGAGTTAAATTGCTTCATCTTCTTTTCTGTTCAGCATTGGTCTCTGATGTCCACAAAGTGCTCTAGTTTCACCCCAAATCACAGGAGCCTCGGAGTCCAGTGCCTGTCTGGACTGCTTTAGAGTATTCTCCCAAGATCAAAGCAGGGAAACTTCTCTGACATCACCTTCTCCTCCCTTCACTGGATTGTATTCTTTATAGATGAACTTAAAAGTCTCTCCAACTATATCACAAAGCTTTGTAGAATATCGAGTTATGTTTCACAATGTTGAGCACAGAGTGAACACTTCTAAATATAAGGAAGTAGGCATTGAACATAGAGCCATTAAATTAAATTTCTTTGATATTTTTGTTCTCTTCACACTGTCTTAGACCTGCTTTTACCCTCATTCTTCAAAAATTCCTGTGCTATTTAATCTACCCTTTTCATGTGAAGCAACATAGAATGGAGCTTAGGCTCTGGAGACAGGGTGTCTCCTTTAGTGTACTAATTGCCACTTCTACCTGGTCATTTGTAGCAAGTAATTCAACCTCTCTGACCCCACATTTCCTGTAAAATTGAGGTGATGATAATGAAGGTGTACGTTCCTTATGAGGTCCCAATATTAAATGACTTGACTACTGAGTGTGAATGTTTACAACAGTAATTGTTCCCCCATACACTTTTCATTTGTTAATTTTTATACTGATAACTCCCCTGTCTCCAGCTCTAGTTAATTCTCCCTCCTCAGCTGCAGACTCACTCAGCCACCTGCATTTACCATGTATGTCATAATTACCTAAACATGTTCAAAACTAAATTCGATATTTTTACCCTCAAACATATTGTTATTGCTGTACTTTATATTTTAACTACTTTACCTAAGTGTTCAAACCATGATCTGAAAATCACAGCCTCACTTTCCTTCAACTAGTGTTACCAGTTCTACCCTATTAATATTTTTAAAATTTCCTTTCTTTACTTAAGACAAATGCTATGAGAAGAAGCCTTTGCAAAGAAAATCCTATACAGTCTTTTGTTTCCTCCTCCATCACACATTATCTTCAGTTTGTATCACAAACACCTAGGTAACAAGAACTATAAAAAATTCTCCTTAGGAGGAAGGAAAGATGACTCTAAGAATTCATAATTTATGCATTTCTTTTTTCCATTTCACATAATAAAAAGAACAGTTTTTTAATAAAACACTTGATTTTCCTGACATGGCTCTCCACCAGTCTTTCCTAGTCTATTCTCTTCATATCAGACACCAATTGGTCAAAAATATGAGAAAGTCAAAGGAGATGAGGAAACACCACGTTAACACGTATTGCCAATATACTTTGCCATTTTGCTCTTTTCTTCCTGAGTCTAGATCAAAGATGACCTTCACTTCTCTTTTATGAAATTTAAAGGATTTTAATATATGTCCAGTTTTAATATATGTCAAAGCCACTGCTTGAATTCAAAGGCTTTCATAAATATATTTTTCTTTTAGAAAATAACTGGCTTTGTTAGATATACTTGTTGATTTGTTTCCTTTTTCACTTAAGGGATGTAGAAACAATACAGTATTTTTTGAGTAATAAATTAATGTTTTGTTAATGTGTGGGTCAAATAGGCATGTATACCCAACACCAACTTCAGACAGTACCACATCAATAGAGCTTGTATTCCGGCTTCCTCTTTATTCCTATACTACCATTTATCCTTTACCTATAGAAGAAATGAATACCCAGGATAACCAGGAACAAGATCTCTTTACTTTAGCCAAATATGTTCCAAGGAGATAAAAGATATTTCTTGTTCTTTTTCTCCTAGGGAGTGCAGATTGTATATATGTATGCAAATTTACTTGATAGCAATTTCTTTTTATTTTTTCCTGCATATGTGGGAGGAATAGAAAAACACTCAGCTAGAACAACTTCAATATATTTTACTCTAATATCATAGTGTGAAATGATTTAGCAATTTAAGTCGATGACCACTATTATTAAGGCACATTTATATTTTTAAAACGATTTGTACCTTAGCTGAATATTGTTTACAATGTCTGAAGACAAGTGTAACAAACTCACATTTTTGTAAGTAACATACAATGCCTTTGCCACAATTAAATTTTAATTCTGTAGAGGTGTTTTTAATATATAAATATATGTTTAATACATAAATTATAACTATTTGTTTTTTATATTAAAATGATTTTAAAAGTACACCAATAAATACATCAATCAGCTAACACGATCCTACTCCAGAAGGGGGATAACCCTCAACTTCCTATCATTAAAAGATAGTCTCTTTTTTTCTCCTTATCATTCTGTGTTGACTTTAATACCTTTTTTGGCCTATAGTGAGGTCAGTTAGGATGCGTTCCAAGCCTAGGCCTCAAGTTCATGTATCCTTCCATCTTTACTTTCTCATTTGGATCCCTGCCCAACAATAATATATGAAGCCCAAAACAACCTACTGAAAAACAGAAAAATCACATTAATCAGAGACATGACATCCCATTTGAGACCTTCCTAAGCTAGAAAACATCTAGCTGAGTGACCTCTGTCTCCAAGTATGTAAATGACCCCATCCAGGAACAGAAGAACCACCCAATTCACCCATTTCAAGTCATCCCCCTACAGAACTGGATCACATAAATGGTTCTAATTTAATCCACTACATTTTGAGGTTGTGTTGCACCAAGTGACTGATCCCAGGAGTAGATCAATGTAGGTCAATATAAATTCTTCTTCAGAATATTTTCAACTGGTACTGAAAGATACTCTCTTTTCCTTGTGTTGTCAGTTTAGAAGTATATGCCTACAGAACTTTCTAAATGCACATTTCTTATTGCAAGAAGAAACCTGTCTAGAAAAAAAGAGTAAAGGTGAAATACAAGGAAATGATAACAAGAAACAGGAAAAGTGAAAGTCCCTTTTGACAGTATATCCATCTGTGATTAAAAGTTTTCCCTAAAACCAGGGTCACTTCCAAGTCCTCACTAGAGTTTGGTTACAAGTCAATAAATTCCTCTCTGCTTTAAACAAATACCAGTTGTGTTCTTGTCACTGACAATTGAAAGAGCCCTTACTCACACTGTTTAGTCAATCATAAAGACAAAAATAGCAAGTGAGTTATTGAACAATCCAATAACTTACACATAAAATAAACCATTTGATCAATAGATATTTCCTTAAGGCTTATTTTAAAAGAGACTCTAGGTTAGAGTAAAGAAGGCAGCCTGGCATTTCCATAATTAAGCCTTACATGAGAAGAGAAAAAGATACTGAAAAGCTTCCTAACTTAGTCTCAACAAGCTGAAATAGTTTATTGGGATGAAAGTATAGCTCAGCATTGGAACTAAATTCTAGATAAGGGCTTATGACTATAGCCTGGTCTCCATCCAAATATTCCCTTCAATGGTTTGCTGGTGCTCCTACCTCTAGAATGTAATTTTTAAATAACATGGTGAAAGGGAAAGAACTAAAGATTATTTGTAGTACATGCATCATGTAGGTTTCTAACCCTGTATCAGACTTTCAATATGTCACTTCCTTTAAATATATTTTATGAAGAATTTGCGGTATCTCATATTTTCACAACAACTCTGGGTAATAGGAAATATATCTTATATTTTCACATGTTATATAAAAAACATTAACTTTGAAAGAAGTAATTAAGCTTGGATTTTTTTTCCTTTGGAAGAATACAAATATACTTGAGAGACAAAAGTCTAATATGTATTAGATACACACATTATAATATATGATATATTCTATATTTTAGAATACAACAAATAAAGTTTGCATTCTAGAATTATATGTCTATGTTAGAAAATACTAAATATATACCTATAATATATAAAAGATTTAAGCTTTTTTCAGGCATTAATTTTATTGACTGAAATTGACTTAAAATAATTTAGTAATTTTACTTTTAGTGAATTTAATTTGTAAATTTAATTAGATTTGAAATTTTCATTGACTTAAAACTTTTATCATTGACAGGTTTGATTTACATGTAAGATTATAGCTTAAATTTCTTGTCACAATTTCCTTTAATAATCTTCAGAGAATTTTCTTAGAGTCTTTAATAACACCACAGCGAAGTATTATTAAATAAAATCACAATGTATAAATTATCCCTTGGGTTGAAAATTTAAGTTTTCTGGTTCTCAGTGGCATTCCTGAAATTACCTTTAGGGTGCATTTATTTTTTAAACTTACAAGCTTTGCTTTTACCCACAGTCTTATGAAAATTGTCAAAAAGACAGTGCAAACTGTGCACTTAGTCATTATATTATGCTTTATAATGTTTAACTGGATAGGTAGGTAGACAGACAGAATTATTGATCAACTGAGGAAAGATTGATAGTGCAGGAGAGCAAGAATAACTGGATCACTTAAAGGAAAATGAGTTTTAAAAAAGTGAAAGGAAATGAAACTATGAGTTCTGGCAGAGGAATTGATTTTTGATATTTGACATTTTCCATTGTAACTAATGAGGAAAAATTTGAACGCAGTTGCTATTGTTATTCGTGCAGCTATTTGCTAATAATGTAATTAATGATGATGACTATGATCATGGTGATGTTAAGGGTTGTGTGAAGATGTTGAACTTGCAGCTGATGACTTACATTTTCATAATGACAGAGATGGTCATCCCCAAATGAGGTACAGGATGGGGGTTTGAGAGAATTCACCAGAGACAGAGTAGGGAGCAGAACAGGCAGACTGACTGAAATACACTGCTGAGGGGAGCAGCGAGCAAGACAGGAGAGGTCTGCTGTGCCATGTGGGTTAGCTCCTGGCCTGGGATCGAACTCCTGTTGCAGTAGCTGTGGATAGCTTCACAGTGTTGTGACTTAACCCCTTGTGCCACCAGGGAGGCCCCAAGGAAATTTTTGGAGGTGATGGTATATGCATGCATGCATATGTTTAAACTCATCAAGAGGTAAACATTAAACTGTGTAAATTTTCATGTATCAATTATACTTTAATTTAAAAAAGAGAAAGTTCAACCTGGACATAGGTTAGTTGTTTATCTAATAAGGCAAAAATATATTGTACATGAACAGAGAGAATAAAGAATAAAGCGTAGATCCTACATCATGCTCTCTTGAATTCTCAGTCTTCAAATTTAGTTCCATATGAGTCCTGTGTCACTGTCATTTTGTTCTGTGAGACATAGCTTCATCTTTATTTTCTTAAATTTTATCGCATGGGTTCTGTTCCTTGGAATCAAATGATCCCTGACATATTTAGCTGATCAATTTCTCAATAATTCTATTGCCTTTGATGTAAAGTCTAATTCTCACACTAGACTAGCCTGTCCTATCTTTCAATGATCCTGTGATTTTTAAATTTTGAGAACCAGAAGTTTCACTTGACTATAATCTCAATAGAAACAATAAGGTTGATAATGATTACTAATGAAGATGACAACTTAGTGATACCGGAATTGTAGGTTTTCAGGCCTAGTCTCCCAGCCAGGAACAGATCCCAGACTGCAGGAGCAGCGCTGAGTCCACCACAGGTTGGTGTCTCATGAAGCGGTAGCAGGAGCTTCGCAGATGCTCAGGCAAGCAAGTGAGAAGAGGCAGGTTTGTTTAGAGAAAGAAAAAGTTTATTGCGGAGAAAAGGAAGAGAAATAAAGTTGGACTCTCAGGCCATGAAACCAGGCCAGAGAGGGGCAAGGGAGAAGAAGTGGAGTTGTGCCTTGGGGAATATATGCCTTCTCTCCCTAATTATTGTGAAGCTCCACCAGTCTCTTTGTGCTTGGTTAGTTCTCCGTGGTCTCACTCACTGCCTAAATGTCTCTTTGCCCGGAACTAAGTCTCTGTGTCCCAGCCCTTATCTTTTTTTCTCCATTGTCCTCTATTTGGAAAGTCTTGTTGACCCTAAGGTCATAAAGTAAGTCCCTAATGTCATAAGTCCTGGGGTGTTTGATTAGTCCCTTTTGGAATTTGTTGCCCTTATCTCTGGAGACTTCCTTAACTCTCCTGAAGTCCCTGCACTGTACTTGAGGCTACCTAATTATCCCTAACTTGCCCTAGGATTCACTAGGAATTAATAGAAGTCTATTTTTAGAATAAGGGAAGTTCTAACATCAGCATATGGTTTTCTGATCATACTATGATATTGACCAACCAGGAATGCTGTGGCTTCCACTGAACTTACACTCCACTACAATAGCAAGATTTTCCCTTTTGTTAACCAATTTCCCCATACCTACAATATAAATACTTGATAAATATTTGTTGACTAATTTAAAAAAAATGTTGCATTTAAAAGACATTATGGGATTATTCGATATAGGTATAGCTGTTCTTGCTTTCTTTTTTGGTCCACCTGCACACCTATGTTTATAGCAGCACTGTTTACATAGCTAAGCTTTAGAAACAACCCAAATGCCCAAAAATAGATGACTGGATCAAGAAGATGTGGTACATATACACCATGGAATATTACTCAGCATTCAAAAAAGATAAACACATGCAATTTGCAGCAACGTGGATGGCGCTGGAAGGGATCATGCTCAGCGAAATAAGCCAGAAAGAAAAAGAAAAATACCGGATGGTCTCACTCATAGCAGGAATATAGAAAATCTAAATAAGGGACCAGGAAAAAGACTAATCAATGCAAAGTAGTAATCAAAATCAACAAGCAGCTATAAACCAGAGACACACTGGGGTGGGGAGGGGAATTATGGAGAGGAAAATCTAGAGTCAAAATAAGGGAGAGGGTGCAATTGTATGGGGAATATAACCAAAATGAAAATGCATACATTGTACAAAGATGAAAAATGATGTAAGAATTATATAAAATAAAATATTAAAAATAAATAAATAAAACTGGTCAAAAAAAAAAAAGACATTATGGGGCCTCCCTGGTGACTCAGGTGGTTGAGCGCACCGCTGTGAAGCTATCCGCAGCCTCTGCAGTGCCGGTTGGATCCCCGCCAGCCTCAGAGCCACCCACATGGCAGGCCGCTCCTGTCTTGTCCTCTGCTCCCCTCAGCAGTGTATTTTGTGGGTCTGGGGTTCTGTTCCCCGCTCTGTCTCTGGTGAATCCTCTCACCCTTTCACGCATCTGGCCTGTATCCCAGCTCTTGTATAAATAAGTCTTTAAAAAATAAAATAAAATAAAAGACATTATGATTGGGTCCGTCTTATTTGGAGACTTGGACAAATTGCAGAGATATTTTTGTCTTTCAGTATCTAAAATGTAGACTTACTCCCATTAGTTCAAGAGGGCAGAATTAAAAAATTAAATCCATTATATGAATGTGCTGTATTCCTCTCACACTCAGAGAGTCTCACTTAAGACCTCAATCTTTACACTATAGTTACATTTTAACAGACCTCTAACTTATGTGCATAAAGTGTCATCTTGAAATAAAACTAATGACAAACATAAGCAGGTCTTCCCCACACAAATGCTACTCTAACTGATTACTGTTTTCTGTAGCCCCACCTCCCATGATAGCAGAAGCCAATTTTAAACTTAGTTATTTTCACTCTGCCTACATGAAATCACGATGGATGCTCAGTCACGCTGATTACCTGGTGCACACCTGCCAGTGTAATTAGAACTAGAATATGATGTTTTGCTCATTCACTAAACTAAAAATAGTATAAGCCAAGTGTAGCATCAGTATTTCAACAGTTAGAGGTCTTTGAGGGTGCTGAGAACATATGTTCTTATTAAATCAAGCACTACCTTTATTTGGAATTTTTTCTATCCTTATGCCTTAGGTCAGTGATTTAGTGCTATCTAGGTATAGCCCCAAAACCTACACTTGTAACAAAAATATTCAGAATTTAGTAGGAAGGTAGCAAACAATATTTTAAGAATACCATAAGGACAGAAGAAATGGAGCTAGCTTCCAGGTACTCATTAGAACTGTGCATTTTCGTTTTCCTTAAATATTTCTAGGAGCTGAGAAAAACTAGCAAAACATTCTGTTGACATTTCCAGACTAATCCCTTAATGCTGTAATAGGAATCCCATATTAATAATGATCTACTTCTGTGTAAATATACTAATTAGTTAAAGTCTACCATTCAACAGCTTATGCAGATACAACTTCCACATGTCTCTCCAATTATGATCTAAAGTCCTGCCTGGCAGAGTCTTTCCTTGAGCATAACCCACAACTTGAAATGTTGAACATTGTTTATTTAGATATTCAAGCAAGAAATCAGAGGTCATGCAGAAGTATTTATGTTACACTTCCTTCAGCTTCTCCTCTTTTGGTTCCTGGATCTCCAATCTTCTCCCTTCTACTAGTCAGTGCTCTTGGAGTGACTAGTCCATTTCTTATCCTCTATGCTGGTGACATGTTTTCCTGCTTGGATTCCAGCTTGCTAACTTTTCTCATTTTTGTGGACTTTCATTTTCCTGTCTTCACTGTTGAAAAGAGTCTTATTTTTCTTTTAAGACAGAAGTGATTTCCTTAGTCAACCTCTTATTACTTTAAACTAGTAGATTCATGCCTATAACTGAATGTATCTTCCATTCTGAAGAGTTAAAAGACTTATTTTGTGAGTCTATAATGATGCAAAATACCATCTAAAGACATATGTTGAATGTAAGTCCAAAGTAAAGTGATTGAGGAGAATTGTAATAGCAAGAGTTATAATATCAGCAAATAAGTAAACTCCAGAACTGAGCTGCTAAAGCTCACTGAGTCAGAAGCTAGAAGGCAGTAAATTAACAGGGCAACTGAAAAATACATAGAGAGTTGAGAAATTAAATGAAACCTGAAATGGGCCTCCCTGGTGGTGCAAGGGGTTAAGCACCGCACTATGAAGCAATCCACAGCCTCTGCAGCACGAGTTCGATCCCCAGCCAGCCAGAGAGAAAACCCACATGTCTCGGCAGACCTCTCCTTTTTCACCCGCTGCTCCCCTCAAGAGCGTATTTTAATCAGTCTGTCGGTTCTGTTCCCCACTCTCTCTCTGGTGAATTCTCTCACACATACCCCCGTCTGTGGCCTGTACCCCAGCTCTTTTATGCATAAATTTTTTTAAAAAGGAAACCTGAAATGTTCAGTGAACTGTCAATTCAAAGAAGCTAGAAATTGCCATTTTTGTCTTAGATGATCCATGAAAATGCAGGTAATTTTTTTTCATTGTGATTGTGTTACAGGGCTGGGAGAGGGGCAGCCCAGACCCCGCAAACCTGCCTGCTCTAAATAGGTTCTGCCATCCACCACATCAATGCAAAACATATGAGACTTTAATGAAAAGGAACTTTAACACAATTAGGAAACAATACAGGAAAAGCAAAGAATATAGTTTCTAAATCAAGCACCCAAAGTTACCTATCCCCTCATGGGTAAAAGTCCATCCAAGCAGGATTGGTCCAGAGCAAGGCCCCAAAGCCCGCCACAGGTCTAAAGCATCTTCCAGTGGGGACCCACAGAAAAGGGTCAGAAACAAACAGACAAGCCCAGAAGGAAAAGAGCAAAATCAAAATCAAGACAAAACCCGCCATTGTCACCTCCCCAAGGGACTCTCACCCACATCTGTGTCACCCAGTCCATGACCAAAAGGCAAGCACAGTTTCTTCACGTGTCTCTTGCCTCCATGTGCCTCCTCCAGGTCTCCTTCTAGCTCCATCCTGCTTCCTTCCTTCTAGGTCTCCTCTGCAGCCCCATCTCTGCCTGCTCACCTCCACCCTCCCTTGGGTGGGGCAGGAAACCTGGAATCTCCCTCTTTCCTGGGAACCACCCTGTTACAGTTATAGTTTATATATTTCCAAAGTTGCAGTCTATTTTTTCATATCCTGTGAATTTGTGATTCTTACTCTAGTTCCCTCTTGGCAGAAAAAAATAAAGATGAGTATGGTGTTTAAATATTGACATTCACATAGCAGTCATGTGATCCTGGATAATTGTTTTATTTCCTCTGATTTTCTATTTGCAAAAAGGAAAAATGTATGCATATTATAAACTTAATGGTTTTTATTGAGAAAAATGTATACCAATGGAACAGTGGCAAACTGAAAGTAGGAGCCAGGGAAAGATGGAGAAAAGGCAGAAAAAACTATGGACTATAGCTTAAACATTTGCCTTATTTGGAAAAGTTTAAGTTGCCTGTTTGAGATTAGTTATTAGGTTTTGATTTCTTAATCTTGGGGCATTTATAGGTTTAGGTTTTGAGTTTGCTAAGGTACTAGAACCACCTATAATGGGCCTCTTTGTTTCATTAATGGACCACAATAATCATCTTAAGTAACAGGAAGGGTTACAATGGCAACTGTAGATAAAAGGAAAAATACGCATGTTTGTTTTACAAATACAGCCTTCTCTTCCTATTTTCCCCCAGTCCAATTGTAACAGGGTGGTCCCCAGAGAAGGGGGAGGTTCCAGGTTTCCTGCCTCGCCAAAAAGGAGGGTGGAGCTGAGCAGGGAGAGAAGAAGCTTTGGGGGAGACTGAGGAAGGAGGAAGCAGGATGGAGCCAGAAGGAGGCCTGGAGGAGGCACATGGAGCCAAGAGACACGTGAAGAAACTGCTCTTGCCTTTTGGTCGTGGACTGGGTGACACAGATGTGGGTGAGACCCGTGGGGAGGTGACAATGGCGGTTTTTTTCTTGATTTTGATTTTGCTCTTTTTCTCCCAGATTTGTCTGGTTGTTTCTGATCCTTTTCTGTGGGTCCCCACTGGAAGATGCTTTAGACTTGTGGCAGGCTTTGGGGCCTTGCTCTGGGCCAATCCTGCTTGGGTGGACTTTTACCCATGAGGGGACGGGTAACTTTGGGTGCTTGATTTAGAAACTATATTCTTTGCTTTTCCTGTATTGTTTCCTAATTGTGTTAAAGTTCCTTTTCATTAAAGTCTCATATGTTTTGCATTGATGTGGCGGATGGCAGAACCTATTTAGAGCAGGCAGGTTTGCGGGGTCTGGCTGCCCCTCTCCCTGCCCTGTAACATAACAACTCTAATTCACTCATGCAGAATTCAGCAACTTGCAATACTCCCATGGATGCTATGGGTGGGGAAATAACAATGGACAAGACAGATAAAGCATTGGCGATAAACACATGGTGTGCTGCTGATTTGCGTGACAGCAATTGGTTCTATACTAATTTTCTTATATTCCAGCAAAGTAGCTGGAATAAAATAAGACATGCCCAAGGAAAAGAATAGGAGAGATTCGACATGAAAATAAGACTTGGAAATAGAGCCCAAAATTCCCTTTCCTGGGTTGGCAGCAATGAAAGTAACTGGTGACAGAAGGAGATTTGGGATATCAAGGAAGGGATTTTTGCTTCACTGCACCATTACCCCATGATCAAGAAAAGCTTTTAAGAAGCTATAAATAGTAAGCAGTGGAATTGTTGTAGAAATTTGCATCGAACCCACCCTCTCTGAATGCTTTGAATTGCTATGCAGGAAGAATTTAAATAAATGTTTAGAACTCTCCAAGGGGCTAAAAAATGGTTACAAGGAGTAAATGGAAATAGACTGCGAGTTTATGATCTCATATATAGTTATATCTGTTTTTTTTTTCTTCCTCCATTTGCTTTCTTTTGAATTAATTGAGTCTGGTTGTCTTTTGTCTTGCCTATTGATATAGGAGCTCTAACTCTGTTGCCTTACTTAAATGGTTACTTTAGGATTTATATGATATGTATTTATCTGATCACTTTCAGTTTTATATTATATGATACCACTTCACATTACAATTGTATGTGATGGAGGACAGGAATAGAAAAAACTGAAAAGGAGGTGTGCCACAAGACCAGAACCTGTCTCACACAGGGAGTTGGGGGTCTAGGGGAATAACATGACCATTAACCCAGCTGTAGAAGTCATGACCCTCAGGCACCAGTGCCTTATCACAATGCATAAGACTCAATGAGGATCAGATTGCAGTAGGGAGTGGAGGACAACCTGAGGGTAAAGATATGGAGATTGGGTCCACCCTGGAATCTCTGGTCCCTTTTTTTGCCTAATTATCCAAAATCAGCAACAAACAGGCCACTCCATGGAGGAGTGACCCCTCCCAAACAGAAGAGGACTATATCAGTGCAGTCTCTGCACAGGCTTTGGGCCCCACTCCCAATGCCCACCTGTGACTATACAGGTGCTTCTTTTCACCAACTGTTTCCCTCTGCAGGGCAGCAGTCTCCTGCCTGCCTGTGAGTTGTACCATACTGGGACTTCTCTTCACTGACTTCCCTCAGCGGAGGCCGCTCTCCTCAAGGCTGTCCGCCTGCAGCCATGCAGGCCTCTCTCAGCAAACCTGTCCTTTTCCGGGCAGCTCTTCCCACCTGCTTGTGTCTAAGCAAGTGTCTTTTATTCTTCTGTCCCCTTTTCCTAATCAACCTGCTCTTTAAATATAACTAACATCTCTGTCTCGTGGAGAAACTCACCTGGGAAACAAGCTACATGTCGCTGAAGGGGGAGCTCTGGTGAAACCTTTCCCAGAGTGAACCCAAGGACCCCGCACTCCAAATCCAGACTCCAAAAACCACGACAGTATGTTTCCATTTCTCCCCTTCAGTCTTTTGTCCTCTTTAAACACTTAACTGCTAAATAAACTGCTAAATTTTAAATTTCCCATAAATTGTTGCTGTTTTTTACTTTAAATGGTTGATTATGTGGAAGATAAACAGTTTTATAATTAACCACTTATTAACAATTCCTGGGGCTTTTCATACCTTTCCACCCACTACCATTTCTTTCTGCCCTGCATGAGCCTCCAGCTCTCTCTACTCCCATCAGCTGTGTCTTTCCCCAGCCTGAAACAATTTTCTCATCTGCACATGCTGATGTCTACTCCACAGAGTACATGAGGGAGTAGTTCAGAGTTGTTTTTGTGTGCCTCCGCCTCCTCTCCAGTACGCTGTAGCCACTGTGTGGTCCCCAGATTCACCCCTCTGTCTCCTGGACTGGAGACCCCTGGTTCGGCTTGGGCCACAGCCTGACAACTCTTCAAATAGTAAGTTGAGGCAAACTCACATAATCTGTTTTTCATGCCTGAGGGATCATGGTCCTGGATTTTTCTGTTGTTCAGAGACTTGAATACGGCTTCTCTCTATGGATGCCCACAGTTGTTTAGATATATTTGGTAATTATTAGTCCACCTTGACCAGTTTTTCTATTTCATTAAACTTTACAGAGTAATGAAAAGAAGTCAGCTTATCCCAGAGAGCTTGACTTTTTGTGTCATTTGTCTTTTAGGCATGTGTTTCTTGGTCACATAAAATTTCTTGCCCACACTGAACGTTGTGTACAATGGGCATCACATTCCAACTGTTCATGGGTGATAATGTAATTAGCATGGCCCAATGACTGTCCAGAGAGCTTCCCTTTTTATGATCTTTAGCCCTTACTGAACCAGGTAACAAATTTAGGAACCACACTGTGCTAAATTGGACCCCACACCACAAAGTGCCATAATTCCTGCATACACTGAATGTCATAAAACAAAAGAGAGTTCCAGGGGTAATTAGGGCTATAGACTTGAAAACTGTGATATTAACCTAGTTTATTGAGTTGAGGTTCATATATGAGAACTCTTAAAGACAGAAGAATTTTTCTGGCCAGAGTAAGAGAGATTTATCAAAAGACAGATATTTGAAAGATTTAATGCATAATAGGAACTTGATTGTTGCTGAAGGGGAACCATGTATAAAGAAAGAGAAGGCTTGCAGGCAGTACCTACTGAGTAAAGACCCCCCTCCAGTGGACAGCCAGCTAAGAAACGGGGGCCTGGTGCTTACAGCTTTAAGGAATTGAGTTCAGCCCATGATCTGAATGAATTTGGAAGCAGATTTATTCCAAAACCTCCAGAAAGGAATGCAGTCTTGCCAACACCTTGATTTCTGCTTCATAAAACTCTTTCCTAGGGACTTCTGACTTTCAGAATTGTAAGCTAATAAATGGGTATTGTTTTACGCTGCTAAGTAAGTAGCAGTTTGTCATGGTAGCCACAGAAAACTAATATAACCATCATGTTTCGAAAGATTTGTGTCTGAAACTAACACTTATTCCACTTCCTATATTAGTCATAATTAATATAACTAATGAAATTTAGTCAGGCTGATGTACATCAATTATGAACATGGCTTTATTAAAAAGATATTAAGCAGCTCACAATATCAAGAGAAAGGAAAAAGAAGCAGATTCAGAAAATGACGAGGTATGAAAGCTAATAGCAATTCTTCGGCCCAGACTGAAAACTGAGGGAGACATTACTATTCCTCCAATGGAACAGTATCTTGTTGGCAATTTTGACATCTCTAAACACTGAATAACTCAGTCAACCACTGACTCTACATCCTTAGCAACTGCTAGCAAAAGCCACCATAACCATCACTAGAAATTAATCTCCATTTTTTAAATGTTATTATTGCCTTTTCAGCATCTGGAAATGAATGCATTTGATTGGCTATAACTAGCTATGTGCCCACTCCTAGCTGCCCTAGTAGCTAGAAAATTGACAACCTGTTATTTTCAGTTATTTTAAAAAGAGGTAAGCTCTTCTGGCTGCTACATAGGTTGGAGTAGTCCAAAAGCAGAGAGGAAGAATTTTCAAAGGGTGGACAGACATTTCAGTACATCCCAATCACTCAGATCCTTGCCTCAAACTTTTGAATGTCCTGTTTTAAGTTCCTGCAGATCCCTGTTATAAGTTTGAGTCTTTTCTCTATTTCTTTAATTGGCTAAGATCTCCTCTGGGTAACATGGATGATACACTGATGATGTTTTGTTAAAATTTGAATTTTGGCTTTTCTGCAGTTAGCTGGTTATATCATTAGAAATCAGATTATAGAAGCACAGTAGTAGAACAAATCAAATATAAAATGCTGTCTTTTAATAGCAAGTAAGGTGACCTTGACTATGTCTCTACTTAGCCTTTTTACATTTGTTTTGTCAAGTGTAGAAATGGTAATGAGTGGACCTCAAATGGGTATTGATTAGTTAATGTGATCTTATAAAGCTATTTAGAGAAACCTCTGAAGAGCTAAATATGGATGTAAGACAAATTATGAGCAGGTGGTGGACAGGGAGAATTTATGAATTGTGACTGTAAAATTCGATTTTATATGTTAGAAAATGCCTTTTGAAACACTGTTTGTACACTGGAGTGAATATTTGTTTAAAATCCCTATGTTGAAATTCTAATCCTCAATGTGACGGTGTTGGGAGATAGGGAGCATGGGGTGTGATTATGACACAGATAGAATTAGTACCATATAGAAGACACCCCACAAAGTGCTCTTACTCATCCCATGTGAGTGTACAACCAGAATTTGGCCATCTGTCACACAGAGGAGAGCCCTCACCACATCCCTATCATCCTTGCACTCTGCTGTTATACTTCCCAACTGATGGTGAGAAATTAAGTTCCATTATTTATAAGCCACTCAGTTTATGAGATTTTCTTATAAAAGCTTGAACTAAGACACTATTTTTATAAATCTAAGGAACGTGATAAAGTAATAGTAAGTTTTTATTATATCACTTAAGGTATTTTGCTCAAATATATATATATAAATTCAAATTTTATCTGCTGTTCCACCCCCACCCCATTGATTAATGATGCTTTGAATGAGTTGGCTTTTGCTCTCCACTGTTTTCTAGTCTCAATTCTTGATTCTCTTGAAAGAAGGGACAGTGATACATGGCTCCCAAGAGTCTTTTCTTAAATGGCTTGTACATCAGGAGTTGATTATTTAAAGGGCCATTGCAGCAACTTCAAGATTGCCTACCTTGTTTAAATACAATCTGTGTGGACTTCAGACTAACTAACTTACAAATTAAATTATATGATAGAAAAAATTAAGATGGAATGATGGATGGATAGAAGAATAGACAGGTTGATATATATCTGTTAAAACAAATATAGCAAACTATTCACTAATGGATCTAGGTAATAAGTGCATCATGGTTCATTGTACAATTCTTTACATTTTAAAATACATATTCATTTTAAAATCAAATTTTAGGAAAAAGAAAAAATTATGTTGAAGCTAAAAAATGCTTTGGAGTTTATATATTACAAATTCATTATATGGCAGAGTTTTATGATGGTGGTGAATGGAGTGAATTTGATAAATAAAATTAAGACAGAATAAGTGAGGGAATGGCTAAATTGAATAGCTAGAGTTGCAGAATCAGAACTTATTGAGGCTTTTGGACTCCCAATCAAGTGATCTTTATTAATCTATGGTCACATTTAGGTAACTAACCTAGTCTTAATATGAAGGAAATCCATCTTGAGACACACATGTGCAAGACTTTAGACTATGGTGTGGTATCTGGCATATAATAAGCATGTTTTTCTTAGTAGTTGAAGTCAAAGGGCTGGATTTGTTTCAGAATTCAGAATCTTTCTGATCTTAAAATGTGTTAAATATGTTATTACTTCACAGTAGCATGGACAGTGTCCCATAATCAAATATATTAATACACCTGAAGTGAAATATATGGACATTTGCAACAGATTGGATAAAGATATAATGAATAGCTTAACATCAATTTAAGCCGTTCGTCTATTAAATAGCAAAAAAAAATTTCAGAACTTTTAATTCTATAGTTGCACATGTGAGCTTGTGGGTCTAAACTTGTGTCATTATCACTAGAAAGAATGTTTTGAAAATTAATGCTTCACAAACATGATTCATTCTCGTCAGCACTGATAAATTCTTTATTTGTGCTAAAGAGAATATGAGAAGGGATGACATAGATTATAAGGGAATTTATCAGGAGAAAGTAGTTTGTTGTTGTTTTCTTATTTGCCCCCACTTAATCTAGCAAATCTTAGTGCCAAACAATAGGCATGGTCCATAGTATACTCTAAAATAAGGTGCCATTAAAAAAACAGCATAAGTTATTTTTCTAAGTAGACTCCTCTTCTTCAACAGGACAACTCATCTCTATCATTTTAGGATCAGTTTAGATTCCTCCAGCTATAATTACTTCTCTCCTAAATGAGATTAACTAGCCATCCTCTATATTCCCGTAATAGCTTTTGACATACTGTACATTACCACTGTGTTTACTTATTTACTTTTCTGCCTTCCGCACTTTGAGGACAAACACTAAAACATTTAACTTACATTTGTTCTGGCATTCAGTAGAGTCTTCATTATTGAGTGATTCAGTGGGTTCTAATTGAATGAGTGAGCCACTAGCTGTTCATTAGATAGGCATACCGACAGCTCTAATGGCACTTTATGCTAGATCCAATGCAGAAGTTTGATATTGTTACATGAAATTATAGTTTATGAAAGTCTCTTTAGGGTGAAAGGGAAGATTGGAGCAGAGCACATTCATCTGGTGGATAAGGACATTCGGGGAAGTGAAGACCTCATGGAATTCATCTTGCTTCCAGAATTTACAAGGATCAAAGTCGTATGTTAAAATACAGTGTGCTTTGGCAGGTCTTTGTTCTGATGCTCTGCCTCCATGGACAGACCTTGTTTAGATTTCTCGAGCTACCTCTAAATAGTCTGTCTTATTTTTCAATATTTTTATTAAAGATTTATGTATTTATGCATACAGGAGCTGGGGTGCAGGCTAGAGGTGCAGGAGGGTGAGAGGATTCACCAGAGACAGAGTGGGGAGCAGAACAAGCAGATTGACTGAAATACACTGTTGAGGGGAGCAGCAGGTGAGACAGGAGAGGACTGCTGCACCATGTGGGTCATCTCTGGGGATCAAACTCTTGCTGCAGTGGCTGCGGATAGCATCATAGTGCTGAGACTTAACCCCCTGCGCCATCAGGGAGGCCCCAATTTGTCTTATTTTATCTCAGCTTCATATTTCTACTCATGTCTTTGAAACCTTCATGATATTTTTTTAAAGATTTATTTATTTTTATAAAAGAGCTGGGGTATATGCCATAGGTGCAGGAGGGTGAGAGGATTCACCGGAGACAGAGCAGGGAGCAGAACAGGCAGGCAGATCTAAATACACTGCTGAGGGTAGCAGCGGGCAAGACAGGAGAGGTCTGCCATGCCATGTGGGAATCTCCCTGGCCGGCCAGGAATCTAACCCACACTGCAGAGGCTGCGAACAGCTTCACAGCGCTGCACTCAACCCGCTGCGCCACCGGGAAGGCCCCCTTCATAATATTTTTGTATCTCTTTTCTAGGAAACTGTTTTGTCTTAACCTCACTGCTTTAAATCACCAAAACCAAATTGCATGTGTTTATCTTTTTTGAATGCTGAGTAATATTCCATGGTATATATGTACCACATCTTCTTGATCCAGTCATCTATTTTTGGGCATTTGGGCTGTCATGCTCAGCGAAATAAGCCAAAAAAAAAAAAAGAAAAATACCGGATGGTCTCACTCATAGCAGGAATCTAGAAAACTTAAATAAGGGATCAGGAAAAAGAATAACTATAAGAAAGTGAAAATCAAAATCAACAAAAAACTATGAACCAGAGACACTTTTTGGGGGGTGGGGGCTGGGAGGGGAGGGATTGGGGTCAGAATGGGGCATGTGCAGTTGTATGGGGGAATATAAAAATAAAATTTATTATTTAATAAAAAAAAAATAAAGCTTCTTTGAGCCATCTAAAAAAAAAATAAATAAATTAAATAAATAAATAAATAAATCGCCAAAACCAAAATTGATAACATAGATCTCTTACCTGGTCCACAGTTACCAATCAGTACTGAGAATTTCTTAGCAACATTAGAATAAGCAGCTCTGGGGGCATTATGTTTGGAGAAGGAAGCAGAGCCCAGCCAGGTGAGTTAGGGCTACCATAGCAGAGACAGGAGGTAAAAAGCAGTGTAAAAAGTACTTCTGGAAGCTTTGATCAGATTCTGAGAGGATAAGTGCCTCTTTAGAGTGTAGATTATGTGATTCATTCTTTCTACCTCCCTGGCACTAATGCATTCCATTATTGTCTCCATTAGTTGATGCCCAACTACTGATTAATAATCTTCATCAATTTGGCATCCCATTAGCACACACCAGTCAGTTCAGAGTTCAGAGTATAGTCAATAATTCTTTGAGTAACTTTTTAAAAGCACCACAGTACCATTTCAACAGCTCTGATCTGGGTAAAACAATACCCAAAATATCAATAACAACACTGGTCATCATGATTAAATTCCAGATGGTTATTAAATAATGAAAGCTCTAGAAAGTGAATAAGAAAAACTGACTTGTCTTCTGCCTCCATTTGATTAAGCACATCAAATACCATACTGAAAACAAACCCACAAACATCTTTGTATCCTGGGATAATAAGCATATACAAACCAACAAACAGAAGCATGGCTTCCTGTCTAGAAGTACCACCTAAATTTATGAACCTTTGAACCTTTTTCTATAAAGCACTAATTCCCTTGTAAAAAAACAGTACTCTGTCTTCTGTATTATGATTTCTGAAGATCTATGATAGTACTCACAGATATATAATTATGTGAAGAGACTGCTGTGTTTGCTTTTTCAATTGTGAGCAGACTTCATCCTGGGAATGATAACCTTAAGGCTTTATTAATTTTGATACTGTGCCTTTTTTTTTTTTAGTAGAGGCATGTTTATTTATTTAGTTTGTTTTTATTTATACATGCACTGGGTACAGTCAGAAGCGAGGGAGGGTGAGAGAATTCACCAGAGCCAGAGCGGGGAGCAGAGCAGGCAGAAGGACCAAAGCACACTGCTGAGGAGAGCAGTGGGCGGCAGGAGAGGTCTGCGCGCCATGTGGGACCCTCCGCTGGTGGCCGGGGAGCAGCCGGGGATCGAACCGGCGCCGCAGAGGCTGCGGGCAGCTTCGCAACCCAGCGCTCAACCGCTGCGCCATCCGGGAGGCCCTTGATACTATGTCTTTTAAAAAAATTTATTGATGGGCCTCCCTGGTGGCTCAGGGGTTAAAGACAGTGCTATCAAGCTATCACCAGCCACTACAGTAGGAGTTCGAACTATGGCCAGCCAGTGAGCAACCCACATAGCACAGCAGACCTCTCCTGTCTTGCCCACTGCTCCCCTCAGCAGTGTATTTCAGTAGATCTGCCTGTTCTGCTCCCCACTCTCTCTGGTGAATCCTCTTACCCCCCACACTTCTGGCTTATATCCCAGTTCTTGTATACACAAATAAATAAATCTTTAAAAATAATTTTTATTGAGGGATCCCTGGTGACAAGGGTTAAAGACAAAGCACTATCATGTTATTGCCAGCCACTGCAACATGAGTTTGATCCCCAGCCAAAGAGATAACCAACATGGTGCAGCAGACCTCACCTGTCTTGACTGCTGCTCCCCCTCAGTAGTGTATTTCAGTAGATCTGCGTGTTCTGTTCCCCTCTCTGTCTCTGGTGAATTCTCTCACTGCCTGTACCTCTGGCCTACATGCCAGTTCTTCTATACATATACAATTCTTTTTTTTTTTTTTAAAGATTTATTTATTTATTTATTTAAGCACTGGGTACAGTCAGAAGCGCAGGAGGGTGAGAGAATTCACCAGAGCCAGAGCGGGGAACAGAACAGGCAGACTGATGAAGACATACACTGCTGAGGGTAGCAGCGGGTGCAGCAGGAGAGCTCTGTTGCACCACTTGGGACTCTTGCCGGCGGCCAGGGATCGAACCCGCACTGCAGAGGCTGCAGGCAGCTTTGCAGCCCGGCCCTCAACCACTGTGCTACCAGGGAAGGCCCCATATATAAATCTTTTAAAAAATATTTTTATTAATTTATGCATGTATAAATGTATACAGGTATGCATGTCTTTATTTGAGGGTGAGGGAGAATGGTAATTTGTTCTTTTTAAAAGTTGAATTGTTATTTATTTTTCATCTCTTGACTTCCTTTCATGAAATTAGTTCTAAGGAAAGAGAGTGAAGAGTTGAGAAGCCATGGTAGGGTTTATAATGTTTGTGGAAGATCAGAATAAGAAGCAGAAGTGAAATTAGCAGATGGGAATACTGGTAAGGCATCTATGAGAGGAATATTATGAACCAGATCTTGAAGGGTGACATTTTCAAAATGTGTCAGGGTTTCAGTTGAGTAGGTTTCATGAGCAGGAAAAGAGGATAAAAGGAAGATAATATACAGTCACCTCAGATATCATTTCACCACTGGTGCTTTTTTCCAACTAGAACATTAATGCAAAATATAATTAATATTCAGCTGCATACACTTAGCATTATGTAAATAAACTTGTCTTTTGGGATGGATATTTTCCATATTGAAAGATTTGTTAGAAAGTCTGAGTCTTCATCATACAGAACATTATCTATACATCTTCCTCCCTTGCTATCTTCCTCAATGAAATAATAAAAAGCATACTTCAAATTTTCCCCAGAAATCATTCAAACTACAAAGGCAATATGGGGATTAAAGATTACTCTCCTTTGTGGTTTTTTGGTGAGCTTGCTGTTGTCTTCAACTCACTCTGAAATGCATGTCCTATATGAGTTTCAAAGTGAAAATATAAAAGAAATACATTTCTCTATATTACATATAATGATTAAATATTTAAGAAATCAGTCATGACAGTCACACTTGATAATAAGAGCACTTCAGTTATCACAAACAAATTATTTACCCTCTTCCCTCTCTCCAGGGAGAATGGGTTCCCCTGGTATTTATTCCCTATAGAGTTAAATTAAACTCGTTTGTGTTTCCTGATGTGGATAAGTATCCATCTGTGGCCCTGATTACCACCATCATTATGTGTTATTAACCAATGTGAAAATTATCAAGTTACATAATGATAGCAGTCAGTTAGCACTACTAGCCTTCGGATTCTTAGTTGAAAGTGTTTTCTACAAATGAAGAGTTTAAAATTGCAATTTGTGCTTTAAACAAAGTAGATGGAGTGTGTCAGTGTGTGTTTAAAATACTATTTCTATATTACTGTTCTTATATGTGCTATTTACATATAACTGTATTCTTATTTCTCCAAAGCCTCCATCAAATATAAATAACAATCATTGATTTAACATGGGATTAAGTACAATTGTCTAGTATGATAATGGCTCTAGAAACCAGACTTGGCTAGTCTTGGGGGTAATTAAAAGAGTGATCTTTTCAGAATTTCAATTTCAAGCTTTCTCACTGAGTAAATTATAAAGATGCACCCCAGGGAACTTTAAGAAAGTAATGAGGCTTTCATTTCCATATGTCAGATTAGTTTTTCCTAGTGTACTTATTATCAGAAAAGGCCATGAGCTAATTTCTTGGCTCATTCAAAGCAGAGAAGACCCTATCAACATTTTCCAATAAAAGACACAAGGAAAAAGTTAGGGTTGAGGGCGGTTTGCTGCCAGAGAATTTTTCATGCTTGCCCTGACTCTGTAAGACAATCTGAGTGCATTCTTATAAATGGAAAAATGGGTATGTATGGAAGAGAATCCATTTTCAAAAGAAACATGACATTGTCTAAGCACACTATGCATACTTATTATCTGATGGCCATCTGATGCATCCAAGATTGGAAAACACATTTTGATTTAATCTGTGTTATAGTGTGTTAACCAAACTGCTTATTTGCATTGAAGTTCACCAGATCTATCCAGCTATATAGTTTCTTAAATTGCTATTTTTGAACATGATTCTAAAATTAGTAGATCTTATTTTGAAACACTTTGTAGCTGGCCTGTACATGTCATAGATCCGTATCATACAGCTGATATCCAAATAGAGGTGTCTTGTATACAAAGCTACATCACATTCACCATTTCACCTTTCTGTCATTCTCTGATGCTAATCACAGGCCATTGTCAGTTTCTGGGATCCCATTCACTCAAATACTGGTGATGTTTTAGAAAATAATCTATATCCCTATTCTCATTCCAGGTACACATATCATTTTATGTAGATTGGGACTTTGTTTCTTAAGGAGACAAGTTCTGCTGGTGGAAAATCCAGATAGAATAGGAAGTCCCTGATATTTTTCATAAAAGGAATAAATTCTTGTTAGTAGTTCACTTGGTGGCATTAGACACAGAACTGGTATTAGCATCTCTTAACTATGTCTGCAAAGTGCTCAAGCTAGTAAGAGTTGATCAAACATTTAGGCTTTGTAAAATAGATATCTGAGCACACTGTGTGTGCTCAGTTGAAATTTATTTTACCACTACATTATCCATAAGAGTTTGAATATTATATAGAAAAATGATGAAACAAATTATATACAGAGCTATTTCAGTTATGTGTGTAGGATGGGTATGATAATCAAATTTGGATATTGAACATAGAAAATAATGTTTCATTTATTTGAGAGGGAGAATAAATATAGAACTCTCAGATAAAGATGTTCTTTGCTTTTTTTCCAAGTTCATTTTGGGTTTTATCAACTTCAGAATTCAAAGAAACAAGTAATGCTTCCATTACTGAGTTCATACAGTATCCAAGAAAATTCAGTTTATAAATGCTCTAAATGGGCAATAAAACATATTTTCTATAGTCTACAAAGTCTTCGGATAATGTATATATTTCATTATGTAAGTCACAAAAATCATAAACCTGCCAAAAAACAGCATGTCACTAGATTTGAAAAAAAACAAGATGTCACCTTAAGAAATATTTATAAAACATACTTGATTTCTCCTTTAGAATAACTGGTAATTTTGTGTCCCTTAATACTAAAAACAAACAAAAAAACACTTCACTTCCTGGTAGAAATTAAATTCAGAAAACAAGAAAATATTTTACCACTTTCTTAGACATCTTTTCTTTATTGTTAGCATTTTGATCAACTGTAATAAATCATTGTAAGTGAGCCATGCCCCACTTGATATAAAGAAGCCAGTGAAAAAGTCCCAAAACACAGTGGAGTAGAATTGTAAGTAAAACTGAGAAAACACAATAGATATAGAGAAAACTAAGTAATAATAAATACAATATAGGGAATTAAAAAAAAATCTCTTGGTCAGTACTCAGCATTAAAATATAAATCCTAATTTCACAACTTTCATATAATTGCATTTCAGTCAAATTGCATATGGAATGACTCTTTGGCTTAATGCTTGATTCATGTTACTCAATGCTAAAAAAAACAGCTTTGATTGTAGGTACTATATGCTAACACTCATTTCATTCCCTCAAATCTACTATAAGATATAACACTTCTACTTTTTTTTTTTTAAGAAAAAACTAAGAGCACTGACACTAAAGAATACAAAATCAGGTCTTGTTCATCAAATCTAAACTAAAAAAATAGCTGTTTACAAAAATACCTTGAGGACATGGCCTCTGAACTTGAAGTAATATCCCTACAAGTGAAATAAAACACAAACTCAGTGAATGACATAAAACTATATGTAAAATAACAATATAGCCTGCCATATAATGGAGGTAACCATATACTCTATGGCATCAGAGAAAAAATGAACCAAAAGCTACCAGAAGTATTAGAAAAGGCTTGCTGGCATAATTAACATATGGGATTGAATAAAAGGTGTTAGTAAAGATGACATATTTGTCAATCAAAGAAAAAAAGGAAATTGGAGAGGATCATAGTATATTAAAAGCTGTATGTCATGTAGAGGATTTTTTTTTTCTTGTAACTATTACAGAATTACTGAAAGATGTTGAAGAGTCTAGTGACACAACACTTTCTGCTGTTAGGAGTTTGACAGTGATACCAAGTTTAATTTGAAGGGTATAAATAAAAGACAGAGCTATTGGATAATCCTAAATAAAAAAAGAATGGGAAACTCTTCGATAGCTGTGGAGATAAAAGAGATAATGATGACTGGAAAGATGTTTTAAAAAATAAAATTTGGACCACCCTGGTGGCCTAGGGGTTAAGTCTCAGTGCTATCACCACTGTGTCCTGAGTTCAATTCCCGGCCAGTGAGCTAACCCATATGGCAAGCAGACCTCTCCTGTCTCACCCACTGCTCCCCTCAGCACTGTATTTCAGTAGATCCACCTATTCTGGCCCCTGCTCTGTCTCTGGTGAATCCTTTCACCCTCTGCACCACTGGCCTATACCCCAATTATTGTGTGCATAAATCTTAAAAAAAATAATCAACTGTATTTGGCCACATGACAACCAAACACCTACATTTATTTGAGAGTGCTAATTTAAAAATGGGGGCAAATATTTCATTCAAATACACTGAACAAAAGCTTTGGTGTGTTTTCTGCTAGATAGAGGAGCTTCAGTTCTCACAATTTCATGAAGGAATTCTGGAAGAAATTAGAATCACAGCATAATTTAACAAAAATCAGATTCCAATTTTAAGACAAGTTACTTGATAATTAGGAAGGAACAATAGTTATGAGAACTCAAATTAAGTCTTATTCTGTTACTACTATGTTTGAAAAAGCAAATTAGGGCCTCCCTGGTGGTGCAAGGGTTTAAGGCGCAACCTATGAAGCTTCTGCAGCCACTGCAGCAAGAGTTCTATCCCCCGGCCCATCAGGGAGCAATCCACATGGCACAGCAGACCTCTCCTGACTCGCCTGCTGCTCCCCTCAGCAGTGTATTTCAGTCACTCTGCCTGTTCTGTTCCCCACTCTGTCTCTGATAAGTCCTCTCACTGCCCCCTGCATCTCTGTCTTGTACCCCAGATCTTGTATGCATAAATAAATAAATCTTTAAAAAAAAAAAGGAAAAATTACCTGTTCTGGACCTCAATTTAAGAGATTGTATATGTGAGATTTGTGACAATCCTATTCAATTTGCCTGTAATTCTTAGTCATAGAGTTCTCTTGGGCATGCTACTTAAAATTAGCACTCTCTTGTTGTACATGCATGTAGGTGAGGGTGATTATTTTTACCTGATTCATTTAATTAGCAGCAGTAGCTATCTAAGTATTTAAGGTAGTGGAATATATGAAAAAAGAATTTAAACCCCCTTGAGTAATTCACAATCTACAAATGATAAAACAGATCAATAATTTATTTCTTTTTATTGGTTGGTTTGTTTTTTATTGCAATTTCAGATCAGTAGCTCTAAGTTAATCCCGAACTTTATGTATTTTTTAACTTCTAAATGTAGTATTTCTTTTCTTAAACTGTTGTTAATTTTTGGACAATATATGATTTCTGCCTTCAAGTGTGATCATCATAGTTGTCCCATCACCAAAGCACCCATGGTCCATCACCATAGTCCATTGAGTTTATTTATTTCAAAGGGTCAAATGATCAAATAATTTAAGATTATTTATTTATACAAGCACTGGGTACAGTCAGAAGCGCGGGAGGGTGAGAGAATTCACCAGAGCCAGAGCGGAAAGCAGAACAGGCAGAAGGACCAAAGTATACTGCTGAGGGGAGCAGTGGGCAGGAGAGGTCTGTGCTCCATGTGGGCCCCTCACTGGTGGCCAGGGATCGAACCGGCATTGCAGAGGCTGCAGGCAGCTTCGCAGCCCAGCACTCAACCACTGCGCCATCAGGGGAGGCCCATGATCAAATGATTTAATAGATGTAAAAATGTTTTGAAAATAAGAAAATATATAAATGTAAGACAATATCTTTATATATAAACCATTATATAAGAGATAGCCATTATACAAGAGATAGCCAGAGGAGCATTCAGGAGCTACTCCACAACATCTATTGGAGATCTATTGTTTTAGGTATTGACTTACAACTTTGAAGGGAAAAGACCAAGTTCTTATTTTCAAGTGCTTTAATTCTAATTTGGACAGGCAGACAGAAATCAAGTAAATAAACTAGAAAATACCAGCTGGTGATAAATTCTAACATTGAAATATAATATCATTTTGTAATTGTGGTGGAGAATCAACTCTAGTTGGTGTGGCCATTGCAGAAGAAAGATTGAACCAAAAGTTGAATAAAATAACTCTAATACTATGGGGACAAAAAAGGAAGCAGGAACCAGAACAAATAGTTAGACCAAGTTAGGAGCTAAGAACCTATGCCCATTGGAATTTTAGATAGGAGAACAAATTATTTTATTTCCATTTTAAGTGATTTTACTATTTTTTTAAAGGGGGAATAAAGAAGAATATTAGAAGATGTATTAAAAAGTTAAATTACTGATGTGAACCGTTGGTGATCAGGTCTAAGTTAGCTGACATTAGGTTAGAAGTTAGGGATAGACTTGGGATGGATTTTATAGTAGTTCAAATTTTAGAATTGAGGGCCTCCCTGGTGGTGCAAGGGGTTAAGAGGCAGCATCATGAAGCTATCTGCAGCTACTGCAGCACGAATTCTATCCCTTCAGCATGAGTTCAATCCCTGGCCAGGGAGGTGACCCACATGGCGCAGCAGACCTCTCCTGTCTCGCCCGCTGCTCCCCTCAGCAGTGTATTTCATTTTCAAAGAGCAGAGAGAACTCTCTCTCTCTCTCTCATACTCACTTCCTTTACATTTATTACTTCATTTAATCACCATAAATGATTAAGCACTCTTATTTTGAAAAAAGCGCTCTTTTCTTTTACCTACTCACAAGGAAACCAAAGCATGAAAATGTTAGGTCTTGACCAAGGGTACCAGCTTCTAAGTGACAAAGAAAACACTTGAACCCAAAAATCCTGCCTCCAGTTTATGTTCTTGACCATGACAGTTTTCTGGCAAAGGGTAAGGCAAATGACTTCATATTATGTAGTTGAAAGCAAAGTACAGAACAATACTGTCAGTCAAAGAGAGTGTGTGCCTAATGTTTTCATCAATAATGTTTATTGTACTCAACTGAACTCTTAAAATAATGTTGTGCTAGTAAGTTGAAAGCATCCTTTTCAGCTAATCTACTGCATTTCTGGCAAAGTACGTTGTGGTGGGCCAAGTGTCTGGCATCCCTTTAGCATATTTCATTCTTTCCTTCTGATTTTTCAATTTGGTGGATGTGTTTTTGTTTTCATGCTTGAAGATTATTGTAGGAGGAGGAAGGAAAACACAGTTGGAGGGGGGCACACTAGACTGGGGTATGGGACTACGGGTGCCTTTATGATAGGTGTGGTATGGCGGTACACACCCAAGGGGTATGATCCTAAACCAATGTTGCCTCAATTAAAAATAAATTAGGAAACTATTGTAGGTAAACATTGGATTTATATTTCTTAGTAGAACAGGACATTTACTTAGCATCATAATTAATAAAATTTCTCTACGTATTTTTTCCATTACTTTGTCCCTACTACTAAATGATCATATTCCTGGGATGTTTTTGTAAACAATAACAAAAAAAATCAATTAACCATGTAACAGAATTAGCACTGTCAAAACTATGTTTTATATATTAAAAATAGTTGATGTCCCAGATATCTTAATAGTTGATGAATGCCTAGCCAATACTTTATAAGAGAAACTGGTCTGTCTGACTAACAAGGCTAAAAAGTTGATGTATCAGAGACACCTGTCCATGTTGGAAACTTGCAAAGTCAAAGTATTGGTGCCAAACATAGGGAGAACTTTATTTTGCATTCCATCCATTTAAATCTGTTAGGAATTTATGTGAAAATTCTTTCTCCTCCTCTCTCCCTGAGGAGAGAATAGGTGCATCAATGTTAAAAGTTACATTATACAAAATCCTGCCAGTTTTCCTTTCCCAGTGTAGATAAAAGTCTATACAGATCTATCAAGCCATGGTTACCTAGGCTTTAGTCATCTTTTGAGGCTTCAGATGTAGACTGATCTCTTACCACTCACTGTTGCCCATTAGACCAGTCACTTCCCTTACCTTCCTATCAATGGTTCTAAGACAGTCTACTGTTCATCATACTACCTTCCCATAAAGCTTGGAGATCAAAGAAATGGGCATTTGCTGAAGGAATAGCATTGTTGTAGACCATGTTCGCTGTCACAGAGAGACTCCACCTGACTATTTTAAGTCAAGGGACTTCTAATACAATTCTTACATGCTGTAGAGAATCTAGAACTGTCCTCTCTGTTGATCTCATTGTTTTAAATAGACTCAAAGTTGCCACAATTAAATAGACAGGTTTTATTCCAGTTTTAACTTGAAAATAAAGTAATAAATTTTTTGCTTCAAATTTTCTGCTGAAGCTTTCCTGTTAAAAGTCAAACAAATGTTGATTTTTTTTAAAAAGGGCTATGCAGATGGAAGTAATTTCCCTGATTATTTGACAGTTTTGAATGCACAAACACAGCTCTACTGTCAGCAGATTATATATTCTGGTGTTGTACTTCATAGGAGTGTCTTCACTCTACTGCCACATGTGAATTTCACTTCCTTGTTATGGCCTCTTACCACTAGTTTCTGCAAGGCTGTATTTTATGGGAAAAATGACCTATATTTGGGAAAAAATCAGTGTATTATCATTACAAATGCTAAATAGCAAGCAGATCAAAATATCGTTACTAAATACTACTGTTACTTTCATTTAACCTCCAACTGTTCCACATTTAACCACTTCTTTTTTTAAAATATATATATAATTCTTAACTCATTTTTCATTTTTGCACAATGTATACATTTTCATTTTGGTTATATTCCCCATACAATTCCCACCCCTCTTAACCACTTCTTTCCCTATTAGTAGAGGCCTCCTAAGTTCTGAATATGTTTAGTTCTACTTATAAGAAAAATAAATCCTAATTTAAAAACTATGTTGAAAGGTCGATCTGTGTAGAAAAAATTGTAAAGTAGGTTCTAAGATAGTTTTGATGATCTTAGAAGTTCATTTTCAAATTGGTCCCTCGAGGCTTAGATGTTAGAGTTGCTGTTTGAAAACATCAAATTTTCAATACTGCCAAGAAGGCTATATCTGAAGGGTTGTAAGTGAGCTTCTTCAATATTTAATTGTGACAGTTTCTTGAAGGTTCTAGTAATTGCTTATTAGATAAAATACTGAAAAGATTGTATTGTTACTGTTTTAATTAATAAATGATATGACTAAACTCCAGTATCAATCATATCATTACCCTGACCAGGAACATTCAGTCACTCTCCATTTACCTACAAAATAAAATGTGAATTCTCTGAGCTGTATTTAAAACTCCCCTAATGTGACTCAACCTATGTCACCTGTGTTATCTCTCTGCTTCACTCCCTCTGCCCTAGTCAATCTTACTCTTAAAAATATTTGGAAATGGGCCTCCCGGGTGGCGCAGCGGTTGAGCGCTGGGTTGCGAAGCTGCCCGCGGCCTCTGCGGCGCCGGTTCGATCCCCGGCTGCTCCCCGGCCACCGGAGGAGGGTCCCACATGGCGCGCAGACCTCTCCTGCCGCCCGCTGCTCCCCTCAGCAGTGTACTTCGGTCCTTCTGCCTGCTCTGCTCCCCGCTCTGGCTCTGGTGAATTCTCTCACCCTCCCGCACTTCTGACTGTACCCAGTGCATGTATAAACAAACAAACAAATAAATAAATAAAAATACATGCCTCTTAAAAAAAATATTTGGAAATAAGATTAAAGAGTCTCCCTTGATAACCTGTGTTCACGTTAAGCATTCTTATCTTACACTAATTTATTTCTGCTAACTAGCCATATAGCTAAAATGTTCTAAGGGGATATTCTGCTTTCATTCAAGACAGAATGAGCTGTCTTTTTTAAAAAATATATATTTATTTATTTATACAAGAATCAGGTACAGGCCAGATGCACGAGAGGGTGAGAGGATTCACCAGAGACAGAGCAGGGAACAGAACAGGCAGACTGACAAAATTCACTGCTGAGGGGAGCAGCGGGTGCAACAGCAGAGGTCTGCTTGCCAAGTGGGCTGCTCTCCAGCCTGCCGGGATGGAACCGGTGCTGCAGAGGCTGTGGACAACTTCATAGCGCAGAGCTCAACTGCCTGCTCCACCAGGGGAGGCCAAGAATGAGCTGTCTTGAAGAGAATAAACTATAATATAATTAATATGCCAAATTTGCAAATAAAGTAATGCATTATTACTATCCCATGGAGAAGTCCCTCACATGCTTATAATACTGATGTCTTTACCATGGACTCCCTTTTTGAAATAGTTCTGTTTCTGAGGTCGTGCCATGCTGTTTCCTTCTTCTCCCCAGCCCCACAACCAACATTATGCTTGTCAAGATACATTTATACTGTTCCATGTGTCATAGGAAGCCATCTCTGGATGGCATGTTAGGCTGATTGAGAAGTTTTTAGTAGTTATATTTTTAGAATATCAAATTAAATTATTTTAAATTAATATTCTTAAAACATATAACAGTGGCAATTAAAAATAATAAGGCTATTTTGCAAATAGAAAGATAAATCTTAGCTGAACTTCTTCAAGGTCTGTTTAGTTATATCAATCAAGTCTTGCAAAACATGTCCTCACCTCATAATTTTTTTTTTTTAAGATTTATTTATTCAAGCATACAAGAACCTGGGTGCAGGCCAGATGCATGGGAGGGCGAGAGGATTCACCAGAGTCAGAGCTAGGAACAGAACAGGCAGACCGGCTGAAATACACTGCTGAGGGGAGCAGCGGGCAAGACAGGAGAAGTCTGCCATGCCATGTGTGTTGCTCCTTTGCCAGCGGGGATCGAACTGGCACTGCAGAGACTGTGAACAGCTTCACAGCGCTGTGCTCAACTGCCAGCACCACCAGGGGAAGCCCTCACCTCATAATTATTGACTGCCGTGTAATTCACTGATCAGAATAATCTGTGAGCCTTCTCAAATAACAAGGAATTGTGTCACAATCTTACTGCTAGCATCATAAATTCCCTTCAAAATAGAATAATCTTATTTGCAATTGATTTGAAACTGTATTTTCAAGTGTTCTTTAGAGGTCATTCAGTAACCTAGTTATATGTTATAGTTTGGGAATATTAGGCCCCCACACCTGACATTTTTCGATCTATGAATGTAAGAATTATAGAGTGATCATCTAACTCCCTTTGTGATGTCCCAACTTCACATTAGGGGAAGATGTTTTGTATGCCATGCTACCCAGTAGATACTAACCATATTAAAGCATATGACCTTTGCCTCTGAAACTAATATGACTCACCTCCATATCACTTCTCTATCAATACTACCACTCACTATCAGAGACACACCCATTCTTACTCTTTTCTGAGTTTGCATAGAATCTTGTTGATGTCATAGCATTGTTAATTACTTTAAATTGTTATCTTACACTAACCTAAAGATTTCTGGGAAATCAGAGGCTGCCTTACTCATTTATGATTCCTCCAAATAGTAGGTACTCAATAATGACATTTTGTGATGAGTTTAACTTTTCTATTCTCTGTTTTCCTTATATTGGACAAATATAGCACTTTCTTGGTGCTATATTGGACAAATATAGCACTTTCTTGGTGCTATATTGGACAAATATAGCACTTTCTTGGTGTTTTGATTATTGATAAATGTTGCTGTTAGATGTTGCTTAATCATTTAATGTAGACAGCTCCTCAAGTTTAAGAAATTGGTAATATTTTTTTCTACATCAATTTTTTATTTACTAGGAAATAACAGTTACATAACTGATATGTGGGTAATACTACAATTTCAGATGAATTTACTAATTCATTTTATGGTGGAATATAAAAACAGAATATATCTTATGTTCTTATTCTTAGATTGACAGAAAATATTTGGAATTGTGTCTAGCTAACCTCACATGGGAATGCTACGACTCCTAAAGATTGTTAGAGAAACTTGTTTTAATGACAGAACAGTTTAAAGTCAATACCATCAACCTTATATCAGATGCAATGTATAATTTTACATCTAAACAGGTGGAGGGGGCGTGGGGGAGGATATTCCTAGAGAAAATCAAACCAGTGTGAAATTATGCATATAGAACTGATAAAAATCCTCTATGAAATACAAGTAATTCTTGAATAATAAAATACAGATGGATTTTTTAAATGGTTAGATCCTCTCATTTTCCAAATGAAAATATACACCTTCGATGGAACTGATTTCCTGGTATTTGCCAGAAGTTTCTCTAATGTTACAGTAATTACTAATGGGTTAGTGTCTGAAAATAGTGTTAAGGAATATTCTCTCACTTTCATTAAAGAGCTGCTGAGTATCCATAAGGGACTCTGAACAGTTAATTTAAGTGATCTACAAATGGATGGCATTAAAATAATCTGCTCCAAGACCTAGCAGACAGTTTGATGAAGGCTGAAAGTGTACTTTCAGATTCCCAGTGATACAGTTTGGCATTCTCATTTTAGAGATGTGTTTTTGCCTTCAGTGGGATGAAGGAAAATTTGAAATCAGTGCTTCTTCCTTTCACTGTTTTATACTCTAAAAATTAAAGCAATCTTGGAACTAACAGTGTATCAGTAAAACCATGGGAGACAATCACAACACAAAGAGATTCAAGATTAAGTTGGTTTATTTTCTACAACCATTAATTTTCCCCTCTCCCCATATGCTATTTTGATGAGCTAGAACCTCTAAGAAACCTGCTATATTCTGTCTTCTGAGTGTTCACTGTGACTTCTACTATCATCTTCATAAAGGCCAACTAAGACCTGAAAGATAAAATAGGAAATATTGTATCTTTCTTTTTTTAAAGAGATTTATTTATTTATACATGCAAGAACTGGAGTGCAGGCCAGAGGTACAGAGGTGAGAGGACTCACCAGAGACAGAGAGGGGAGCAGAACAGGCAGATCTACTGTAATACACTGCTGAGGGGAGCAGCAGGGGAGACAGGAGAAGTCTGATGCACCATGTGGGTTAGCAACCTGGCCAGGGATCAAACTCATGCTGCAGTGGCTGGTGATAGCTTGATAGCTCTGACTTTAACCCCTGCACCACCAAGGAGGCCCAGAAATATATCCTTCACTGTGCCACATCCAGTGGCACCTCACTATTGTTAAGTCAACCTATCAACCACATAAATTTGTTAGTTACCTACACTGTGTCAGTACATTGTACAGTGTAACCTCCCAAAGAATTGTAGTTTAAAAGGAGCCATGATACAATTAACCATGAATTTACCAGGTGACTATACAAGAGAGAATATGTTGAAATGTATCTCACATCAGGATTTTGGTTAAATGGGAAAAAGAGAAGAGCAAGGATTGTGGGTTGGAAAAATGATGACAAACTGCAATAGACACTTAACAGAATATTGTGCTTCATGTTAATTGCTGATAACTTTTCAAATAAGCCTCCTTCAGGTCCAGGAGTTTTTATGGTGAGGAGACCAAGCAACAAAAGAAAAGAAATATGTTAGGATTAACAAAGTTACTTTGTTTTTCTGTTGTCACTTCCCCTTCTGACATCTCAGCATCTGAGTTCTTCAGGAGAAATAACTAGATCCAGAAATCAGTTCCTGAGAGAATCCAGTAGAATTGATCACCTCCATTTTGAAGAGAGCAGACCTAATTTCTTGGTTAATCTTTGACATCAAATAGATAGGGAATATGTCGAAGAATCAGAAAAGTAGCAAATGTTCATGGATGGTTATTTCTAGGTGTTATGTGTTTGCAAGCTAGTTTGTATGACTTTATATATTTCCTATACATTTACATATCATTTTTAGAAAGGACTTACTCAAACTATATTAGATCAAATTATTACTTCACCAGTGTATAGCAACTTTCTCTTTACTACCTTTTAAAGTGGAGTTTGTGATATTAAGTAGAGAAATGGGCAAAATATAACTTTAATTTCTTAATGGATTATAATTCAAAACAACTCATTTATGTTACCAAATTCTTGATCATTTCTAGGACAATTCTTTTTACAAAACTCCTTGCAGTTAATCTTGTAAATTTCCCAGTTAGATTTATTTTGGTAGGCAGTAGTAACTCTTCTTCTCATTATTGCGTCCAATGATAAGACAGGAAGAATTTTCAAATAACTAGGAAGTCAGGTAAATTAAGGTCAATCTTGCAACTTTTAAATAAGCATTGTATCTCTTCCTGATAAGTTCTTAAAGGAGTATTTACTAATGTAATCAGAAGTCACTGGTCATAAATGTTATCCTGGGAATGGGGACTGATAGGGTGAGGGAAAGTTAAGGAGAATCAAGCCTGTGACCGAATTTCTCAACTTGGCTCAACATCCATTATCAAAAAGGTGACTGTGTCATAATGACAGATCAGGAAGGGGGAATACAAAATGATGATCTGGAAAGTTGGGGGGGCATGGAGGATTAAATACAGGCACCGAATGCTCATTAGTTACATTAATCTTGACCTAATGGAAGTCTTGGCTTAGGAAGGTGGCACTTACATGAATGAGACTAATGTTCTAAATGCAGAATGCTGGCAGAACAGAAGGTAAGTTATCAGAAAAAAGTCATGGGCCAGAATCTCAATATTTAGTTTATGAATTCTGAGACATGAGTGATGAAAAATAACCATTTTAAAAATAGTATTTTTAATAAAAATTAATTTTAAATGCCCAAACATACATCACATATCCCTGAATAGATTCACTTTAGCTCTGTGATCAAAAAAGTTTAATTTGGAGTGAGTACTTAACTCACCTGTTTGATTCTATTGGAGATGTTATTACATTTAGTGAAATATACTCTCCTTGGTACTTAGCCATAATATTTAAAAATATTTTTAAAATACAGAATCCTTGGAAGGAAGCCCAAGTTGCAATATTAAAAGTAAAACTGTATATGCTAACAGTCTCCTATCAATTAACTACATTTGGATCTTAAAGCATTTTGAAATGACTACTGGTTGAATTGCAAAAATGTCTAAATTTATTATTATTTCCCTCACTATAAGGTAAATTAGGTTTCATGTAAGACTTTCTACCTATCCCCTATTGCAAATTTTCTTTTTTCCACCAGAAGGTAATAAGTTGATCACCATTACATTATTGCAAGTTATAAGATATTGCTTGAGTGAACTTTGATTATTAAAATTATATGAAAGTGGCTTATATACCAGATTGTCAATGTCTGATTCTGGGCAATCGAAGGCATCACTCTTTATAAGTAAATTTATTTAATTCTTGCAAGATTTACTGCAGGTCATAATAATATCTGTCATCTATCTATCTGTAGCTGAATGAAAGGTGGGAATAAAGGGAAAGACTAGGATAAGGGATATTAATCTTTTGAAATTAATTGGAACTTGGTGCTCTTTGGTTACTACATGGATTCTCTATCTTTGGCAGAATCAGAGAGTAGACAAACACAGACACTTTTGATAAAGGCATATGCTCTTATTTCAAGCTCTTTATCTAAAGACAAGTTAAATTCAAGGAAAGATAAGTCCAGTGAAAAGCATGTCAAGAAAAAGAATTTCTTTTGCTTTATAGCCTTTAGTTTTCCCAAGCCATCAGCTTTTGAGGTTGGAGGTAGAACTAATTGTAATTTTACCACATGTCTTTGAAATAAGTGAGAGTGAGAATACCCAAAAGGAAATTAAAAATAGATTATTCCCTAGGCATTTGGGCCCAATCAGAATCTTTAAAAACTAATCCACTGATTAAGATTATTCAACAAGATGTCAAAATAAGGGGGGAGGGGTGCAATTGGGGAATATAACCAAAATGAAAATGCATATATTGTGCAAAAATGAAGAGCGATGTAAGAATTATATAAAATAAAAAAAGATGGTCTTGACCATTGGAAAGCAATATCAGATAAAACAGAAAAAGATACTTCTTTCTTGAATTTTATAGTCAACTGGGGAAAGGCAAGCAATTTAAAAAATGCATTCATCCATCTATGAATAAATAACTAGTATGTAGTACATGTCAGGTACTGTTTAATGTTTCACAAATATTCATGTTTTTTTCCTTGCCACAATCCTGAAGTTGCATGTGCAATGGTGTGCTACTTGAAGGTAGACTGTGGGCCACCCCTGGTGGCACAGCGGTTGAGCGCTGGGTTGCGAGGAGGCCTGCAGCCTCTGCAGCGCCGGTTCGATCCCTGGCCACCGGTAAGTGTCCCACAAAATAAATAAATAAATAAATAAACAAGCAAACAAATAAATAAATAAAAAAGAAGGTAGACTGTGATTAATCAGTGTGTATACCACAGAATCCAAAGCAACCATTATTCAGCTGGGGATATTCTGATGCTAAAAGTTGACAGAAATATAAAAAGTAAAGAAACTACATGTCAATATTGCTCATGAACGTAGATGAAGAATTCTTGTAAAGTTTTTTAGCAAAGGCAGTTCAATTATATATACAGGGCCTCCCCTGGTGGCGCAGGCAGTTGAGCGCAGCGCTGTGAAGCTCTCCGCAGCCTCTGCAGCACAGGTTCAACCCTGGCCGGAGAGCCGGCCAGGGTCCCACATGGTGAGGGTCCCACATGGCGCAGCAGACCTCTCCTGTCTCCCCTTTGCTCCCCTCAGCAATGTATTTCGTCAGTCTGCCTGTTCTGTTCCCCACTCTGATGAATCCTCTCACCTGGATTGTACCCTGGTTCTTGTGTCAATCAATCAATAAATCTTTAAAAAAAAAGTATCCAGATTAAAAAAAATTATATATACACATGAAAGTATACTATATACATATGAAAATACATTATATCCATTGGGGCTTACCCCATTTGGTACCACCTGCATGTGTACCCTTCAGTTTTAGTATGATTTATACTTGATATTTGTTTTACAATTATCACTTTATTTGGAAAATGGCGGTTTTGTTTTTGCCGATTAATTCCCCCTTCGCTATTCTTTGCCAGCCTCCCATATTCACATTTTTTAAATTATGCTGTATTAGTTATTTTGTCATTAATTACTAATTTTTGAAAGCCTGAGTTCTAGCTTATATATCTATCTGGATTTTCAGAACCTGTTTTATTTTGTTATGGAATGCATATCTTGAATTGAACAGAGTAGAGAGGAATCCAACTGACCTCAACTCTGAAATTGTTCCAATATTCCTATAGCAAAACTTTCTTCATTTAGATCTTCAGTCTTTGATGGTAAATGGTGTGTCCTGTGTTAAAATGCAAATATTTCTGACTACTTAACACATTTCAGGCCTTTTCAACTATTTACACCTTAGTGTTAATTGGTTTATCAGAGTCTTTCTAATGCTATCATTTGCTGCTGAAGGTTTTAATAAGAATAATATGTATAAAGGGTGTGTGTGTGTGTGCATGCATGCATGGTGCACACACGCGTGTTTGGAAAGTATAGAGGGTGAAGAGAGAAAAGAGAAAGGATAAAGAACATAAATTTGTTTAGTAGCAGAAAGGAAGATCATTGATGAAATTTAGTACTACAGCATTTGCCTAGAACCAGAAGGTACAAAACAAATGAAAACTTCAGGCAGAATAATTTGATACTTGATGCACATAATTCTTTGGGGTTATTGACCAATATTCTTTAAATATTTGTTCAGTATCTATTAAGAGAGAATGACAAGATGATGGGTTATTATTCAGTCTTTAAAAAATGTTCAACATCACTTGTAATCAGGGAAATACAAATCAAAACTACAATGAGATACCATCTTACACCAGTGAGAATGGTGTAACAACAAATGTTGGCGAGGATGTGGAGAAAAAGGAACTCTCCTGCACTACTGGTGGGAGTGCAAACTGGTCCCAACCACTATGGAAAATTGTGTGGAGATTCCTCAACCTACTAAAGATGGAGCTTCCATATGATCCAGCAATTCCACTCCTAGTTATTTACCCAAAGGACACAGAAACATTAATGCAAAAGGACACCTGCACCCCTATGTTTATAGCAGCATAATTTACAATAGTTAAATTATGGAAACAACCCAAATGCCCAAAAATAGATGACTGGATCAAGAAGATGTGGTACATATACACAATGGAATATTACTCAGCAATCAAAAAAGATAAACTCATGCAATTCGCAGCAACATGAATGGAGCTGGGAGGGATCATGCTCCGCAAAATAAGTGAGAAAGAAAAAGAAAAATACCAGATGGTCTCACTCATAGCAGGAATCTAGAAAACCTAAATAAAGGACCAGGAAAAAGAATAACTACAATAAAGAAAAAATCAAAATCAGCAAGCAAATATAAGGGTGGGGAGAGGAAGGATTGGGGTCAAAATAAGGGGAGTGCAATTGTATGGGGAATACAAAAAAATCATATTAAAAAAGTAAAATGAAAGAAAAAGAAATCATGTAAAAAAAGCAAAACTTAAAAAAAAATTAAAAAATAAAAAAGAAAGGAAATCCTGACATTTGAAACAACTTGAATGAGCCTGGAGCGCATTATGCTAAGTGAAATAAGTCAGAGTTGGAAAGAGAAAAACTGCACAATATGACTTACATGTGAATCTAAAAAAGGAAGATGCAAAGAAGCAGAGAACAGAATGACTATTATCAGAGGTAGGAGGGTGGGAGAAATGGGAAATACTGGTCAAAGGGCATTAATTTGCAGTTTTATAGGATGAATAAATCCACAGCTCTATTGTGCAGCATGGTGCAGACAGTTAATTGTATTGAATACCAGGAATTGAATTGTCAGGTGCTCTCACCACACCCCCACACACATAACCCCCCCCCCACACGATAATTTTGGGAGGAAATGGATATGTTAAACTAGATTGATGATAGTGATCATTTCACTACACACACACACACAATAAATCATTATGCTGTATGCATTATACAATTTTTCTTAAAAATTAAAAGAATACCTATTCAAATTGGAAACAGATATATTCATATTATCTGCTTCCACTAATAGAAGTAGAAATAATATGCCAAAAAAATTCTGCAAGTTTCTCACTTTTCAACTCACATTTTGGTGTTTTTGAAAGTTGGCCTCTGTGTGTGTGTGTGTGTGTGTGTGTGTACTTATTTTAATTAAACAACTTTCTTTGGAGGCGCATTGAAGGGCTTATACCATAAATGGTTTTAAAATTCAAATCACTCTTTTCTATGCCATGCAGTATTATTTGTTTGTAGAATTCAGTTGGTTGTATTTCTATGTAAAAGTCACAGAATAACACAGTTGCATTAAATTTATCCTCTTCAACCAATTTATCCTCTTCAATTATAGGAGGTCTGGTTCCAGAGCATTGTATTCAATTACCAGCTCCTTATTTTCTCTCTCAGTGTGCACTGAGCATTTTTCTTGACCTTTAAATCTCAGTTACTTTTCTATTTTTAGAACAGATTTGGGTATGTAGAATTTTGTGAAGATTATATGGAGTTCTCATATCTTCACAACCAGTTTCCACTATTATTGATATTACGTTGGTGGAGTATATTTGTCAAAGAAAACAAAAAACCTATATCAATACAAATAAAGACCTTTATTTGCATATCCTTAGTTTTCACCTAATACCGTTTTATTTTTTTTCCATTCAGGACACCACTTTACATATATTTTTAATTTTTTAGTATTATTTAAAATTTTGTTTGTTTTTGAGGTAACAGTGGTTACAATGTCATTTGTGTTTTAGAGGTATAGGTTCTCCTCCTTCATGTGTTGTTAACAAACCACAGCCAACCCCAAACACCCATTATCCACCATGGTGGACAGTCTACTTTGCTCTCTCCCCACTTTTTCTTGCCCCTCTCTCACAGATTGCCTCAGTTCTACCGTCAAATTTCTAGGGTTGGTTATTAGTGTGGCTTTATCTGACCCTTTGTTTTGTTTCGTTTAGCATAATGCCCTCTGGCTCCATCCACATTGTCACAAATGGCAAGTATTCATCTTTTTCGATAGCTGACTAGAATTCCTTTGTGTATATACTACATATCTCTGCTCATGTTTCCTCAGAATTTTTGATGACTTTTGATGACTTTGGCAGTTTGGGTCAGTACTAATCAAAATAAAAAATCAGTACTTATTTACTTCATAACTTGTTCCTCAATTAAAAAAATTCTAAAGATTTTCTCATGATAAAAATGGGGTAATATGTTGGGAGGAAGACCAGTATACTCACATATCAAGACTTTATACTGTCATCAGGATGATAAATTGGACTTCATCAAAATTTTTAAAGATTTTTATGTGAAAAATCCTGTTAAGAGAATAGAAAAAAAGACCAAGTTATAGACTTGGAGAAAATATTTGAAGTAGATATCAGATAAAGGACTCATATCTACACTATATATAAAAACTGTAAATGCTCAACAGTAAGTAAATATACAATCCAATTACAAAAATGGACAAAAGGTAGGTAGAAGCACTTACCAAATACAAAAATGGTAAATAAGTACATTAAAAGATGTCCAACATCACTAGTCACTAGGAAAATGCCAGTTAAGAACATAATGAACAATCATTGCATACCCATTAGAATACAATAGCAAAAATGGTAGTAACCATACTAAACACTTGAGGGGATTCAGAGAAACCTGATTCCACATACATTGCTGATAGTTTACTGTAGTAATAGACATAATTATCAGAAGCCTCAGCAATCACATTCTTGGACATTTGTATCATAAAAATGAAAACATAGCTGTACAACAACCTGTACATGATGATGCATAGCAGTTTATTTGTAATAAGCGCAAAATAGGCAAAACCCAAAATGCATTAGAATGGGTGAATGTTTAAATTATGGTACATCAATATTCTGGAATGGGACTTAATAAAAAAGGGTAACATACTATTAATGCATACAAGTATTTGGAGGGATCTCAAAGACCCTATTCTGAGTGAAAAAAATACTCAAATCACATACTATGTAATTCTATTTATAAACACTCTTGATATATTAGAGGTACAGAACAAATGGGTGGGTGCCAGTGTTTAGGGATGGGTGGAAGGAAAGGCAGGTGTAACTATAGTTAAGGACAAGATAGATTTTTGTGGTGATAGAATAGCTATGTACATTATTTGCTACATGAATCTACATATACGGATAAAGTACAATTTATTCCAATGTCAAGTTTTCATGTTACATGGTATAGTTAAGACGGAACCAATGGAAAAACTGTGTGAAGGACACAGATTCTCTCTGTGCTATTTTGTAAATGTCCTGTTAATCTACACTTTTTTTTAAAAAATTAAAATAAAAAATAGCCTATAGCAAGTCAGATCATTAAACTTTTTCTAGTTGGTTTCCTTTCAGTGTTTCTGAAACCATACCTTTGAACAGTTACTCTTGGTTACAGATATCCAGCAGAAACTGTCTTCACCTGCGCTTCCCATGAAAAAATACAGAACATGACATCAAATCCCAAGAAACCTGATGCAGATAGCATTTAATGCACTTTAATTTGGGAAATAAGTACATTAATTTCTAATAACTGCTCTAGACACACATACAACAGCAACCAGCAGGCAATCCTGCTGCTTTTTAGATGAGAATTATTGTAACACATAGAATAAAATGTTAAAATGGAAATTTTTATGTCTCGGGTTCAGCTAAATGTCAAAAAGCCAAAAACAACAAAAAATAGGTGGTGAAGATTCTCACATTTTAAAGTGAGGTGGTAGACATTTTTGCAGTATTTATAAAAAGCAAACAGAAAGCTCTTATGAGACCATAAACCAAGACCTCACCTCTGAATGAGTTAACACTGAAAATTGTGAGAAAGACATTTTATTTGGGAAAATGAGTATTGGGGTTCCATTTCATCTTTCACCACTGATCATTTCCACAGTTCATTTTAGGGTTCCGCAAGGAAAATTTCTTTTTCTTAGCCTCAGACATCAAGCTTACAATAACTGTGGAACTCTAATTCTTTTAGCCAAAATTAGAAAAAAATCTTTTTGGTCCTCTCCACAATCCATTTTTTTTAAGATTTATTTATTTATGCATACAAGAGCTGGGGTACAGGCCGGAGATGTGGGGGGTGAGAGGATTTACCAGAGACAGAGTGGGGAACAGAACAAACAGATTGACTGAAGCACACTGCTGAGGGTAGCATAGGGTGAGCCAGGAGAGGTCTGCTGTGCCATGTGGGTTTCTTTCTGGCCGGGATTGAACTCATGCTATAGAGACTGTGGATTGCTTAATCATGCGATGCTTAACCCCTTGTGCGACCAGGGAGGCCCACAATCCATATTTTTATTGTTATCATTCATTGGATCAAAAGGGGTAGGTAAGGTGAAAAAACAATGATAAAGATGTTCTCATGATTCTCCTTTATTTCCAAAACTTGAAGAAAACTTGAGATAAGATTATTTGTTACAGAGAAAATTTGGTAAGAAATTAACATGTTAACTTAAAATAAAACACAATCCTTTCTTGCCATTATGGTAAGAAGGTTGAAAGAGATGTCACTGGTTTAATAAACATTTCCAAGGTTACTTGTACTATGGCTCAATAGTTTCAGCTTTTCTCTTTTCTCTTTGTGACATGTTAGATGACTTTGCCATGTTGGGAAGTTGTTTGCATAAATGAACTTATGCAATTGACAGGTCTGATTTTTAATTTCTTTTGTGAAATGTATATTCTTGTGCCTTAAAAGATGTGAGACATACCTACTAAAAGAAGAAAAGTCTCATTCTTCAGAAAATAGGCAACCACATTAGAGACCTTCATAAATATGAAAATTATTTATTTGTGATCCTGAAGCAAAATCATAAGTATAAACAGGCATGCTAAAAGAACATGCTGTATAAGGAAAAAGGAAGTCCTTTTCCCATCACACTGACTGATTTATGCAGAAGCTAAACATAAATGTAGAGATCATTGCATGTATGTTTCCACTGCATTGTTTGAATTCATGTCTCCAAGGAATAGCCAATCAAGTGAAATCAAAATTAAGAATACTTCTTATGCATTTCAAAATTCCAAATTAGCATTAACTATTTTTTTATTCAGAATACTTATCTTCAAAACTATCTTAATGAAATTATCTTTGTTTTTAAGAGGATATTACTTATTTTTTGCTGAGTACTTTAAATATAACAAATCTCCCCAAAGAGAAAAATCGTGGGGATAAATTTGGTAATTGAATTCCTTTAAGAACATATAAGACTGGAGACCAAAATTCCTTTCAGAATTAGCAAGTAGTCTTCCTGGGCCTCAGTCCACTGCACAATGATAGGGGAGGGAGACAAGAAACTCATTTTCTGATTGACAATAGGCACACCTGTGGTAAGTAAGATGCTTAGCCCTGAGGACTGTGATGACCCATATAGGAAGGAGAGTCTTGGAGTGGGAGGTAAATAGAAGTTAGAAGCCTGTGGAACAAGGCAGGAAGTGAGCTTTCCTGATAGCTCCATCTTATTACTTCCCATAGAGATTATACAAGTGATAGACAGGACAGATAATGTTCAGACAATAGAGTGACCTTCTGACTAGATGGCCATATGTGCAATGTCTACACAGTCTTCAGATGTCAGAATTTTAGTGTCCTTGGGATCTGAAATAATGTTATTAAGTGACACATGCTAGGATCTTAGCTCTCTCCCTCCCCCATCTCTGTGCAGCCGGGTCAATATTCTAGATTGAGGCTGAGGACTTGTAATTTACAAAATGGTGATGACCCAGAGAAATACGGCTTTATTGCTGGGGAATTCTGTGATTCCAAAACATTCTTGACTGATGGACTAAGGAATATGTGTTCAATACAAATGTGTTTTTATACTTTTTCCTTTATAAGAAAAGAAATCAGTCAATATCTAGAATGTGAAACTGTGATCTATCACATGTCATTAAATTTTCAAGTATTAATATGAAAGATGAACTTTTAAAAATTAAATATGCCTCCTAAATAAATAGAGATATTTATCATTTGAAATCTTAGAACTCTGCAGCATTAACTTTATTTTTTTTTTAAAAGAATGACATCCATAGAGGCTTTACTGGTGAGTTGCAGATGCCTTGGCTTCTTGTCACATAGTCAAGTGGCTGCTGCCCTAATTTCCTTGTCTCATCTACTTTCCTGTTCCATTTCTTATATAGTGACTAATGTGCAGGAATAAGGGAAAGGGTTGGAGGAGAAACTGGAAGCAGAGATTATGAATAGAGATTGGGAAGTGAAAGATGCTGAGACAGGTAAAGAGAAGAAGGAATGTGATGATTGTATGTAATTCTCTAACACTAGCTGGAAGTGACTTTCCTTCCAACACCAACAAACGAATTGTTCTACTTGGCCTCTCAGCTTTGCCAAAATGAACTCTGTTGGGATGCTGCTCCAATTGGAAGCAGAATCCCTCTTATTCCTCATTCTCTAAGTTTCCAAGTCTAATTCCTTGATTATCATGCTGTAAGCTTAGTTTTCCAATGTAGACTCTCCAAGTATTTTTTATTTCCCCTATGTCGCAGATCATCTGATACAGATTTAAATGTTACAATGTCTTAACAAGAAGGTCTGACAAAAGCTGGTCAAGTAAGATGTGTTCTTTCTTTTAGGTAAATATATTTAATTCCTAGCTCTAAGTGAACAGTTTTATTTTTACACACACATTTCTTACTCAAAGTAGACTGATTGTGATGAAGAAGATATATGAGTAATTTGGCAAAAGTCAGGGTAGAAGGAAATAGAAAACCTAGTCCTTAAGGAGAGGAGAGAAAACTTGAGAAGAAAGAGAATTCTTTTCAAATATTTAAGGGATCTATTGGTCAATTGGAGAAGAACTAGTTGTAGAAAAGAGTTTCAACCTGAACCCCCAGAAAGAATTGAAAATAGATTGAATCACTCTATGGAAGTAATTTATTGTTTTTTAATGGGAAGATTTAAAAGAATAGAAACAATAGATATTTATGGCAGAAACTGAAAAATTGAGAGAAGTTGAAAGGAAAAAGAATTGCACACAATCCCAGAGATGTAAAAACTTTGTTTATTGGGAACAGCTGAATAAAAGCTTTTTATTATAATTTATCCTATTGTTCATTTAGTATCTTCAAATTAAGTATTTCTGGCACACTATTTTCTCCCTGAATATGAGAAGAAATGAGAAGTTAGATTCAAGCAATCAGAAAAATAAACAAAAATGACAGGAGATTCTGAGAACACCTACAGTAAGGACTACCTTTATCAACCCGGTCAGTTGCAGGGAGTCTGCTTTGTTGGAGTGAGAAACATCATAAAAACTGCAATTATTGTTCTTCATTCTCACCAAATAAATGAAAATATAATTTTATGGTCAATAATAAAATAAATTTAGGTCAATAATAAAATGTATCCTGAATAAAATACTTTATAATTTAGAATGGAACACTGAAATTTTGTTAAGAGCCTATTTTTTCCTAGTGCAAATAAACATGATTATGTAAGTAGAACCCCTCCCAGCTAATCACTAACTGAAAGTACGTCACTTAAAGCTCTCATTGCTTCAGTTCACTGTATCCACCCCCATGTCTGCTAATTTGTCAGCTGAATATGATTTCTGTCAGTGACTCACTAGAATCCTTTTCCCGGTATGGTTAACAAGTCATTTTTCATAGATGCTGGACTCACAGTTTTAGTTGCCTTTTCTATGCGCAATAGACTCTTTTTTCCTTGTGATAATGCTTGGACTCATTCAGTAAGAGGTTTCCTGGTTTTTGTCATTTTACACCCATTATCTTGTTCCATTGCTATCTTGACATGTTCCTTTCTCACAGCTTTGATTCAGGAGACTGAGATAATAAGTGAATTTAGGTTGTATGTGGAAGAGACTAGAAATTCTCAAGAATGACTGTAAAGACAGCACAGCTTTACTCCACTTCTCTTTGTTTTTTTAAGATTCATTTATTTATGCATACAAGAACTGGGGTACAGCCCGGAGGTATGGGGGTTAAGAGGATTTACCAGAGATAATGGGAAACAGAACAGGCAAACTGACTGAAATACACTGCTGAGGGGAGCAGCAGGTGAAACAGGAGAGGTCTACTGTGCCATGTGGGTAGCTCCCTGGCCAGTGGGAGACTGAACTTGTGCTGCAGAGGCTGTGGATAGCTTCACAGTGCTGTGCTTAACCCCTTGTGCCACCAAGAAGGCCCCACCTCTCTTTGATTCTACAGGGTGGCCAGGGCCAGGGTCCTCTGAGCCCTGCCATTATTTCTCACCTGGGCAGTTTATTTTCACCTCTTGGGTATATATTCTGCTGAATATATCTATGTGACAGTTGAATCTATTGCTCAGATGAATCCTCTAAAAGTGCAGAGAGAAATGTAACTAATCCAGAAATAACTGTTGACTACCCCTGCAGGACTGAATTGTCGAAACTGGACAAGGATCTCACTCCAGTGAGTATGCCAGTCTGTGTTACCTTAGAATGTCACTTCTCTAGTCAGTCATTCTAGAATTGGATCTCTTCCATCATCTTCATTCTCTTGGCTTTAATTTGCTTCTTAGCATCTTTACCATTGATCTACTTAATTTGTTATTCAGCCGCTCTTTGTCCCCATGCTCCCCTCCCAGAAGATAGCATGATGACAGCAGGGACCTGACTTTTGTCAATGACTCCAACCCCCGTGCCCGAAACATCATGGGTGTTCAATAATACTTGTTGAATAAATAATAAGTGACCTCACTTAAAAGATGGTTTATCAAAGCAGCTGAAGAATGAGGGTTTGCTTCTTCATACATGTTTGTTTTCTCATCTCCATCATGGGTGGACATGTAGGTGGACACGTACAGAAATAAAGCAACTGGTGTGATCATCCTGTCCTGTGCCAAAAGAGAAATACTCAAGAAGTAATTATTGATTGAGTAGATACATCAATGAATGTGTGAGTTTAGCAACCAGTCAAATAAGTTCTTCTGATTAGAGCTCTGAGAAATAACCCAGGAAGATGGGAAGACAAGAAATACAACACAAGGAACAACCCTATTATTCCTTCAAATGTAATTGTGGGGATGTTATGAGAAAGGGACTGATTTTTCCCTTCTAGTTATTTAATGAAGAGATTACGAGAAAAACCTAGATGACCAAAATAAAATACAAAGACAACATGTGCCATTGGGCGACAAATACATGGAATTTCATGGAAGCGTTATAAGAAAAGATTTAAATATGAGCCCCATTTCACTGGAGATATAATTTTAAATTTTGCTCAGAGGTGATGACAATTTTCTCATCAAAAAGACACAGCTAAAGGAGCAGTAAGACCTGCCAGAATGCCTCCCATCTCAAGGTCCAATTTAAAAATAACTTTCTGTCTTCTCTAAAGATATGGAGACAGTGTGAGGAGAGCCCTGAGCAGGCTTCAGCAGATAGGGGTATTTTCAGTCCATTACTAACCATTGACTTAACCTGTCTTGTAAACACCAACACAGTTGGTTCTCTAGAACACTTCCAAGCTTGCTGTGTATAAACTGAACCATAAAGAGGTCCCGGGAGGATGAAGCTTCCAAGATCCCAAGGACCTGGTGGCACCCCATTACCTCCCATTACCTCCCTGGGAGAAGCTTCTTGATTTAGTCTCACACACAAATGTGCAGATCCTCTCCATGGCCTGGCAGGGAGCCTAGAGCAGGAAAAAGTGTTATGTTTCCTTTTGTGAAGTGCCAGTAAGAGCCATGGGCCATGCCCAGACTGAGTTATAGGGTGCTCTTTGGCTTTTTGGCTGATTTACTGTATCTTTAGTGTCAATGCAGTGTTCCTCTGTAACCTTCTCTCAGTTCCTAATTTCAGTCAGCACAGAATGAGGAAGAATTTCTTATACATTGCTAATGAATGAAATATAAGAAAAAGTACATTTTGGAATTCTGAAAAAATAAAAATATGAATGTAGTACTATGTATGCAAGAGGCTATTTCTATATAGACCTCTTTAAAGGAAAAACCTACTTTCTGACCTTTTTTCTATAGATAATATTTTTTTCCTTTACAAAAAGGAGAAATTCTCAACTTCTTTCTCAAAATTTTATCTTTACTTTTCTTTTTCTTCCAGCCACTCTCACTTAGTAAGCAATCCATGAAGTCTTCTGTGTACCCTAGATAAGAGATCTAGGCAGTTCCTCTGATGAGAGCAATTCTTGCACTATTAGCTTCTTATTAATTTTAATAGATTATAATCACCCAACTGGTATGGACCATATTTTACTCAGAACTTAGTACCAAAGGAGCAAACATTGCTGCATCTATTAAGGTCATCATATGCCAAGTACAATTTAGACACTTTACATACCTAATGTCATTTGTGCTTCAAAACAAATCTGTTTTTTTTTTTTTATTTTGTTTTTTTAAAGATTTATTTATTTATTTATACATGCACTGGGTACAGTCGAAGCACAGGAGGGTGAGAGAATTCACCAGAGCCAGAGCAGGGAGCAGAACAAACAGACTGATGAAATACACTTCTGAGGGGAGCAGCGGGCTGCAGGAGAGGTCTGCGCCCCATGTGGGAACCTCACCCGGTGGCTGGGGATCGAACCGGCGCTGCAGAGACTATGGGCAGCTTCGCAACTCAGCGCTCAACTGCTGCGCCACTGGGGAGGCCCAAAACAATTCTGTTTTTATAGATGAAGGAGCAGAATCACAGATGTTAAATTAAACACCTACTGAACAGTGAATGTCACTAGATACTCATAACTGGAGTATATGTAGTAAGCCCTCACATATTTGCTGAGTGAACAGTTATTGATCTCTTGAGTATAGACATCTTGGTATAACCAATATGATCATATGCCCTATGAAGTAACTCTAGAACCATCTGTAGTACATTTTATTGGTATTTATAATGTAATTCTAATTTCGAGGGAAGATACAAAAATGATTGGAGAAGGCAGAATTTCAATATTGATTAATTTTACTTTCAATAAGTTTTAAAGTTCTGTTATTGAAATACATAGATTCAATGATTGAAAAAAATTCTAAAAATTCTAAAATTTCAGGGACTGAAGTCTTAAAGAGTAAAATTAGTAATTTCTCTTCAGGAACTTTGCGATATAAAAGCATGAATTACATTTGTCCTAGAATCTCCTGGGCACATTTTCTAGCTGAATATGCATGATGAAGCAGCTGCTTTGATGTCATCTTTTGGCCACTCCAGGCCATCCTCTGCTGGCATTCTTTCTTAGGGCTCCATCCAAGTGATCCCATGTGTAAATTAGTATGTAAAATCAAGACTTCTATTATCTCTTTGCTGCAACACCATCTCAGAAGAAGATGACAGTAATAATGGAGCAGGGAAAGGGATGTGACCCATAAACATCTTAGCCTTGCCTCTGAATTAAGTACATTTTCACATTATAAAATGTTGTAGACTCAGGAAATACAATAGATTCTAAAAAGGAATAAGTAGAAGATAAAAGCATCGGCATTTCCACCAACCAAACATAATTATTGGCGTCATTTCTTTGTATTACATGTGCTTGATATTTTGAATAGTTTGCTTAATAAATGAATACATGAAAAATAGACAATTGGTAGATACATAGACAATGTCATTCTATTATAGAATTTTTATATGCTATTTCTCACGAATGTATAACAAGAAAATTATTTTAAAATCCTATAAAGGAATATTTTTTTTTTTTAATAGAGGCATGTTTTATTTATTTATTTTGTTTGTTTGTTTGTTTGTTTTTTTTTTTTTTTGTTTTATACATGCACTGGGTACAGTCAGAAGCGCGGGAGGGGGAGAGAATTCACCAGAGCCAGAGCGGGGAGCAGAGCAGGCAGAAGGACCGAAGTACACTGCTGAGGGGAGCAGCGGGCGGCAGGAGAGGTCTGCGCGCCATGTGGGATCCTCCTCCGGTGGCCGGGGAGCAGCCGGGGATCGAACCGGCGCCGCAGAGGCCGCGGGCAGCTTCGCAACCCAGCGCTCAACCGCTGCGCCACCGGGGAGGCCCAAAAGGAATATTTTTAATGACTGTCCCATGTTCTACCATGTACATATCCCTTATTTATTTAGGAATTCCATATTTTTATTTAGATTGTCTTTTTTCCCCTGCTATCAGTCACACTGTCATGATCATATATGGACAAAAAGCCTTTTCTATAATTGGTAATTTTTTTAGCTTCATGAAAGAGAAATCATGGAGTCAAACAATTTAAAGAGTTTTATATCTCCTACTGTGGTATTTTTAAGCCCTCAAGGAAAAGTCATAATAAAGCTAGAAAATGCACATAAAGATATCTGTGGATTCCAGTATCCCTATTTTTAATATATGGTTGTTTGGACTATGCTGAAGTAAAGGGCAGAGAAGAACAGAATACATGTGTCTAAATGGGTATTTCCCACTGGGGAGCATGATGCCAGAGTGGTGATTTTTCTCTTTTTTCTTCCCACTGTGCATTAACCTTTTTGAATGATCACATTTAAGCCTATTAAGCTACTGTGAGCTCTAGGGCACAAATGGGCTGATACCATCCATTTATTCCTTCACCTACAATATGCCAGTACTAGGTGATGGAGCTATGGAAGTTAAAGACAAGAACCAAACCTCTTGAGGGTCAAGGGGAGTAAGAATCTCAGAGGGGAGTTAGAAAGAGTCAGAGTGATTTGTTGCTTTGCTTTTAGAGGTCAAGTAAACAATGTCCTTGGAAGACAAACTGAAGTTCAGATGTAAAGGACAAGTGGCAATCAGTCCTAATGATGTTAGAGAAAGACCATTCTAGGCAGGGTGAACATCAAGGGCATATTTTCTCAGTGAGGATCTTGCTCTGTCATAGAAAATAGAAGTACATTGTAACTAAAAGCTATCACTTTCTCCTTTTTAAAAAAATATTTATTTATGCATACAAGAACTGGAGTGTAGGCCAGAGGTGCTGGGGTGAGAAGATTTATCAGAGTCAGAATGGGGAGCAGATCAGGTAGAGTGACTGAAATAACACTGCTGAGGGGAGCAGAAGGTGAGACAGGAGAAGTCTGCGGCACCATGTGGGTCATCTCCCTGGCCAGGGATCAAACTCATGCTGGAGTGGCTGTGGATAGCTTCATAGTGCTGAGACTTAACCTCTGTGCCACAAGGGAGGCCCTATCGCTTTTTTCAATTATGAGTACAGGAAAAATAAAACAATATAGTATTTGAAGTTTCTGTGTTTTGTTATCATTAGAAATCTCTAACAGTCATTGAATTATACTTTTTGCATATATATTTAAATATCTATATATACTATATGTTATAGTAGTTATTACATCTGTTACTAAGTATTTTTTTATAAAAGAAATTTCTTTTAAAATATTTTGATGACTATATCAATATAGTTGGTTTTCATTTCAGTAACTTTATGCCTATAAAATATTATTCTGAAAGAATTCATAGCTTCATTACAAGGTCGAGTGCATTTATGGTACCAAAATAATTACAGGCTCCTGTCTACAGGAGAGAAGGGCTGTGGATTTTCCATCCCACTGTATCATAGAGGGTGTATCATTAATTCATGTCTTATTCATGGCAATGTTCAGTTAACCCAAATAACACCAGCGAAAATTAGTGTTGCATGCTTCTAGCTTTTAAAGAGTAAAATTAGTAATTTCTCTTCAGGAACTTTGCAATATAAAAGCATGAATTACATTTGTCCTAGAATCTCTTATATGACTGTATTTTAGAACAGTGTTAGGTTTAGAGCAGCATTGAAGGGAAGATACAGAAATTTCCCATGTAATTCCTGCCTTTACTCATGCATAGCCACCTCCATTACCAACCCCTCTCACCAGAGAGGAACATTTTATACCAAAGATATGCTTGTATGAATATAATCACAATCACCCAGAGTTCATAGTTTACATTAGGTTTCACTCTTGATATTGTGCATTTATAGGTTTGGATAAATATAGGATGACATGTTCTGCTTTTACATTATCATACATTCATCCTGTTCATTCTTCTTTCACACTAACGCCCAGTAACTACTAAATTTTTACTGATTCTTTAAGTGTTATCCATTATAAAATATCTTATAGTTGGAATCATTGGGCATGTAACCTTGTCAGACTGATTTGTTTTTTACTTAGTAATATACATTTAATTTTCCTCTCTGTCTTTTCATGCATTTATAGCTCATTTCTTTATAGTGCTGACTATTCTGGTGTCTGATATACCACAGTTTATCTGTTTACCTTCTGAAGGATGTTGTGGTGGCTTTCAGGTTTTGGCAATAAATAAAGCTATATGAACATCTGTACACAGGTGTCTGTGCAAATATAAGATGTCAGCTCCTTTGATTAAATAACAAGTAGCATGACCCTGTGAATGAACATTTTTGTTGCTCCATATTTCTGCTAGCATTTGGCGTTAGTGTTCTGGATTTTGGCCATCCACAATAGCTGTGTAGTGGGGTATAGTGGGATCACATTAATGCTATAATTTGCATTTCCCTGATCACGTGTGATATGCAGCATCTTTTCATGTGATTATTTGCCATCTGTATATCTTCTTTGTTGATAGAAATGCATAGTTGCAGGGCCTCCCCTGGTGGCGCAGGCGGTTGAGCACAGCACTGTGAAACTGTCCACAGCCTCTGCAGCACCGGTTCAATCCCGGCCCACCAGCGAGGATCCCACTTGGTGCAACAGACCTCTCCTGTCTCACCTGCTGCTCCCCTCAACAGTGTATTTCGTCAGTCTGCCTGTTCTGTTCCTTGCTCTGTCTCTGGTGAATCCTCTCACCCTCCTGCACATCTGGACTGTACCCAAGTTCTTGTATAAATAAATAAATCTTTTTAAAAAATGCATAGTTGCAGCCTACCAGTGGACCTTTCATTAGAGGATGTTTGGTAAACAACTGCTTAGGGAATTGAACTTGGCTACAATGAGTATGGATCCCATCTCATAGGTACCTTCCTGACTCAAAACTTAGTGCAGGTCACTGAGAACCTGTTTTAAATATTTAAACATTTTAATATTTAAACCCTCACAAAGTTCCCTTAGAAAGTAGTGAGCAAAATGGACGCCTAGGGAAAACTGCCAGTAGACATATTTTATTAGAGAGCCGTACAATATAGCATCAAATAAAAAGAATAATTACTTAGTCTTCTCACTGCCGCTTTGCAGTGGCTCAGAGATCTTTGAGAGGGCTTCACCCTTCATGGGATGAAATCCCAACTGGATCATTATGATGTGACAAGTAATTTGGCCTCTTCCTCCCTGTCAACACAGGTAGAAAAATGGATGAAAATTGAATTATAGTATACCAACCTCTGTATCTCAATTTATTTTCCCTGGGTAAAAGGACAGGTAAGTATTTACCATTTACTCATAGTTGAAAAATATCCCTTTGAATTGATTATAGGCTTCTTTACTAATTAAGTGATCCCCAGAGTCACCATTTTAAATGCCTAAGGATAATTTGGTAGAACATATTTAGCACTTATCCTGAAAATGGAATGCACTTATTTGATAAGAGCCTGAACTATGCATGCTTTAATCAGAAAGTCATGACATTTGCATTTAATTTTTTTTTTCTCACAGGTCAGGATGATAGAATGTTTATGAATATGCATGACTAGAGATGTGGAAATATCATTATTTACTAGTAACCCTGGACAAATATTGTTGTGGTTCTTTTTTGCAAATATCCAGCACTCTCTCTTATCTTAAAAGTAATTGATTTTTTTAAAGTATAACAGGTTTTATTTAAAATACAAAATATGTGTTCAGAAATTCTTGGATATTCTTTGGTTTGGAAACACTATTTTCTAATACTTCTAGAATTTTATTGTGTATTTTTTAACAGCTTCATTGAGGTAGAATGGATTACAGCTTCATTAATAAAATCTTTCATTTAATAGCTTTAGAACTACAGAAATTAGAGATATACAGAAACTATCTTTCCAAAGTAACTATACCATTTTGCATTTCCAACAAAAAGGAATGAGGATTTCTGTTATTTTACATTCTTGCCAATATGTGTTATTCCAAGTTTTGGTATATCACTCATTTTAATGGGTGTTCATTTATTTAATGCTTATTCCTTCCCAATCTTTGTTCTTAATGCACCTGCTAACACTTCTAGTGGATAGTTGAATAGGAGTAGTGAGAAAAGACATATAACATCCCATATATGCTGATTCAGGCTTCCTCATAACATTGTGGCATCAGAGTAGAGAGTGAGGCAGGCTGAAACTCTTATCACCTTCTACAACCTAGTTTTGGAAGTCATGTAGTATCAGTTATCCCATATTTTATCAGTCAAGTGGGCACTAAGGTCAGTGAAGAGAAAGTTATTATAGAAAGGAAAATTGTCAAGGTATTTGTATTGATTTTGGTGGAAAACTGTAGGATATTAAATTGGCCTGAGAGCTTAATGAGCATTTATAATAAACAAAAGCAGGCAGATGCCAGGACAGATGACAACTGGGTAAAAAAAAAAAAAAAAAAAAAGATAAAATAGTGGCAAGAACTCCTTTTTCCTCTTCCTCCTCCTCTTCTTTTTCTTCTTCCTCTTCTTTTTGTATTTGGTAATGCCCAATGTAGATCAAATACTTTTTTTAGTCACTAATTCCCTCACTTTAGAGAGGTTATCTTCTAATGGACACAATTAGATAATAAATAAGTGGGCATGTAAACAAGCAAGATATTCTAAAATAGCTTCTACAGAGCAAAAAAATTAAAAAGGATAAGAGAAGAAAAGCTTAAGATTTGTTCTTGGATGCCTCTGACCTGAAAATTGAATGAAGCGAGGAGACATCCACATATTTGATAGAAGACTATTGCAGAGAAGGAAATAAGTGTAAGATTTAAACAATTGTAAAGCAAATTAAGCTTTGTCATAGGGTTTATTTAAAGTAAACGTTAATTGTTGACAACTTACACTTTCTAAAAAGAAAAGTTATTGAGCTCCTCAAAACTATTATGGTAAAAGAATCTCAGGATTTGTTCCTGATGTAGGATTGAAAGTAGAGACCTAGATGTCTACCTATACTGAGAAAGGAGGCCATTGTGTGAATTGGGAAGGTTCTTATCCTTTTGCCTTCTTTACATTCCTTACACTGTACTATGTTTCTCTCATCTTGTGAGTCTCAGAACATATGCTTCCCTCTGACTGGAAAGCTTTCTCTTTCTTCATTTAACTGACTATTACCTTCAGCTCTCAACTCAAACTCTACAGGTTTTACAGTCCTCATTGCTTCCGATGATTTGTTTGGATCATCAATAAGCTCTATGAAGATAGGACCAGTGTCTGTTTGGCTTAATGGTGCCTAGCAGACTTGCGGGACCTATTTCTATTGAAGCAGCTTAAAGGAATCAGTCAAAGCTGAGTAATATTTAACATAATCTCGTCTCTTACATCCAACGTGTCCTTGTTGATTTTAATGGAAATAGACTGGTGCATAAATTTGAAATAAATCAGTTGTGAAAATAAAACACAGAATACCATGTGCAGCATTCCATACTTCCTAGAATTTGTTAATTGATTTTTTATTTTTTCAGAAAAGAGTCAAAGGAACATTAAATTCAAAAGTACATCAAAATGAGGTCTATCACACAAACACACACACACACACACAAAAACCCTATTCACATAAGGATGAATATTGTCAATAATTCTGTGGGAGGTATTTCAGATGACACTTTACAATCAGTTTCTCTAGGAGAATACCTGGATATGGAGGAGGAACAAGCTTTAGTTGTTCCTGAATATTTTTGTGCATTCTGAAAAGTATTTTGTAAAATACACTATTATCATGGAAACTGAATATACTACCTACCATGGTAGTAGATCAAGATGAACTTAATTAATTTATTTTTTAAATGATTTATTTATTTATACAAGCACTGGGTACAGTCAGAAGTGCGGGAGGGTGAGAGAATTCACCAGAGCCAGAGCGGGGAACAGAACAGGCAGACCTATGAAATACACTGCTGAGGGGAGCAGCGGGCGACAGGAGAGGTCTGCGCACCATGTGGGACCCTCACCGGTAGCTGAGGATCAAACCGGTACTGCAGAGGCTGTGGGCAGCTTCACAGCACAGCACTCAACCTCTGCACCACCAGGGGAGGCCCAAGATGAACTTAATTTATGAAGGGAACTTCAAAAATCTTCAAACATCATCATTTGTTTATTTTTTATATAGATTATGTTAGCGTACATTTTTATTTGTGTTTTAGACGTGTAGGATCTCCCCCATCAGGTGGTGTTACCACACCGCGCCCATATGACCCAGCAATTCCATGTCTAGGTATCTACCTGAAAAATATAAAAATGATAATTAGAATGTCTTTTAAAAAATGTCCCTATCATACCATATTTTCTGTGGTGAAGAAGTAAAATGCATCATGCACTCAGTATTGACAGGTTTCATTATTTACAAGTCATCTAAATACAAAGACATGTTTGGGCATTAAAAGGCCATTTCTTCTAGCAAATTAACCACACATCACATATACACCATTTAAGATAAATCTTTACAGTTAAAATAAAACTTTGGGTGGTTCTGTTTTTCTACTTGATTACATTTCAGTTGATCAGTTCAATGCAGAGCACTATTATTTTTACTTAGCTCGCATTATGTGAAAAGTTAAAAGAACCATTTTTTCAGAAGGATACAATAAATAAGCAATGCCATGAAAGATTATTTATGAAGCATACATTTCTCAGTAGAAGTTGGGGATTAGTTCATTCCTAAGACTAACATTAAAAACTTATAATTGTAATTTTTCACTGTGTTTATAACTAATAAAGAGAAAAGTGTGGACAGTTTTAATTCTGTCAATATGAATTCAAACTCAAGAGCAGGTGCTGGGGAGGTCTAGAGCAGAAGGGAGCAATGCTGATATTCAGCAGACAAAAGTCCCTTAATGGAATGTGCTTACTTTAACAATTATATGATGAAAGGGAATTGCATGAAATTGCTTTTACATTCATTATTGACATTTAAATTATATAAATGTTTGAATTTGGCTCAAAGGATAAAGAATTGTCCTTGTATAGAATTTCAGGATTAGGAAAGACAAAAAAAGGTATCTCAGACACAGAGGTTTGTCAAACTTCAAGTAATGTTAAAAAAATATATTTTCTTAGTCTTCATCTTCAAAAATGAAAGACAAATTTAAGTGCAGATGAGTATCATCTTGAACCTTTTGAGAGCCAGGAAAATCATTTAAATAGCTATCTTAAAAAGTCTTCCAAAAAGCCAATCTAAATAATCATTGACATTACAAATCATAGAAAAACAATAAAGATATTTCTTTAGTAACTACTTATAAGACTTTGTTCTGAATGATGGTCAAAATGCTGTAACTCCTGTCCCCCTACCCCCCACATATTTTGGGATTCTAGAGTCCATGCGTATTCAATAAATATTGATTCTTTTTTTTAATGTAGGACTAAATTGCACTAATTGGATATACATGACATGTAAATGACTCTGAAACTCTAGCAGGGAAGAGAAATCAATGAAAAAAAACGTTATACATGAGCATAGGCATATGCATTTAAGTGGCCCAAACAATGTGAGATTAGAAAAAAGATGGAGTCTGGTACTTTTCCTGGGATTTAGCAGCAGCAAGTTGAATCAGGACTTGAGAAAGACTCAAGTTTAGTAAAACTGCCAGTTGTACTGATGGACTATTGAGTTAGCATATTCTAAACCTCAGCTCAGTGTGGAACTTCTCAGCATCTGGAACAAAGGGTAGTCTTTTTTTTTAATTTTAATCTTTATTTATAAACAATAATTGCTTCCCCCCACCCCTTCAGGTTGAGTCCCATAAAATTTCCTTCCACAAGGCACCCATGCACCATCACCAGAGTCTCCTGCTCGCTTCCCTCCCTCCCTATGATCCCTCTCCCTCCTCCTGCCCTGCAGGATGTCTCTGATTTATAATTGTCTGTTTTTGCTTTGTTGTGTTTTGTACTGTTATTATTTTTTTTACATGAGGTCATATTTTGTTCCCCTATATTCCTGCTATAAGTGAAACCATCCGATATTTTTCTTTTTCCTTCTGGCTTATTTCACTGAGCATAATTCCTTCTAGCTCCATCCATGTTGCTGCAAATGGCATGACTTTATCTTTTACAAAGGATAGTCTTTTAAACAATGGTATCTAGGCTGGAATTGAAGGGATAGAAACCCAAAGGTTTTACCTTATATTTTTGCTAGTTCCTAGAAGCCCACTTGATTTTAGTTCAAACCACAGACATTTCTCCAAACAAACTTTGTTAAATGAATGGAAGAGGTGAATGGTGTCCTTCAAAATGATATTTCTGTGACAACCTTAGGAACCGATGATGAATCCATATTCAGAGAGGATATTTACATATGTGATTAAAGGTATTTTGATGAGAGCATCCTGAATTATATGTGTAAGTTTTATATCCAAAGACAAGTGTTTTGTGAGAGACAGTGAGGAAGAAGACACAGAAGACTCTCTGAAGACACAAACTGCAGTATTCTTGTCCATCAGAGCCTGGAAGAGGCAAGGAAGAATTTGTTCCTAAAAACTTCAGAGGGAGCATAATTCTGTCAAAGCTTGACTTCAGATTCTGGCTTCCAGTAATTTGAGTCAATACATTTCTGTGGTTTTAAGTCACCAAGTTTTGTTAATTTGTTACAGCAGCCCCAGGAAAGAAATGCAATGAACTTCTAGGAAAACTCGACTGCTTTGCTGTTCTACAAATGTACAAAGTTCTCATCTCTAAGTCTTGCTCTTCTCTCCTGAACACTGGAGGACTAGCTCACTCATTCGATGCAGGTGTCTGCTCAAATATCTTTTGATGAGAGAAGCTTCCCTGAATCACCTAATCTAAAATAACCCCAAGCAACACTACCATGCATTGTCAGTCTTCTGAGCTTTGGTGTCCCTTTATCACTAGAGTATGAGCATCACACAGATGGAGGTTCTACCTGCCATTTTTACTGCTGTTGGAGTCCACTCTAAGACCGTTCCTTGCACATAGCACATATCTAATACGTCTATTTTTTAAAGATTTATTTATTTATGCATACAAGAGCTGGGGTACAGGACGGAGACACAGGGGGATGCGAGGATTCACCAGAGACAGAATGGGGAACAGAACAGGCAGACTGACTGAAATACACTGCTGAGGGGAGCAGCAGGCGAGTCAGTAGAGGTCTGCTGCACCATGTGGGTTGCTCCCTGGCCGGCTGGGGATCGAACTCATGCTGCAGAGGCTGCAGAATGCTTCATAGTGCAGTGCTTAACCCCTTGCGCCATCAGGGAGGTCCTAATAACTCTATGTTGACTGATTGAATGAAATAGAGGTCAAGACTTCCTTTGTTTTCTTTTAGGAGTTAGGAGGAAAAAGTACATTAAATTATTTAAAATTTAATATGCTAATGACAATAATTTAAGCACCAGTAAGATTATGTAAATAGTGGCCTCAAGTTATGTGTAACAAAATCCTTAATTATAAAACAGAAGGACTCTAAGTTCATTGCTGATGCCAGAGTATTGGGAACATGATCTGTAAAGTTGGGTATAAATGAACTACTGTTACCCCATCAAAACTGAAACATACACTGAGTAAGTGTTCTTCCAGTTACTTTTTTTTCCCTTGATAAATTCTTTTGCAGGAGCCACTGCTGTTTAAAGGTCAAATTGTAGGACTAGCCCAAACCAGGATGAGACTTCCGAACCAAGCTAAGAATTGCAAGGATGTAAAAAAGAGGTGCATGAACCCCTCTAGAAGAAAACCCTACCCCTAACAAATAGGAACCAAGCCTTTCCTTTGTTCATGGTAAAAGTAGTCCCTCTTCCAACCCTAGGCAGGAAGGTGCTTTGGAACTTGAGCTTCCCCTTCTCTGTTGCTTGTCAAGCAATAAAGTTCTTGCCCTGCCTTACTGAAACTGCTGCATATTAATTGACGAGTGATCATAAGACAGGGACCCTTCCTGGGGTCACTGACACTATCCAAATTTACTCATTTTAATACTAAGTCACATAACATGTCCTAATATTTCATCTTTGTCTCTGATGTTTACATAGCAGTGGTTCTTAATTCTTAGGTGTTAAATTTGTAGATCTCTATTTCTCTTTCAAGTAGTTAATGATGTGTAAACACATTTTAAATACAATAGGAGAACATACTATTTAAAGAACCCCTGCTGGTTTAAGTGACTCCTTTTTAATATAATGAAATAGCCAAAGCTCAATTTTTCCAAATCAATTGTTTTAAATAACACAGCTGCCAGTTAGATGATAGATGGGTTTGGTTCTTTTAGTTGAATTTCCCCTCCTTTCCCCCTTCTCAACCCTCCCCATCATGAACTGGAACAGATCTGAATACGTAATATCTTTATTTGCTGCTGGGAGAAGGGAATTTCAGGACCAGAATTCAGCAATTCCATTTTTATACAATTCTGTTGTAGAGTCCATTAATTTTTCATAAGAATGAATAATTGAATCATCAACACTTTTTTCTTCAGATATCACCTTTGCTTCCAAACATTTTGGAAAATCATAAAAATCACACATATTCTCCCAATTTTCAAGGGTGAGGATTTATTATTTATAATCTTCAACTAATTGCAAATTTAATAGACTTGCAATTATCTGTTGTATCTTTAAACAGAAGAGTGCTATTTTCAAAGAACTTTGAAAAAAATAGATCAAGCTAAAAATTTACCTTACATTTGAGTTAAATCATGGGAAATTAGATTTTTGCACAAACTATATGTTTTTGTAGGTTTGAGTAAATGAACCAATGGATTCAAATAAAGTATAAACTTAACCCTCTCTTCATTTAAAGTTAGAATATCAAACAATTCTCTTTAGAAGTTATTTATCTTGAGCAAAAGCATCCCAACATTAACCATGCTTATCAAGTGATATTTCTTTTGTATGAATCAAAGGGTAAGGAAAATACTGATTTAATATTTTATTTGAGTTTTGTTTAAAGAAAGAAGGACAGAAAAATACAGTACAGTATATGTTACATGGGGAGTAAGGGCATTTTTAGAAAATGGTGTGAAAGCAAAAATTTCACCAACATTAAATTGGTAAAGAAGACTTTATATAATTTTCTGTGGTAGGAGAGAAAGAACTGAATCTGGATTCTCCTGAAAGAAAGGGTGGGAATGTAACCGGGGCTCTGTAGTGTGGACTGCAGGGCAAGACTGACATTTTAGATTGTAATACACCCATACAGCCCTGTTTCAGGAGGACATGAAAGGAAGCTGGTGGAAAAGTACTAAGGACTTTAGGAAGGAGTTTCATCAATGGGATGTGTCGAATGTATTATTTCCTGAGTTTGTGAATATTTTTCTCTGTGATGAGGCCATCTCTGATTGCCAGTGTCCATGGAAGGAAGCCTTCTACCCTTATACAGAGTGGGACGTAGGGATGCTAACTTCCTTGATGACTCCAACACCCTGGAAAAAGTCATTTACTTGGGTTATAAAATTGGCAAGAGTTTTAAACACATGAAAAAAAATGTTTTCATTATAAAGAGGGAGTTTAGGTCATCTTAATTTGTAAGGACCAGTGTGAAAGAGAGGTCAGGGGTCTAGAGGTAAAAAGTTGTGAAAGGTTTAGTCAAGCTAAGGGAAATGTTAAGGCCATTTTGGTCTATAGTGTCTTAAAATTTTTAAATATGCTGCCTTCAGTAGATAGTGGGGACTTTTTCCTGCCAAAGACTTGCTTCAATATTTTATAGAAATAAATTCAATGATTATAAAGTAGTAAAATAGTTGCATGTGCCTTTCAACATTAATGACTAGTATAATATGCTCAACATTATTTGTCAGTCTTAATACTTATGTGGAAGAAGAGTATTTAAATATGACAGTTCTGCCAATGTAACATGACTGACCTATTTATTTCAAAATTAATCAACTATAATTACAAGATAATGACAGCTTCTTTGATGCTAATAATAAGAATCTAGCCTACTGGAGGGGACACAACAAAAGCATTTTGTTTTCTTCCTCCTGTAATGTTGAACTCACTTTGGTTTACATTACAAGGAAGATATCAGAGTATTAAGAAATAAATTTGCTAAAATTAGAAATATGGCAAAGATTTAAGAAATAAGACAAAGATTATTTAAACATTTAATGCTATCCCATAGCATTGTCTAACTGGCTCATGTCTATGAGCCAATTTCTTTTAGGAAATTGTAATTCTCTTTAACATATTATTGATTATGTCTAGACATTTCATAATTCTAGAAAGTTACAAGCTAATTTATTGAAAAATGATAAAATGCAGTGTTTTCTTTTTGTCCATTAGAGAAGACTGCATCAAAATTAATGTTTTGTTGCCTTCTAGGTAATTAGCCTATTTTGTAATACTTTAACATTGTATTACAAAATTTATTTTCTTTCCATGGAAAAAAAGAATGCCAATTTCTCAAAATGTCTTTAGAAATAGTTTTGTCATCCTGTGGCTCCCAAAACTATGATATGCACTTATTATCTAAAAGTATGATCATTTTTTTGAGAATTAATTACATTTTGACAAAGAACTCAAGAGGAAAGCCTCACATTCCCTTAGTTTGGGAATATAATAGGACCAATTCATTCCTGATTCCTGTCTTTGCCTTTTTCTTTTGTTGTTTTTTCCTCAGTGTTATTTCTAAACCTGGACCTAGAAATATATCAAGTTATAGTTTAACCAAGGAGGTAAAGTAAGGGTGTGTGTGTGTGTGTGTGTGTGTGTGTGTGTTTGTGAGTGAGTGTGTACACACACAAAACACATGATGGGGTAGGAAAGTTTAGCTTTTCCTTCCCAAGCCTGCATCTCTCACTTCCTTAAGTGTTTATATTTCAAGAGCACACACTAATAAACTCCCTTCATATAAAGCTCCATCTCAGAGACAGTTGAATGAGGAAAAAGAAAAGAAAACAGAAACAAAACTTTATAAACCCGATCAGCTAAGAGAGTTGGTGATGTATGTGATGCTATGAAGCAGACCTAAAATCAGATTTTGGAATTGAATCATCCTCTGGCCAATTACCAGTAAAGACTGCATTTGGAGTACTGGTATGCTAGTATGACTTGGAATACTGTAGTAGTGAAATTACTGAAACTTTCATTGGTGTTGGAATGGAATGTGATTGAATGTTTTGGTAGATGCCAGACACTGAGAGGGTTTATGTAAATGGTCACTGTAGAAGCTGTGGAGTTAGATGCCTATTTATGAAGGTTATTCAATCATATGAAAACAACAAGTTAAAGATTAGGGTGATCAAGATATATGATGAAAGCCAGTGATTCTCTTTGGAAATAAATAAAAAAAGATTCCGATTTTCTGCATCTTGGAAGACAGAAAAAGCTGAAGATCAGATTCGACACTTATATAAAAGTATAATGGCTCCAGAGAGGGTTTAATTAAACCTTCTTCATACAAGTAAATATAGACAGCATGTGGACACTGGTGGATTATCAAAATGCATCCATACATTATATTATAGTTTTAGTGGTTTGTATGTTTTAATAACATCTTAACAGTAATAGATATATCAATCCATATCAATTCTAGATAATTTGAAAATACAAACTTAACTTTATCCACTGTTGATACTTTGACTAAGACTATGTATTCCTTTATTTAGGACCTTTATTTTATAAAGAGTAAATGATACCTTCGCTTACACATTCTGCCTTTGTGCTTGGCATGCAATTAAATAAATTTATCCAAAATTACTTCTTTTATCCTTTCCCTAAATTAGAAAGAAGGCAATAATTAATTTTTCTTTCTTTAAGTAGGTGGTTTTTACATGTGTTTAGCGATATTTCTGTTTTAGTATCTTGTTGTGTGTCTTAACTTCGTAAGCATAAAAAGAAAGACTGTGTTATCCGATTAAATTACTTTTTAAACTCTGAACACAGTCGATGCATAAAGACTAGACAGCTCAATGACTATTAAATCATGTGAAAATGATTAAACATCTATATTTGGTTTATTGTAATTACTATGAATCTAGATTCTCCCAAAATTAAATAATTAAGAATAAGATGAGATTATAAGCATGTTAGAGATATATAAGCATTTGTTAGAAAAAAAGTACAATTCCTGTAAGATGAACCTGAAGAACCCAATTAAACTTCTAGAATTGCAAACATAGCTCTGAATAAAGTTGAAGATTTTTCTCTGATTACTAATGAGAAGTCTTTTGAGTGATTTTGCCAAAAGGTTATTTGTTAATTAGGATGGAATTATGCCTGTGTGATTCAGAAAATAAGTGAACTTCTGTTACATTGGAATGCATGCAAGAACAGCAACTTAAGGAAGCATCAAGCAACCATTATCAGGTGATAACTGTAGACACATAATATTTTACATGCAATTGACTTTATTGTGGTAGAACTCTATCCCTTTCATAAGATTGGACATAAAAGTAATCTTTTCAAGGAAATAGCCCCTTTTTTCAGTTTTGTTGAGGTATAATTGACAAATAAAATTGTATAAATTTAAGTATATGGACATTTTTTCATATGTCTGTTGGCCATTTGCATTTCCTCTTCAGAGAAGTTTCTTTTAGCTCTTCTGCCCATTTTTTGACTGGATTATTTTCTTTGTTGTTGTTGAGTCTCATCAGCTCTTTGCAGATTTTTGTGATCAGTCCTTTATCAGTGTTGTGTTCAAAAATGTTCTCCCAGTTGGTGGGGTTTCTCTTTGTTTTTGTTATTGTCTCTTGCTGTGCAGAAGCTCTTTAATTTGATGTAGTCTCAGCTGTTTATCTTTGCCTTCACTATCACTGCTTTGGGTGATGTGTCTGTAAAGATGTCTTTGATGTGCATATCATGTAGTGTTTCACCTATATTTCCTTCTATGTATTTTATGGTTTCAGGTCTTATGTCTAGTTCTTTAATCCATTTTGAGTTGATTTTTGTGTATGGTGTGAGGTAGTGGTCAAGCTTCATTCTTTTGCATGTAGCGACCCAGTTTTCCCAGCACCATTTATGAACAAACTTTCTTTGCTCCAATGCATAGTCTTTACTCCTTTGTCAAAGATTAATTGACCATAAATCTGTGGGTTTATTTCTGGATTTTCTATTGGATTCCATTGGCATATAAAAAAATGTTCAACATCACTTGTTATCAGGGAAATGCAAATCAAAACTACCATGAGATACCATCTTACACTAGTGAGAATGGCACATATTAAAAAAAAAAAACTAGCAACAACAAATGGTGGCGAGGATGTGAAGAAAAAGGAACTCTTCTGCACTGTTGGTGGGAGTGCAAACTGGTCCAACCACTATGGAGAGCTGTGTGGAGATTTCTGTACCTACTAAAGATAGAGCTTCCATATGATCCAGCAATTCTACTCCTAGGTATTTACCCAAAGGACATAGAAACATCAATTCCAAAGAGCACCTGCACCCCTATGTTTATAGCAACACTCTTTACAATAGCTAAGCTTTGGAAACAACTCAAATGCCCAAAAATAGATGACTGGATCAAGAAGATGTGGTACATATACACCATGGAATATTATTCAGCATTCAAAAAAGATAAACATATGCAATTTGCAGCAACATGGATGGTGCTGGAAGGGATCATGCTTAGCTAAATAAGCCAGAAAGAAAAAGAAAAATACCGGATGGTCTCACTCATAGCAGGAATCTAGAAAACTTAAATAAGGGACCAGGAAAATGAATAACTATAAGAAAGTAAAAATCAAAATCAACAAAAAACTATGAACCAGAGACACTCTGTGGGGGGTGGGGGGCAGGGAGGGGTGGGATTGGGGTCAAAATAAGGGGTTGCAATTGTATGGGGAATATAAAAATAAAATTTATTTTAAAAATTAAAAAAAAAATAAAGTATATGGACAATTTGATACTGTAAAATCATTACCACAGTAAAGTTGGTTAATCTATTACTTTGTATGTATGGCTAGAACATTTAAGATCTATTCTTTCAGAAAATTTCAAGTGTAGTAACACACTATTGTTCATGGTTGTTACCACACTGTACATTGTGGCTCTTTTACCAAATTTCCTCCATCCAAGTTCCTGACAACCGCTTTTCTCTCTATGAATTTGACTTACCTTCCTTACCTTTTGTTTTAATGCTAATTCAATGGTCACATGTAAAATATAGATAATTAAGTTTGTTGCATAAGACATTTCTTAGGTACACATGTTCCTATTTGCCTATAATAAAAAATACAGTTGCAATTGTAGAATGGTCTTTGTCTCGACAGTGTCCATTTACTTTAATATCTATAAAACTTTCACTTTTTTTTTTAATTGGCAACATGTGCTGAAAATCCTGACTTACGGGTATAAACAAAAGAAACCAGATTTCCCACTAACACATAAGTATAAGCATCTGTCAGGTAATTACTGTAATTCTTATAATAACCCTTTATTTATTTTGTTTATTAACACCCCTGTCAGAAATGTGACTTGCAAATATCTTTTCCCAATCAGTATCCTGCACTTTAATTTTTTTTTAATTTATGCATACAAGAACTGGGGTTTAGGCCAGAGATACAGGGGATGAGAGGATTCACCAGAGACAGAGTGGAGAGCAGGACAAGTAGATCTACTGAAATACACTGCTGAGGGGAGACAGGAGAGGTCTCCTGCACCATGCGGGTTGCTCCCTAACCAGGATCTAACTCATACTGTAGTGGCCACTGATAGCTTGATAGTGCTGACTTTAACCTCTGCACCACCAGGGAGGCCCCTGCATTTTTATTTTTGTGATGGATTTTTTCACTTCAAAAACATTTTTAGTTTGTCCTAGTCCCATTTGTTTATTTTTGCTTTTGTTTACCTCACAGTTGGAGTTGAGTCCACAAAGATATCCCCAAGGCTGGTGCCAAGGCACATGACACCTGTGTTTTCTTTAAGGTATTTTATAGTTTCAGTTGTTACATTTCAGTCTTTCATCCATTCTGAATCAGTTTTTGATATGGTATAAAGTAGTGGTCTCAATGCTTTTAAGTGAATTCAAGTGGCCTCATTTACTTTATTATCATAACAATGAGATCATCCTTAAGAATGAGTCTATCATTGAGCAAGTTATGTATGTAGGATAGTTTTATAGTTTGAATTGTATCCCTTTAAAATTCAGAAATGAAATCTTAAGCCCCACTATGAATGTGTCTGGAGACAGTGCCTGAAGGAGGTAATTAAGGTTACATTCACCCATAACAATGAGACCCAGGTCCCATAGTACTAGCTTAGTTATAAGAGGAGACAAAGACGGCAGTAGTCTGAGTACAGAAGAAAGGCCATTAGAAGACACAGGGAGAAGGAGGCCATCTGCAAACCAGCAAGACAAGTCAACCAAAAACCAGTCCTGAAGATACCTTGTCCTCAGACCTAAAGCATCAAGGGCTGTTAGTAAATTTCTGTTGTTTCAGCTACTCGGTGTGTGGTATTCTGTTATGGCAATCTAAGCAGACCAATAGAGATTTGAATTAACAACATATATATTGATATTTTACATTGACTTCTCAATGGAAGTAAGATTAAAGAAATTTGTTTTCCATGGTGTCTGAGAATTCTCATCTGCTGGGAAATTGGGGGACTTTATAACTGTGGATTCCCACCCGAGCAGTCACTGCTTCAGTGATGATACCTAGAATACAATCAAAGCACCTACCTCTAATTCATTTTTTATGCCAGCAGTTTAACCAAAGTATTGTTGTGGTGGCTAGCAGCTATTGATCAAAAGATTAATTTTATACAAATAGATATAAAAAGGTTTTGTCAGATTTTCTATTTGAAATTGATTTAATAAGAGACTTCAAAAAAAAAAGGTGAAAATTCTGTTCTCATTTCAGTCTTGCTCTCTAAGCCTTGTCCTTGGGAATTAGAGTGAATTTACTGGCAGTAGGTAAGGGTGTCATATGCTGGATCAATTTTTGACAATGTTATTTAAAGGAGCAGTGATTTAAGTCCCTTATGCTGATGAAGATGATAAATTTCATTACAGTTGACAACATTTCCTTCAGGTATTTCTGGCTATATTTTTACTGCTAATGTATGGCAATACAGAACATAGTAAAATTCAATGCTTTACCAAGCACTAGAATCATCTGTACATAGAGCTTCCAAACTGATGTCCAATTAGAGGTTTAACATTGCATGTTAAGTCCTTCACCATTTCAAGGATGCTGTAGTCCTTGCAATTTAAAAAAACAGCTTCTAAAGACTTAGGATCATGATAAGCATAACAGATACACATATATTTGATTGGACAAGTACCTACATTTACATTTATGAAAGTTAAAAGGAAATAGGGTAGCTTGCATTTTCACAGCCACTACGTAGCTGACCTTTTTCTATGTATCATATGAATTTAATATCAGTTCTAGAAGGAATGATGTCATTTCACAGTAATGATGCTTTAATATTTGCTTTCCTACTCTAAAACATAAATCAGATTGACTCTTTAGAATACATATGGCTTCACCCCTAATGTATATTCACTCAAAGTAACTTACAAGGTATTAATGTGGCCATGATCTGAAATGATTTTAGGTTATGCTCTCATATACTTACATATTTAAAATATATATTAAACTGTCAAAAATGCACACTAATGAGTAGACTAAAGATTTTTTCCCAAAGGCTTCCTTAGAATTCTTATTTTGAGTCATAGTGAGGGGGTGGTCAGATAAAGAAAACGGCACTGTAGCTCAGCCATTGCTGTCAGCCAAACAGACCTGCTGTATTCCTCGCCGTGATTTTCGATGTTTACCATGATTAAAGAACCAAAGATTAGAGAAGCATTTTTATGCCCTTTGGTGCTGTTCTCAGAAAAATTATTCTCACCACCCACACCATTTTTCGTTCTTCAACCCTCTTCAATTTAGAGGTCATCAGATTTCCTTTCAAGATAGAGGGTTTTACCAAGAAGGCTACACATTAATATTAACCTCCCTTAAGAGATTTTTTCTTTCTCAGGAGGAATGAACCTACGTGTTCCATATAGTATTTTATCATCTTTACATAATGACTAACAATTCACACTAAGATGAAGGTAGTTTTATTTTTCACTGTATAGGGTTTAAAGATGTCGTCAATCTCTTTGCCCCCATACAAAGGTTAAAAAAATAGCATATCACATTCTTAATATACGTCTGCAGGTGATAGGCCCTGGAATGATTTGTAGACTTATAAAATCAAATAAAGTTTTACTGTAATATCCTAAGTTTTACTGTAATATCTATTAGAAAAAATAACCTTGATGAGGGCAGAATCGAATAGGTAACTGGATAACCTCCTCGTGTTCAATTTCCAAAAGGAAATTTTATCTTAAATAGATATAAATTCCATGAGTACAATGAACATGTGTTGTTTTTATTCATGTCTCCCTACAGTGTTAAGCTCAAAGAACTTAATAAGTTCTTTTTGGATGAATGAATTCAGAAATGAAAGAAAGTGAGGTTCTTACTGTCTTCATAGAGGATGTGAGAATTAGTTTCTAGTTGTGTGGTTTTGCTTTCTGTTTCGACTAAATATGTACTTGGAAATATGTCATTTTCACTTGGCCAGTGAGGTGTCCTAGGATGCCCTTGGCTATGCATCATACACAGATGTGAGTAGTAAGGCAAGAGGCCACAAAACCTATTTAATTATACATTTTTACTTTTGCTATTTTCTTCCTCATTTTATTTTAATCAACTTCATACTAATTATTGCTTTCATGTGCTAAATGGAAAATATATTACCATGATGTACTCTTTTTTGCTAAAGATCTAGATTCTTAGTTCCAGTAGAATTTGAAATGTAGAGATAACTAGTAATTAAGGATTCAAATTTTTCTAAAATTGTGTTTTTATGTTGGGGTCAGCAGTCCTGCTGGGGAGAGATTCATGGAAATTTTATGAAAATTTAAATATGTTTGCTCATGTGCTTTTTCAAAAGAGATCATCTAAAACATTCCCCAAATGTTTGGAATTATTGCTACAGTATACACAACTAACTTCCAGATTACCAACTGGAAACCAGATTCACTTTTTTAAACATCCAGATAAGTGGTATTAGCACAGTGAAGCTGATCAAATTCATACCCAAAAATATTCTGTTTTCAATCACAACAGGAGATTGATCAAAGTATATTCTATTGAGACTTCTGATTTCTTTCTCTATCTCAGAGAGAGTAACATTTATAAATTTAGGTTAGTTCTTCCATTACTAATTTAGGTGTGAGCTAAAATGGTGATTCTAATGATTCTTTTGGAACATATATTTAAGGAAGAAAGAGTAATGAGTTGTAGTTACTCTTTCACTACGGTTTCCCCCCAATGCCTCTGAATGCCACTGGTATCTGAAAAGTGCCAAATTGAAACTATAAAGATAAAAGAAATGTTGGTATTTAGGGCCATCTTTGTGGCATTTGGTAAATCTCTTAACATTTTTGTATTTTTAAAGGGTAAGTAGTAAGCTATAATTACACTTGATTGAAATGGATTATATCTGCTTCCACAGAAGACTACACATAATACTCTATAGACAAAAAAGAAAAGAGTAAAAAAAAAAAAGAAAAAGAAAATAAAACTGTTACTGTATTTAATTGAAGTAAACTGATCAGAAATTCTGAATTCTATATTAAAAATTTCACATTCCCCCCACCCCAAGTGATTCTCACTTTGAAATTTGCAAATACTTAACATGTTAGCATCAAGTTGTACAGGAAATGAACTTAACATTTGGGAAGACAGTTCAACTTAAGCAACAAAACATTTTTAAAAATCTTGTTGTATTGACATTTCTATAGAGAAAGTATAGAGTGAGAGGATGGAAAGGCATGTGTAACTGGAGTTTCATTACGTGTGCTTGCTAGGGGAATGTAAAGATGAAAGGATATAGCATTATCCACTTGGCAGAAAGAAGAGACGAGTGTATGATAGAACCATAAGCTATCTTCAAAGAAAATAATTATGGGCAGGATTTTTAGTTTGGTGACAGAATGAGAGTCTATATGAAACATATAACTCCTGGCCTAGATTTTGAGAAATAAGAAGATTTCATTAATTTCAACCTATTTTTTAAAACAACTTCAAAAGCAAGTGTAACAAAATCTATCAATAACTAGATTTAAAAAAATACACAATAATCAGAAAAAAAATTGTAGTGTGAAACTGTGTATTATATGTATTGTTGGGTTTGAGAAAGGAAATATAAAATGTCCCAAAAGCACTACTGACAATAGTCTAAGGGATCCAAACTATATCACAGGGAAAATGCTCCAGGTTCCCAAGTTAAAATCTGTAAATATAAAGTGTTCCCAAATTCTACTGTCTGGGGTGATGGCTAGCTAATAACTGTCCTCAGTGGGCTGATGGAACTAGGACACAGTACCTCATAAAACTTAGGCTCTTTTTTATTAAATTGTAAGGAAAAAATTATTTCTGAACTGAAGGAGTAAATAAGATATGTTAAGAATACACTTTGGTGTTTTCTGTGACCATAAACAAGTTAGAAAGCAAGATTCAGGAGCAAACTTCTTATTTTGTTATCTTACTGGGTGAGAAATAGGAATAGCAGGCAAGTTCCAGTGAGTGAGGAGTGGATCCTAGTCTGATCACAATGTCTGGAGTGTATTCCTTTGCTCACTATCATCTGTTCTCATTTATTACCATTTTTTAAAGATACAAACAGTTTCACTTGCATGACAATCAGTTCATGTTGCACTGGGGAAGTTTAGAATATGGAGGAGTACAGAGAAGACATCAGCAACCATCATATCAAATGTCTTGGATTACTGCAGTCAGAATAAAAAGTAAGAATTAACATTCTTATTAATTCTTACTTTGAATTACTATTCTCTATCAGAATCAGGATTTATTTTTTTCTAAAGCATTCAGCTACACAGTTCTTAACTTGAACATTCTCAGCTTGACTCTATGTCACTTGTCTTTACTTTCATGGGATGTTGGTGTTACTCAGACTCAGGGGAACATTCCAGGGTGAGCTGCCAGCACACAAACAGGCAGAGAACCTCATTAGACCTCAAGCAAAAGTGGATGTTGTCTGAGCAAGAGAAGAAGATGATGAGTTTTGTTGACTCCAGAATGTAAATGACCCTTGATGCAAGACTAAAAGAATATTAGACTTTTTGTCTTGTCTTCCCTAAAGAGTTATTAATATTCTATGTATAGGGATGATGGGATTTGTGTTTCAATGCTATCACTTCAGTGACAGCTTCAGAGATAGATTAATCTAGAGGCAAGATGCCGAAGACTCAGTGGGAGGCTGAGGAAATAACACAGGTTGGTGACATGGTGCAAATCTAGGAGACAACAGAACTGCGAAAAAGAAAGAATAACTTTAAGTGACATTTTGTAGGTAACACCAGGGAACTTGATTTCTAATTTTTTACTTGAAGAAAAGGATGCAGTAAAAAGTTTATCAAAGTTTATGGCTTGATTGATTGGTGAGATAATGATGCCTTCACTGTAACTGTGAATCCCAGGGAGGGAAAAGAAGACTAATCCGATGATGGATTTGTTCTGTTTTAGACATCTTGACTTAAATGTGCCCATGAAAATTTCAGTAGGTGATACGCAAAATGCAGCTAGTGATTTCAATAGCTTAACATAATAGAAGTTAATTTCCTTTTTTTTAGATTTTTTATTTTATTCATGCATACAAGAACTGGGGTACAGGCCAGATGCGTGGGAGGGTGAGAGGATGCACCAGAGACAGAGCGGGGAACACAACAGGCAGACTGACTGAAACACACTACTGAGAGGAGCAGTGGGCAAGACAGGAGAGGTCTGCCTCACCATGTGCGTTGCTCCTCTGCCGGCGAGGATTGAACTGGCACTGCAGAGGCTGCAGACAGCTTCACAGCACTGTGCTCAACTGCCTGAGCCACCAGGGAGGCCCAGAAATTTATTTCTTACTGATGTGAATTTCAGAAAGGGAAGGTCACATCAACAGGCAGCTTTCTTGTAAACAATAATGGAAGAAATCAGGCTCAATCAAAGTCAAGCCAAGGCTACCAAAGTCACCGAGTTCATCTGTATCATACTTGTACCAAGGAAAGCAGGGGAGATCAGCTTGGGAGGTTCTCATGTTCTCTCAGTATCAGTTTTTTAGGGGGTCAGGAATGCATCTTGGGGTGCCGGGGACCAGCCTCCGGCAAAATGTCGTGTCAGGGTTCCTGAAAGGATGAGATGGCGTCAGCGAATACGAATGATCTGAAACTTAGGGACTGGGGGGAAGGGAATGAGAAGACACCGGCACTTTGTGAGGTGTTAGTATCTTCTGCCAGAAAGGCTCAGTAGGTTTTTTACTTATACATTTTTTGCAAGCAGTAGGATTACATTATCATGTGCATAGAAACAAAGCAGAAACAATTAGTGCATCTCCTTTTCCCTGCTCTCAGCAAGAAGGCAACCTTCAAGGTTAATAAAAAACTAAGTCTTACACTGAAATTCATTGTTTCAGCTAAACAATAGCCCAACACAATTGATAGCCACCAGAACATTCCCATCAGCTAAAGCCTAAGCAAAGAAAGAACTTTTCTTATTTTCCTGGCCTTCACACCAGGAGCTGGCTGCTACTCAGCTATCAGAACTTCCTTTACCTAGAAACTCCTTAACTCAAATAGCTTCATTTAAAAACTTTCCCAAGAAACTTCAAGAGAAGGCAAAAGAAGAACCCACTGTAATTATTGAATTGTAATGCTTGTCAGGTATGTTCAACAAACCGTTTCCCATTGTCAAGTGGGCCAAACTGCCCAACAACTAATTTTTAAACAAACAATTTTTCATGCTATTTACTTACAATATGCTGATACATATAATTTATTGCCTAATATACTTTTTGATAAATTTTTCTCTATGACCAAGAACAAAAAGCAAAGGAATGTCAGATCTTCAGCCCCACGGTGTGAGGCCCTTTCTCTTTGCTGCTTGTCAGTATCCTATCTGGCTGGAGCAACAAGGGCCCCTGCAGCATTGGGGCTTAACCTGTGGATGGTCACATAGAAAGTTCTCCATGGAGGTAACACAGAAATGTACACCTTTTACACTTACATCCTATTCATTGGAATTAAGTCACATGGCCACATGAAACTATAAAGGAAGTTGGAAAAAAGTGTTTTAGCTTCATGCCCAATTATTGCTATTGACTTATCAGCATGAGTCTCAGTGGAAAGGTGAATTTAGGAGTTACTAGCGACTAGGTGATGGGAACACAATGTTTGCCTCTGGTGATGGGTGTTTCCTCCCAGGTACTGAGTTCTGGAAGCCTCCAAGTATTGGACCCATCTTTTCATAGTCCCTGGAAAGTTCAGTAATTGATGATTACAGGGAAATTTGGGATGAATTTGTCAGCTGAACTGTAGTCCTGGCCCCAGGGTGCGGTAAGAGCCTGTGTGTGTGGGTCCGTGTGAAGAGGTTACATAAACAGAGATTTTGTCCTGGGAAGCCAGGGCCCAGAGGCAGATTTAAATTTTTTTCACCATCTCATATCACCCAACTTGGACAGAGATGTAGCCCAGGTACATAGCTAACATCCCTCAGTCTTTTCTCATATTTTCCCCACAAATGGGTTTCCTCGCTGCCTGTTGCACCCAGAGAGAGTAGTAGGGAAAGAGGCTTTATTGTTGAGCAAGATGAAGATAGGAGACAGAGCTTACATCTGCCTGGCCTGGGGCCACATGGTTTGGGGAATTTACCAGATACATGAAAAGTGGGGAATAGACCGGGGATGGGGGGTGGCGTGGATTTCCTGTCACGTAGGCACAGGGACAGCTGATGCTTCTTCATAAGTCCTTTGTTCAATTTCAGGGTAATTTGGTATTTGTGGGCTGGCGGAAGGAGTTTAGAGAGTTTGACATCACAAGATTATCCTTGGTTAGCATTTCAGGGAGTCAGGAATGCATCTTGGAGCTTAACCTGGGATGGTCAATCAAAACCTGCCCCAGCCTATTTCTTCTGGTTGTGCTGACTGACTGTGAAAGTTGGCAGACCTGGTTATTAAACCTGAGGAGGGGGAGATAGGTTTTAAAGAACAACGGCAGTTAGCCCTGACAAAATCTATGTTTTGATCCTTGTCAATAACAGACTCCTATGCTTTGTGCAACTACCTTGAAGTCCATGTTCTGAAAACAACTTTTGTTCCTTACAAAAACAACTCCTGTGTTTTATAAAATGATTCCTGGCCCTGGTTTCATTTTGCTAGTTAGTACTGGGTGGTGCCATGAATAGCCATAATCCCCTTATTTGGAAGAATAATGTATTTAGAAGACAAACTTGACGCTCCCTGAGGAGCATGACAAGGCAGCTTCCCACACTGGATTCAGGAGCGACCAATCACCTCCGAGGAATCCTGGAGCTGTCCCAGCTTTTACCACATTCTGCTGGGGCCAAACACAATTATATTCACTCTACCGAGCAGGGGGGCTGTCCCAGAGAAAGCCAAGGAGACTTCACCCTTGAAATCATATGGGTTATGGCTGGGACATAGTCTGTGGGGACCTGGGTGGGAAAGGGTGGCAGCCATGAAGGTCACTTGAGTTAGAATTTTTTGGTGTTGTTGTTAAACATTCTCTTTGTGTCTAGATTTCTTTAACTTTTGGTTTATTAAAGTTGTACTGGTTCACAATATTGTATGTAATTCAGAAATACAGAATCCCACGTCTTCCAATGTATTGTATCAGACCCATCACCAAGTTGTAAGCTTTAAATACTTAGGCATATGATAGGTTGTATCATTGGTATTTTTGTATTGGCTCTTTTGTACTGGGGAGGATCTGGTAAATGTAGTTTCCAAAAGCTTAATATGGAGAGAAATAAGGAGGACAGACACTTGAAGCAACATTACAGAACCATCAGAAAAAGGGCAGAGACAGGGAGTGATGAGAAAATAGGAAGAAACTAAAAATGCACTGTGTTGTGGATATAAAAGGGGTAGAGATTTTCACAGAGAAGTCTATACTCTCAACAGTCACAGAAAGATCAAGAGGCATTTGGAATAATGCCTAATGCAATTCAGTTCCATGAAGAGTCAAGTGACACACCAAATAAAAGTTTGGCTTGCCCAGTAGCATTTCCTTCTGGAGAGCTTTGAGTAACTTGATGAATCAGAGTGAGAGACTATTGTGAAGGCCTAAGGCTTTCCTGGGTAGAATATTCAACAGTTCAGTGTTTTTAAGCTTTGTATTGTGAAATGTTTCTGCATCTTTTTCCTCTTTTTTTGACTGTGCTTTTTTGATATAATTGAATTTCCAAATAAAGTATGTTCTTTAAAGCTAGTTGACATGAATCACAGCTATTGTTCTGGCAGTTTCAATGGGAACTCAATTACCACCCTGCCTAGTTCTACTCCATGATGTAATTTGAAATGCAGAACTTTAACTCAGATGATAACTCAGCTTCCCCAGGCAAGGAGGGCAAACCCGAAGATTTAATGAATCTTGAGAATTTTTCTAAACACTATACTTAGTGGAGTTAAAATATTTGCTTATCAAATAAACAAAATAAAATAAAAAGAAACCCTTAGATTCTGATAATATAAAGGTGATTACAAGAGGGAGGGGGAGAAATAGAGGGTGAGAGAAATAGGTCAAGAGGGTCGACTGGCAGTGAATGGGCATTCGATGATTATGGTGTGGTGCATATATTTGTCCAGGTGTGAAGCTTATTAACTCAAAGTCTCAAAGGTAACTAGACAAAGAATTTATTAGATAATCAAAGTAAGGATTGGAACCCAGGAAACAGTCTACCTGTGAGAGCTGTTCCAATAAGCACAGGTTTGAATTTTTAGTTTACATAGGTAGCCTGTTTCATGGCATGTTGGGAGTTGTAATACCAGGTATTCAAGATGTTGGCAGAGTGGAAAAGGGAGTGGAATCTAGAAAACTCCACCTTTACTATGAGTCTCCTTCATTGCCAACCTGCTCTAACAGCTTCCTGGTGGATCCTATTCTTCCTACCCAGAAACCTCTATCATCTCTTGTTATCTCCTAATGTCACTGACTGTCTCAACCTCCCTGGGAATGAAAACTGGGCTTTGATATGGTCTTTGGCACTGAGAGACACAGAAATTTTATCTTTCAAATCCAGACCAATGTGACGTACAGACTCTCTTGCCTCTCCATTGTCTGCCTGGCGGAACTAGTACCATAACCGGAGACTACAGCATTGAGTCCCTAAGGGGATGAACTTTGACCTGTGAGAGACAGGAGCCCAGAAAGAGCCAGTGTATAAAGTACTTACTCTTTATCTTAGATCCATTGATTTCATTTGGGCTTTCTAGAGAGGTTCCACGAGAATAGTTGTTTTCTTATGTTCCTTTAACCAATTTGGTAATACTAAATAAAAATCTACAATATATCAAGAGGGGATTTAGAGCAGAAGTAGGCAGACATATTTTCTTTCTTTCTTTTTTTAAAAGATTTTTGTATTTATGCATACAAGAACTGTGGTACAGGCCAGAGGTGAGGGGCTGAGAGGATTTACCAGAAACAGAGTGGGGAGCAGAACAGGCAGTTTGACTGAAATACACTGCTAAGGGGAGAAGCGGGTGAGACAGGATAGGTCTACTGCACCATGTGGGTAGCTCCCTGGCTGGCAGGGATCAAACTCATGCTGCAGAGGCTGCAGAGAGCTTCATAGTGCTATGCTTAACCCCTTGTGCCACCAGGGAGCCCCTAGACATATTTTCTTTAGATTCTTATGGCCAATGATGTTATTGAGATTTTCCTCTAATGAGGAGAGCTTGAAAGTTAATACAAGAATATTCTGCACATTATGCATATTCTCCTTTCTGTGCAACAGTAACATAAGAACAAAAAGTTTGCTAGAATACCCTCCTCTGCTTTCAAACAAAGCTGAGACATTTTTGGTGGATTCACTTTTTTGCTTTCTGGAGCAGTGATATGAGGTTATAAGTCAGTGAGGTTAGGTATTCAGAGGACAGCATATACTTATTCAGAGACACATCAGAAGGAGAGAGAAGACTGTAACAAATGCAAGAGCAAATAACTAATTGAAATAGTAGAAAGGACAAGGAGAACTTAGAAAGCAAAAGAAACAATCAGAAAATTTTCTGTAAACCCCACCTTCAGGGGAGGAACACAAAGGACTGTGGAGTGACCTGAGGATGCTGTGGTGGCGGTAACAACACCTGAAAGGGGAGATCATTTACCCCTAAAACACAAAAAAATGATGCAAAGCAATGTTATCTCAGTAAAGTGAACATACAAAAACTCTACCTTCAGCATCCTAGAGCGACTCAAGGAAGACTTTCATTACTCTAAAGATTTGGTATTTCATTTTATTTATTTATTTATTTTTTTAAAGTTAATTGATTTTTTTTTAAAGATTTATTTTTATTTATTTATACAAGCACTGGGTACAGTCAGAAGCGCGGGAGGGTGAGAGAATTCACCAGAGCCAGAGCGGGGAGCAGAGCAGGCAGAAGGACCAAAGTACACTGCTGAGGGGAGCAGCGGGCGGCAGGAGAGGTCTGCGCGCCATGTGGGACCCTCCTCCAGTGGCCGGGGAGCAGCTGGGGATTGAACCGGTGTTGCAGAGGCTTTGGGTAGCTTCGCAACCCAGGGCTCAACCGCTGCGCCACTGGGGAGGCCCTGGTATTTCATTTTAATGCGACGCAATGTTAAGTAGGATCTGGAAGCAAGAACAAGATGGCCGAATTTTATTCAAATGTCACATGGTCACATTCCAGCTTTGGTTAAACTGTTTAGTAATCTTTGTGTCGTTCATTTTGTAGTGTGAGTATAGTTATCCTCTATTGCTGAGTAGCAGATCTAAGGTCTTTGTTTAAAGAATCACATTGGAGTTACTGAGATTTCAGTGTTGAAAAACTAATGATAACCTACCCTCACTTCCTAACTGATTCATCTCTAAAAATTAAAAGCCAGTCACACGAGAACGTCCAGTAGCAGAGACTTTCTATGTCCTGTAAAAGCTTCTAAGCTGACCCAGGTCTCTCCAGCCTGCCTTTTGTCACGGCAGGGGTGCTCTTTGCAGCACAGCCCCTGTACATGCTACATTGCCCTGTCACGATTTCCCATCGCTCTTGTTCTATGTGCTTAGCTTATATCTGCTCAGATACATACAGCCAGGCATGCAATCTCAGGCCTTGCCTCTGATCTCGCTCCCTGGGAAGCAGAACTCTGCTGAGCCTTACTTTGAGGCCAGCAGACTGGTGGCTCAGCATGATCCCATTATGAAGGGCCTTTTCTTTGTCCTTTATTGTTAATTCAACCAGAAACTGGTTGTGAAAACTCTGGCAAGTCTCATGGTCATATTTGTTCCATACGGATTAAGTTCAGGGTTTACAGAAAGCACAGACAGTGTTCGACTTAGCTCTGTGGAACAATATACCTTCGCAGCATCAAAACCAGGGCCAAGCAGGTGGCTAACAAACTGAAGTCAAATGTAAGAAGACCATCAGACCTGTATCTTTCATTCACCTGTTTCCTTTCTAATCTGCTCCTCAGCCTTATCTGCTTTATTCTGTCACAAAACATATTTCTCAGGGGCCATTATGCTCCAGCTTTCAGGTAAGCTCAGCCAGTGGGAGGTACTGGCAGTAAGTTGGAGAATAGGATGGGGGGAGAACTTAGAGTATTTCTTTCCCTTTTAACTTTAGAGGGATCCTCTAAAGATCCTGGGCCTCCTCTGTGGCTGTAGATCCTGCCTCACTGACTTTTACCAAGTAGGCCAGCTCCTGGGCTGCCTAGTGCCAGCCCCCCCGCCCGAGGGTGCTAGCAGTTCCTTTATGGCGCTCCAGCCCAGGCTCCCTCATTAACCTTCATTTAACTTTTCACCGCATGTGAAGAGTTACCTGTGCTAAATTTGCTCTGTTTAAAATATTATAATGAACCATACATAATTGATGACAGTGAATTGAATCGATCAGCAAAAGGGCAATTACCTTTGGCTTTACCAAATGTTCAGTAGTCTCTGCTTTCTTTTGAATCCTTCACTTTCATACATCCCAGACTTCTGCTAGGGAAATTAAGGCAGCAAGAATCTCTCATAGTGGAGTGGGTAGAGGTGTGGGAAAAGTTAAAGAAATAGTATTTAAACAGGCATTTTATTTACTATTATTATTTTTTTTTTTTTTTTGCATAGAAGAGTTGGGGTGTAGGCCAGAGGCACGGGGTGGGGGGAGGGAGTGTAGGAAGATTCACCAGAGACAGAGTGGGGAGCAAAACAGGCAGATCCACTGAAATACACTGCTAAAGGGAGCAAGCAGGTGATACAGGAGAGGTCTGCTGCACCATGTGAGTAGCTCCCTGACTGGGGATTGAACTCAGGCTGTTAGGGTGACATGCTGAGACTTAACCCCTAGATCGCCAGGGAGGCCCAAAACTGGCATTTTAAAGATAAGCATGATTTTGTCAGATTAAAAGAACATGATCTTGGGGAGAAACAATCTCTAAAAAAAAAATGGAAAAAAAAAAAACAGGCTAGGAAGTGACAGCATGTGTGGATGAAGAGCAGCTTTCAGTGTCTCTGCTTCATGACTTAGATCTGATGGCAACATGGACATTAGAAAACTAGTGTATTGGTTTCATAAGGCTGCCATGACAGAATACTGTGAACAGGATAACTTAAGTAACAGAAACTCATTTTCTCACAATTCTGGAATTTCAAAAGCTAAGATCAAGGTATCAGTGTGGAGGTGGTTCCAGTTGAGGTCTCTAGGGAAGAATCCATTCCATGCCTTTCCCTTAACTTCTGGTGGTTTGCTATCACTCTTTGGAGCTCTTAAATTTATCAACATAGCACCCCAATCTCGGCCTTCATGTTCACAGAGCGATCTGTGTGAATGTCTGTATCCAAATTTTTATAAGGACACCAAACATACCAAAGTACGACTTACCCTACTGATGTATTTTTACCTTTAAAATCCTATAAGTATACAAATAAGACGCCATTCGGGACCCTGAGGGTGAAGACTTGAATACATGAATTTGAGGAAGAAGCAATTCAACCAACAACTAATTTCAGATAGAATATTGAGAAAACAATAGTATTTAAACTGTAATTCAACATCAACAAACAACATGAAAATAAAATGACAATTTGAAAACATAAAGACATTCAACAGGAGGACAAATTCAAACACTTGGGTGAGATAAAAGGAAGTTTTGAGGTTCACAAAATATTACAGGAAATTTGGGACATGTTAAGTTCTCTAAATGAGAGAGGAAAAGAGCAAAAGCTAATTCAGAGGACTTTTAAAACAATAGTTTCCTGAGAGATAGGGATTAAATGTATGTCGTGCTTGTTTGTGTTTTGATATGTTGAATATGAAGTATAAGCAGAATAGTGAATTGGAGATATTTAAAAGGATATTATAATTTGAGGTCTGGGGTTCTAAAATTAGAATTCCTGTATTCAAGTCCCATATCTTCTTTGGTTGTGACTTTGGATGAAGCACTTACCCTTTCTAAGTGGCAATTTCCTTATCTGTGGAATGTGGTATGAGCAGTGTTTCAGTGGGTTGTTAGAGGATTACAGCTACAAACCTCTGTGTGAAACATCTTAGTCCTTAGCACTAGAAGAATGTTTACTATTCCTCAGCTGTTTTCATGATTACTATTGCTATCCTTATCAATATAGGTGTCAGGAATAGATATGCAGCTCAGAAGTTGGGTGGCTAATGTCCTTGCATATCACAAAACAGGGACAACAAAAAAATGTTTTTAAAAACTTCTCAAAAGCAATTTCTATTTCTTCTACCTTTGCGGACAGAAATAAGCACTGCTGTGAAGCAAAGTCAAAGTTAATTATAAAAGAAATTAAGAGGTAATTCAAGGTCAAAGTTAGGATCAGGTCCAGGAGACAAATATTGGGTTTCTGGTCCACACACCTCTCAATTGTTTACCTTGATTTTTATAGGTAAGTCATATGCACAGAAATAATATGTAATTGTTTTTTTTCTCAGCAAAGGAAAGAAGACAGCTAGTTAAATTTTAACATTTAGCATTAACCAATGGAGGTTAGTTTCTAGCAAACTTAGTTTTAATAAGAGAAACACTTTCTCGCTTCAAAGCAATCCCTTGATCTTACAGAGCTAATTGAGCCAGAGCTGTCTATGTTTAGAGATGTAAGGACCAACAGTTACTTGAATCTCTTACCCTAAAAATACTGTAATTGAACTCAATGAGTTCGTTCCCTTGGTGGGTGTCTAGGCTGAATAGAAGATGCTGCCAAGATGGAGTACACAAAGGACAAGTATTTATTACCTTGTGACAAGAAAAAGACAGTAAAACTAGCATTTTCTGAAGAAACTGTCTCACGGAGAGGGGAGGAGTGGAGGGGAGGGGGGCAGTTGGGTAAAGTTATAGAGTATTGTTTAAAATGTGGGAGGGGGGCCTCCCTGGTGGCGCAAGGGGTTAAGCACCACACTATGAAGCAATTCACAGCCTCTGCAGCACGAGTTTGATTCCCGGCCAGCCAGGGAGCAACCCACATGGCGCAGCAGACCTCTCCTGTCTCACCCACTGCTCCCCTCAGCAGTGTACTTCAGCCAGTCTGCCTGTTCTGTTCCCCACTCTGTCTCTGGTGAATCCTCGCACCCCCGCATCTCTGGCCTGTACCCCAGCGCTTGTATACACGAATAAAGAAATCTTTCAAAAAAATAAAAAATAAAATGTGGGAGGGGAGCTTCAGAGATGTCTTTGGTCCCGGTACTGAGATCTTCTGGTTTCTCTTCAGCATGGAAGATCTATAAAAAAACATACCTTCAGGGAAACATGAATTTGCCATATACATGATTCTTACCTCATTTAGGTTTTATTTATGGTCAAGAAGCTTGTGTACAAGGTAACCCATGCCTGGTGACCTGGACCAGCTGAAAAGATTTCTTTCTTTCTTTTTAAGATTTATTTATTTACACAAGCACTGGGGTATAGGTCGGAGGCGCAGGAGGGTGAGAGAATCTACCAGAGAGCAGAACAGGCAGAAGGACTGGAATACACTGCTGACGGGAGCAGTGGGCCTGACAGGAGAGGTCTGCCACGCCATGTGGGAATCTCCCTGGCCGGCCAGGAATCGGACTGGCACCCCGGAGGTGGCAGACAGCTTCACAGCGCTGCGTTCAACCTGCTGCACCACCGCCACCGGGGATGCCCCTGGAAAGATTCCTTAACTCTTTAATACCACGTGCCATCTTACACTTACAGATGTGACAGTGCAGTGAAACTGTTATTTTACCCTCCTTCCTGTAGTTAGAGAGAGGAATTGTTACAGGGAGGGTGGAGCTAAGTGGCAAGGAGAAACTAGAGTAGACTTGGAAAAGACTTAGCAGAGAACACTGGAGGAGACATATGAAGCAGAGACATGTCAAAAAGTTGTGCTTGCTTCTGGCTTGGGAATTGCCAGGAACATGGGGGATGTGGCAGGAGAGACATGGAGCCAAAGAGGCATGTGGACACCCTTGGAAGAGCTGTGGGTGAGATACCCATGGGGAGGCTAACAATGGCAGCTGTTACCTTGATTTATACTTTGATTTTGCTACATTAGTCCCAGACTTGCCTGGCCCCTTCTGCCCCTTTCTTATGGTTCCCTGCCAGAAGGCATCTTGGACTTGTGACAAATATTTAGGCCTCAGTGGCACAGCCGTGGGCCAACTCTGTCTGCTGGGCATTTACCCATGAGGGAATGGGTAACTTTGGGTGTTTTATTGGGAGACTATTATCTTCTTCTCTCTTCTCTTTCTAAGTGCGCTGATTCTATGAAAGTTCATTCACACTAAGAGTATGCTTTGTCTTTATGGGGTGGATGGCAGAAACCACTGAGGACATGCAAGTTTAGGGGTTCCAGAAGAGGCCTCAGTCTGCACATTAACACTATGACTCCAAATATGACAGAGCTCCAGCTGTGGACTTTGGACAGTTCTTTTGTTTCTCTCCACAGGATTCTTTACATTGTTCTGCTTATTCCCGCCTCTTGACAGGACTCTGAGAAAGTGTAGAGGAAGGACATGTCCTGCCATCTTGCTTAATAGTTTACTTGATCCCTGTTCTCAAAATTATGCTCCATTTATGATTACCGAGGTAAATAAAACAATTATTCTTTTAAAATCAGTAAGTCCACTGAAAAACACCTAAGCACCCTGTAGATATATAGGTAATAATATCTTGTTTCTTTCCCTACTGATAAGAAATCCTGTTCTTTATCTAAATGTTACTACCCAGACCCTCTCATCACTGTGAGGAGATGATTTTAAGAATTGAAAGTGGCCATATAATAGCTCCATTGTATAAAAGTAGTAGTAGTTATATTTCAATAAACAACCATCACTTAAAAAAATAAAACAACTTCCCTCAGGGAAAGATAAAATGCTAACCTGTTAGTACACACATGTGAGTATATACTCACAATGCACATTTTGTGAAATTTTCCAAATCTCCCTTCTCCTTGAGATGCATGATGTAAAGGGAACTAGGGAAGACTAAAAAAAGTAAATGACCTGCAATTCACAGCATACATTTACACAAAGCAGGATATGCATGTGTTGGATTGAGCATTTGTCCTATAAATAACACTGAAATTAGGAGTGAGCTTGCATGGAATTTGACCAAGTTGTTGATATTTATCAATATTTCAAAATCTAATTTAAATTTTTTATAGCATTAGTCTCTTAGAAATTCCAATGACTTTAAAGTTAATTTTGCTCGACATTTTTTAAAAGAATGCCTGAAATAAGACTTCTTTTTTCAGAGAAAGAACAGAGAGAGGTGAGGGAATGTGATTATTCTCTTGACACAATTATGTTTAATTGACAAATAAATTGCACACTGAAGATTAAGGAAAAAGTTAGGAACAATCTGAGATAGAAGAGACAAGTTTAAAGCTGAGAGGGAACATTCTAACTTAATGCCTACATTTTATTTATGAAGAAAACTAAACTCAGGTAAATAGAATGACATTTTTATGAAGTTATAATGACTTAATGGCCCACTGGTGACCAGAAAGTGTGCCTTCTGTTTCTAACACTAGCTTTTATTCCATTATTACATGCTGACCAATTAAAGAGAGATACAGTATTAAAAATAAAATCCTTTAAAATTAATACATCGTCTTTCAGTCCTCCTGATCCCCATGGGGGTGGGGATGGCAAAAACTAGGCACAGTGTCATTGAAGGGCCCCACAGGATCTTAAATAAAAATGGCCCTTCCTCTTGTAAAGGAACCTAGTGATCATAGGGGAGAATCACTGAATGAGTGACTATATTCCTCTCAATGGGACAAGAAGATATCACTTTCACACTCTGGTAGAGCTACCATCATCCCTGAGGGAAGGAAGTGGGACAAGGAAGAGGAAGGTAGGTGAAGTCAGGAATGCAGGGAGTAGGAAATGCAATTTCCCTTAGTTCAATGTGGCTTGACTCTCATGCTTCACAAGTTTTAATTAAGATTACAAGCTGATTTTCAGCCTAGTCATAAAGGTCTGAGAAGTGCTTCCGTATTCCTAAGCTCCCTGAAGAAAAACAAAACAAAACAACAAAAACAGAATACACTCAGAACAACCTCAGCTTCTGTATTATATAACAAGTATAATGTCACCCAACTTGATAAACTCAGTAAATACTTAAAAGTGAAAACCTGAACCATTGAAACTGAGGTAGTCAATATGACCATTTGCAATTCTGCTTGTTTTGCAGAAACAGCAGGGAAGGCTTGCAACAATGACAAAAAATACCCCTGCCCATTTTAAACAAGGAAAAAAACCAGTCTTTCATAAGTTGGCAAGTTGTATTTCACAGAGCAGGCCCAGAGAGTGTTCATGGCCCTTGAGGTGATATCTCATTGCCCACAGGATGGAAGGTGGACCCAAAAGATCCTGGGCCTTACTCAGGCCCAGATGGCCAGCATTCAGAAGCAAGGGGTGCTTAGTCTGTAGCAGTTCTGGATCCAAATTCAAGTTATGCTCCCACTTAGCAAACGAGCAGCTACTTAGGCTCTATCTGCTCTATCTGAAGAATTTCTACATTCTTCAACCCCCAAAATACTGCCCAAGCTCCCATCCTCCAGGAGACCAATATGAGAGCATTGTCTCCAGTCTCCTGTCTGGTGACCTCACAGTAAACTGGTTCTTTTCTCAAAAACTGTTGGCATGGTTTTTTGCTTCTGCCCCATTGGGTAGCAGGCCACAATTTAGCAAAACCATGACCCATTTCTTGTTATTGCATTTTCAGATCTGAAATACATCTCAATGATTTACTGGAATGATCAAAGTTTATGAACACATATATTTGCATCCATATACATATGCAAACATTTAATATGTATGTTTTTTATAATTAGAAATACTGGGTTTAGAGAGTTCTCCTAAAGAATGGAAAATTGATACTAAACCATGAAGAAATTCTTAAAATGGATTATATTATAGTGAGGATATTGATGTGATATCAATTTTCACCACTACTGTAAGAACTTTATTGCAATTAAAACACCACTTTATAAATAGCTCACCAGAGTAATTCCGTAAATGTAGCATAGAAAATTTTATATTTCACTCCTATCAAGTATCCTGGGATTAAGTTCAGAATAATGAGCTGTTCCTTTCACTCTTCTTGAAAAATCAGTATCATGTAAACTTGGGCTCTCGTGATATGTCCATATTCTTTAAATCTGTGAGAACATGGATCATTTTCTATATGCACAGAATGGATTTCTGTGACATTAATATTGTATAAGTCTCAATACCTAACAACTGAATTTAAGCACAACAATAGTATATTTTGTTTACAAAAACAGTTTCCATTATCATGTAATTCTTAAACCACTGCCAATTGAAATTTACCTACACTCAAGTTGGTGGGCAGATAAGTTAAAGTTCAGTAACTGAACTAAAGGCTGACTCATTTAGTTTATATTTCCATGCCATCCAGCATTATTGAACCAAAATACTGTATTTAGTAACAAGACCATCCAATCGAACATCTTTTTATGTTATTGTGTTCAATGCAGATGGCAAATAGACAAGTGCAGTAATCTTGGTTTAAGAAGGGCAGGTAGACTAGGGCTCAGGCTCCTTGGGATGAAGACCTATGTGATGTTACTTGCTAAACTTCCTGACCAGCAGAGGCACTGAGTGAGAGTAAGAATGATCTGGAACAGGTAGTAGTAGAAGGAGCCAATCAGATTTGGCATCAAGACCAGCTACAGAGTCTAAGACAGGGCTTGTGCCTCATCGCTTCTCCTTCCCCTCATACCCCAGGCAGAAAGATCTGATGGAATCTGGAGGGAATTCTTCTGTAACGTGTATGAACAAATATCCTATGAGAGGCAGAAAGAGTGGACTGTGGTCAACCAGTAGGTTCAATGCCAAGTGTTCACATCCAGACTGCTGCCTGGATGTGGGGATACAGTCAGCAGGAACCTTCAGCTGTCATCCCCTGATGGGGCTGCCTCTGCTGTTGGAAGCCACACCCCTCCCTGCAGCACCTACATCCAGTGTGTGATTAACATAGGCCCCTGTGAGGTGCACAATAATTTATTTGATTAGAGCCTAATTACCTTATTTATGAGCTACAACAAAAATAAAACCAAACTATTTTCTACTCTGCTTTATGCACTTTGTGGTCCAGAAAACATCTTATTTCAATCTCATTTCATTCCTCTCTGACTTTTGCATCTGTTTTAGTCATTACACCATCTGTAACTCCTTCCCTAACCATCCCCCACCTGAGTTTAGTCTGATTTAAATATACTTCTCTTCATGCAATTTTAATTTGACTCTCTTTAATTACAAGTGATCTTCCATTTCCCTCCCTCATGTATATATTTTTTGTGTGTCTCTTTTTTTAAGCCTATGATCAGATACTGCTTTGAACTAGTTATTAGAATACTTGTTTTTATCTCCCTTTAATTTTAACCTCTTGGAAAAAATAAACAGATAATATCTTTTGCATTTCTGGAACGTTCTCTGAGTACACTGAGTGTAAAAATTCAATCAATGTTTGTTAAATAGATATTTAACAGAGTCTCAGAAAAAGTAAGTAAAAAGTGGAATAAACTGGCCACTAATGGGGAAAAATTATTTGAAAAAGAAAAGCAATTCACTGCAATTCCTGGAGCACTAGTTGTTTTCCAGTGGTTTATATGATCCAGCCATTTGGTTCAAAAAAAAAAAAAGACAAAACAGATCAGAGGTACTTTCCAATTATCTTTTGTGAAAAGTTCTGCTCTTCCTCATGTTGTATAATGTATATTTTCTCCTAAATATACTTGTACAGAGTTGGAGGAAAGTAACTCACAGCAGCAGGATTTTCAAACATATAATTGAACTGTAAAATAAAGGCTATCTAGTTAGAAAAACTATTCTGTGAGGAAACAACTTGATGAGGCATAAAGGAAACTACTTAAATTGTCAATTATCTCTTTTGTTGTACAATCCAAATGATACCTTTTTCAAAATTAGACGCATAATTGCTTGAATGAATGAGTACTCTTAGTCAAATCTAAGTGGCCTTTGACTTTTGTAGTGGTTTTCTGTTTTGGCCATAATAATGATTCTCAAGTAAATGTTTGGTGTGCAGCAAAAATGTCAAGATATTTGTGGAATTTGTTGTCTCTTCTTGGTCATTTGTGGAAAGATTATTACATAAATTCTAGCGACTATATTCAACTAGATTATAACATTTTCTAATAATAGCTGCTATATTACTCTTCGGGCATTATTTACAAGTTTTTTCATGACAAAAATGGATTCTTTCTAAATAATGTGCTCTGGTTCAAAACGTCGATAGGTGTAATCTGTAAGTATTTGGCACACTAAAGCTCAAACCTCATATTCTTAAATTTCTGTACTTTGTCTTCTAAAAGTGTTTAATGGCATGCATGGCCCTGTCACTTCTACTCAAAATATATGATCTTAACACTTATAGAGACATTAGTTTTCAGAAACAAAGACAAAAGTAGTACATAAGCCAATTCTCTCCTACCTAGCCCATAAAATTCGCTCTGTCTGCTACCACACATCTCCCTCAGCAGGATGTGAACCAGTGGCACACACAGCAGTGCTTCCCTTAAGAGGTATAATTTCACAGGAAGCCTGGGGTGGAAGAGGAGAACCTTCCCATTCCTGACTCCTCACTATATACTGTGGCACACTGCAGTTAGAAAGAAAATTCTGGAAGCTATAATTTGCTGTAGTATATATATATTACATTGATTCCCTGATTTTATAAATCCTTAGTTATTGAGAGAAGTACAAACTATTTATTTGAAGCAGTACCTCCAAGGTTATTGATCAAAGTATTGGATTAAACTAAATTTTAAATTTCTGTGTGAAGAGTATAAAATCACTAAATTAAGCACTCTTGCCTTACAGAATATTTTACAGGATAATGATATGTGATGAAAGGAGGCTGAGTTTTCTAAATTGAGCAATTCCTGTATTGAAAATTATCATAAGAATGAAAAATGCTCTTCACTCAGGAATATGTAAGTGATATCTGTAGTCCTTTCCTTTAAAGAACTACTATTTTTCATGCAAAATATCATGACTAAATTGTGATGTTTTCACAAGTTCAAATCATAAATATTTTACTCACTGAGAGGTACTGTCCTATTTTTAAGACTTACGAAGAAAATAATATTCTCCAATCACACTCTGTATGTGATTAATCATGTCCATTTGGAAAGATCTGAATGACATTCATTTTTAAACCTAATAGAAGACACTAACATTGCCATGTTTCCTTCCATTTTCTTGTCATTGTTATCTTTGGATACTTCACATTAGTCCTATATTATAATATTTTCTGAAGTTCTAAAACTTTGCAATCTCACACTAAATGTTTGGCTCTAATTAGCCACATAACTTATATTTATGTTTTATATGTAATGCCTAAAATAGAAATTAATATTCATAAACAAAGAAGAGCTATTTACATATACATATATGCCATCCCTTTTATGATATTAATGCAAACTTCAATTTACTGAAAGATAAGAAAATAATACCCCTGAAACAATTTTCTAAAAATACCAAAATACACACTCAAAAAATACCCTCTGTGTACACTAATAACATTTAACACATTTTCGATACTGCTTGTTATTAGTAGTGGTTTTGAGGGAGGAAAAAACAATTTAAAAGACCTTTGAATTAACAAATATTATATTTGGCAAAATAAGTTCAAACAGCAATGCATACAGAGATGTAAACAACCTTTGGAAACAATTTTTCTATTGTGATGTTATCCTAGATCTCTTAACAGAGAGGAGAAATTTTGAGTCAGTCACCTTACTGATGGGCAAGGTACTTAACACCTTCAAACTTGTTTTCTCAGCTTTAAAAATGGTATGTGTGTGTGTGTGAGAGAGAGAGAGAAAGAGAGATGGAGCAACTTTATTAAATAGTGTTATAATCTCTAGTTCTAACTTTTCATATCTGAGGGGCTGATTATTAAGCCTTTTTTGGATCTATTTTAGATTCCTCCAAGTGTGAAAAATCTAATTTGACAATTGTATTTACTCTGTGGTCCAAATTTTACCTCCTAATCCTGAACATTTTATTCATATTCTCAGCTACACCTAACTTCCCACAATTAAACAGACCATGAACTCTAATCATCCATATACTGTGATCATACATAGCACCTCTTATGCACCCCCCCCCACACAAAGATGTCACCATGCAGGCTAGAAAATAGTTGCTACAGTGTACCAAAGTCCACGTAGTAGTAGATTACTATGCATTCAAATTAAATGACATCATGTCTGTGTTCAGTCGACCAGGACATTGCTGAAATTTAGAACTCTGCCTTATTCCTGAAACAATACGTTGAATTTTATGACGATGTGTGAAATTGGTCATAGGTAACCTATTGCTTAATACTCTGCACACGATAAAAATTCCATGGCCACTCTCACTCCAAGAACCTTAGAATCTTCTATGCCAATCAATTTCTAAATTCTGAAATATCTTTATTATCTAAATTAAAAATGCTGTGATTGCAAAAAGACTTCAAGGCTTTCTTTTCCACTGTCATCACACTAGAGGTATTCAAGTGCAAGTGTGACCCTGTTGTAATGTAAAAAGAAACAAGATTTTTAAATTTGATATCACTGCATGTATTTGGATTCTGGTACAATGTTAGTGGGCGTGTTCTACAAAGTAGAGTTTGCTTGGGGTTTGCAATATTGATGTCCTTTACGGGTCCACAGAACTAAGTGAAGTTGGAGTTTCTACTGTGCTTACTAGATATTCTGACTTTAGAGAAATTTCAAGTTTAAAGTTCTTTATTTGAAGTTTGAAAGTTCTGAGGTTTGAAATTTTTCTTTGAAAAATTTAGTACATAAGAAAGTACCCTTTTTTGACTCTGAGAGGAGCCAAACATGGTGATGTTTATTCCCATTTTAAATTTTTTACTTATCCTTTCTTCTTTCCTTTTTAGTCTCACAATAGCAGTTGAACAAACTGAGGCACACAGAGATTAAGCAATTTGCCCAAGGTCAAGAGCAAGTGTATATTGCAGATAGGATTTGAGCCAGCAATCTGCATCCAGAGTAGATGCTAAAAAGCTATTGAATAACACTTTGGCTTAAATGAACTCACCTTGTGGATCTGGATTTGAAGTAGAAAATCAATAGTACAGGATCTATCACTTTACATGCCATTTCATAAATAAACATGAAAAGTTCTCAGAAATGATTTTTCAGGAAACTTGAGGGAGCACACGAATCTAATCTAATATGTGGACAGAATTGAAGAGATCCAAGGACCAACCTGAATTTCATTAAAAACAAGTAATACTTTTCCTGGCAGTTCTCCTATTCTGTGTGCTCCATTTTTTAAATTAAAGCAGCTGAAGACTGATCTTCTCGAATCTGATCCAGTTTGCCACCTTTTGGCCTCTTTCTGTTTTAATGGTTTTGCAGGATCACGGCTGGTATGTTCAAATCAAACTCAACCAGATTCCCCTCTTTGTAAAATACACTAGTACTCGTATTTACGAAGACAGTTGTTGGAAGGGTAATTGCAATGGTCCATTTAATGTTAAGCAGAGTCTGCCATAGAGCAATAGTATTAGCTACTAATATTGATCTTAATGTTCTTCTTTTTTCTTCTTTACAAATTCTTTGCCTGTTCAGCCTACTCTCCATTTTCCCTACCTCCTAGGTTCCTTTCATAATATTTAAGCTAGTTTGTATTTGGAGATGTTCAGTTATTGAGTTTTGTGCTCATCAAGATTGAGGCTTTTCATTGTTTATGTGAAAGTAATCTGCTATCTCTGTTGAAAATCTTTTGAGAAAAATAACAGAATGTTTCTGTGGATTGTTGATCCCAGACTGCCTTTTCCAGGGAGTACTGCGTGATCAGAAATTGAGCAGATAAACAGACATACTCCATTTTGGAAGAAGGTAGTCTCACTTAGTATTGGGATTCAACAGAGGGAAAGAGGAACCTGGGTACTTCAAAAGCACATTTTCTGTGTTTGGGATGGGAGACACATGCTTGCATAGTCTCATTTAATATTCCTAAGGATGGGGAGATGCATTATCACCCTTGCATTACAGGTCAGGAATATAAAATGTAGGAATGGTAAATCACTTCTTCAAACACCACAAGTGAAAATTTGATTCAAAGTTCATGGTTTCTGTATAACTCAAAATAATATATAGTGTGAAGACAGATAGTGTGAAGACAAAACAAAATAGATTGGTGACTCAGAATAGACAATTCAAAGAACGAAAAGGGATAGAAAACACTATTCAAATAAAAATAAACCACTTTCAAACAATAAAACTGGATTTGCAGAGTTCCCTGAGCTAAAATAAAGAAAAGGAATTTGTAATCCTCAAACTTTTGCACTCTACAATGGCTATAAGTATATTCCTCAGAGCTGCAATTGTAGAATTATTTTAGTGCTGTCACTATTGATGTATCTACTATCAGAGGAACTGTGATGTCTCCTACAATGGCTACTTCTAAACCATGCATTCTCTCAGAAACCTAAGCTGGCAATGGCAATAGAGTGAATCAAATGTAACTTCCAAGCTTCCAGTCTTTACCATGCACAGTGCATGTATAGATAGAGAAATAATGGTGTCGTGATGGTAGAAGACTTGTTGGATCACAGGATGCACCATTCTGGGCATTATCCAGTCCCACATTACATGTGCTGACCCTGGAGCCCCAATAAGACTTGACTTAAATATAAAAAGAGAAACTCAGGCACCCTACTGCATGCTAGAAAATATTTCTAAAACATACATTTGACAATGGGCTAATATCAAGAGCTACAAAGAACTCATACAACTCAACAAAAAGAAAATGAAGAAGTCAATAAAAAAAATGGCTAAATAGATACTTGTCCAAGAAAGACACACAGATGGCCCATAGGCACATGAAAAAATGTTCATCATCACTAATCAGGGAAGTGCAAATCAAAACCACAATGAAGTGCCATTTCATCCCATATCAAAAAGTCCAGAAACAACTGTTGGTGAGGGTGAGGAGATAAAGGAACCCTCATATGCTGTTGGTAGGAAAGCAGACTGGCTCACCCACTGTGTAAAACAGCATAGGGGTTTCCCAAAATAATAAGCAAAGTGAGAAGAAAGGGAATGAAGAGAGAACTTGAAGCAACATAGTGAGGAAAAATATTTATTGGATCTGTGTTTATTCCAGACAGTGAAACCATGGTAACCCCTTTGCATGGCACTCTAATTCAACTGAAATTACTGGACAGTGATTTTGCAAGTACAGATTTAAACCTTTACAATAAGTACATGAGAACCAATGACATGCACCCTGATATTTTCATCATTATCACTGTCATCATAACCTAATTAGCTCATTGAATTAGTCACTATAGTGAAACAGGAACTCTATTGAGACTTGGAGATACTTAGGGGTTATTTTAAATGGAAGACTGACAAGTAATTGATAAGAATATGTTCTATTGGTGCTTACAGTCTGATAGTAGAGGCTGGCATTAATAATACATTCAGACAAATAGCTCTGTAATCTAATTGTGAAAATGACAATGGTGGAAATGTACAGGGCTTGTTAAGAATAAGTAACATAGGGTTGTGACTCCAACCTGATGACCACAAAAAGCTCAAATGACATTTGAGATAAAATCTGAACTATTACTCAGCATTAGGAAGGTCAAGAAAAGTAGATGATGACAGGAAAGAGGAGAGTGTATTATAGGTAGCAAGGAGTGGAAAAAAATCCTGGCACACTGATATAGTGGACAAAGAATACTAATAAAAAAAATTGTTACTGTTATTTTGGAACACGTATTAGTAAGGTGACTACCTGAAAGAGAAAAACAATAATGGAACATGAAACAAAACAGGTCTACACAACATTAAGGTTTGGATTGTGTTCACATTTCACACGTCCTGTTGAAAATAAAGCAAACATTCATAGACTCCTATTTTGAGTCATTTCTTGTTTTAATTAAAAAAATTTGTACATAGATGCTATACATGGTCAGTGCTTCTCAAAGCTTATGAAAAGGGGTATCTTCCTGCCATCACAACATACTGAATAGGAATTTCTGATGTGAAATTCATACATTTGCATTTTCATGAAGTTTCCTGGTAGTATTTATGCACACACTAAATTTTAAGAATCATAAATATAGACTTAGGGGGAATGCTTGAATTATTTCTGCATTCTTGATAGGATCAATAAAGTAATCATTTTGGCTTAATTTGCAGATAAAGTAGTCATTTGCACTTGAAAAAAGTTGCACTCTCCCTGACCTTAGCCTCTCCCCCTGCTTCAGAGGAAGCATACCTGAAGAATAGTATAATTAGGGAAAGTCTGACACCCATAAAACCCATTGGCAAAAGGCAGAATTAAAATGGACTAAGCATAAAGATGGTTTTGTTGTTTTCCTTTTGCTGTAGTGATCGCTGTTCCAAGCAGAACAATTTTTTCTCCTCCTCTTGTAACATTCATATGACAAATCCACTAAGGCAGAAAGACTCCCTCAATGGGGAGATTTGCAACCTTCAGTGAAAGGATATTTAAATTCATTTTGGAAAGAGGTAGGAGAAATGCCAACTCTAATCCAGCTTTATCAGAAATCCTAGCAGGTTAGATGTTACTTTCATTTTATCTGCCCCCTTGTAACTTGGTCAATACTCAGGATGAGGCAGGTTGTAGATTGGCACCCTAAAACCCCCAATACAAATTGGAAGTCATAAAAATCTACAAAATTATAGGGACTTTATCTTAAAAAAGCAAAACAAAAACAAAACAAAACAAACAAAACCCTGGAAGGTTATGAGATGTGTCACTAAATTCTATAACTATGCTTTATTCAAATTTATCAAGTTAATAAAGAAATATCAGATTCCTGCCAATAACCCTTAGCATAACAGAAGTATCAAGTGACCCTCACATGCATGTGTTATGTCATGCCTCCTCTTTAACTTTACTGAAAATGGAAGAGAGGAAATCATTAGTGAAAGACACTTAAAACATTTTTCCATAACTGAAAGTTATGAGCTCCCAGAATGAACGACCCAGACAGTGGGGAGATGAAAAACAGCTTGGTTTAATGCTCATGGTTTTAATGCTTTAAATCACTGAGGCAATGATAGGATTTTGAAAGCTCCCAGAGGGTTGAGGAAAAACAAATTGTATGCAAAGTATGAAGAATTAGAATGTTTTTAGACATCCCCAACTCTGGGAGCTAGAAGGTAATGAAAAAATGCCTTTGCAATCTGCATGGAAGATGGCTTACAATTCTATGCAAGGTCAAACTATCAATCAAGTATGAGGGTAGAATTAAATTATGTAGAATAATAAGTATGAGGGTAGAATTAAATCTCAAGATTTCTGTCTCCCATAAAGCCTTTCTTGGAAGCTCTTCCAGAATATTCCCTACCAAATCAGAGGGATAGGTCCAGTTGGAGCAAAATTCTGGAAGCAGAAAGCAGGAGGAATTAGCCTGACTCAGATTTTTGAGTCAACTGTCTTCAAGAAAAGGTGATCTATCACCATAGTCCCTTGGGGTCTCCCCTCCTCAGGACAGGGACTTTTTAAAATTTATAATTGTATCGACAATACCTGATGATACACACTTAATAAATATTTTTATTAAAATGATATAGAACTAGTATGAAGTTGTTATTTTATGATTTAGAATTAATTTTGCTGATCTGGAAATATGTTACATAGGAAGTAAGAACATAAGCTATAGAGCATGGTATAAGATTTTATTTGACTTTCAGAAGATTACAAATATTTGCTGTAAAAAAAGAAGAGATTAAAATACACTGTCAGTTTATGTGTTTCCATTTGTATTATTTCCTGATCTTTTAGGAAAATCTATTATAGGTAATGAAAAATAAAAATCAATTCATGTTTAATTCATAAGATAACTACTATGAATCTAGGTATTTTATAACGGCAGTGATGTGTCATACTCTTTTTTCCATAAATGTTGATTAGTAGTGAATGTTACACATTGACTGCTAAATCTCCTCACCTTCCAGTGACCAGAAGTCATTGCTCTTCTAGGAATCATCATTGGTCATTGGCCAATAAGCACTTTACATTTTCAAACTGACTTCCAATAACTAGGGGTGACATTTATAAAACATAAATGAAAACCAATAACTATATTCTGAGCAACAAAAAAATACGAGCAATTTTCTGGCTGAAACTACCTCCACCTCCTCCTAACAGGCTCCTGCAGCTCACGGTTCAGCTACTCCCTGTGTGGAGCCACCTGTTTCCTGGTGGCTCAAGGACATCTCAAAGCTCTTCTAGAAAAGCAGGCCAGATGGTGATTATAAGCAAAGACTCAAGGCACTAACTTCCTGGTTTCAATTCAGGTCCTGTTTCTTACTAACCATGTGTTAACTTGGGCCAATTCACTGGGTCGCTGTCTTTCTTAACTGTGGGGATAATTGGAGTACTACTTCATAAGGGTTCTTATGAGTTATTACATGGCATATTATGTGTCTATAGTGCTTAGTGTCTCTGTCCATATCATATGTATTACATTATAATATATATTACACTTATATCTATATAATATCAATAGATAAATATATAAGATAAATGGTATTATATGTGGGTAAACAGCTGGATAGATGATAGATAGATAGATAGATAGATAGAGATGGTTAGATTTAGCATTTACAGTATTAACCATATTGGGTGGTCAAATGTTGGCCAAGGAGTTCCTACCCTGTTCTGTGTAGTGATTGAAGACATATATTGATGCCTGGCAAGTACATAGAGACAAATATTAATGTGTAATAAAATATTATTTATTTGAAGCAAGAATAATTATTCACAGGAGGAAAATGAGAGCACCAAGAAGGGAGAAAGGGCAGGGATCAGGAATCCAAAAAGACAGAGGTAAGATGTCCTGGAATTTTTGTTAGGAATGTGAAGATGATGAAGAATGAATTTGAAGGGAGGATACTGAGAATATCAGAGACTGAAAATGAGATTTTGGGACATCTTGCCTTTTATTTTATTGAAAAACAACAAAAACTGAAGATTTTTTTCTTGGACTGTTTCTTTCCATTGACATCACACACTGGCTGTGCAATGTGGATTTCACAGCTTTTCAAGCAGAGACCACATTTCTGGTTATGAAGCACCAAGCTGAGAATGTCCTCTTTCTGACAATTGAACCCGCTTATAGCCCAACTTGAAATCAACAGAAAACACCAGGGATCAGGGGCATTCATGAGGGGCAGTGGGTTTCTTCACTGTGGAGGTCCCTTCTGTTTGTTTTTGAGTCTGCTTTCAGGCTTCCATGGCCCCTGAGTTTGGATTCCACCCCCTCACACACACTCTTTTGGCCTCAGTCTTAAATAGCTATTGACAGAATGATTGGGAATGTCATCCAAAGCAACTGTTCTTGCTATGCATTCCCTAGAGCGGCCTGATACTAAATTACCATTTTGTAGTATGTTTCTCAGCAAGCTTTATGCTGCAGTGGTTGAATTCTCTGATACTAGTTCTTTCTCTGAGATAATAATTTAAGGTTTTTGTTTTTGTTTTCTGATTTCTGACCAGAAAGTAATTGCCTTCAGCTTGAATAGGAAATGTTATGGTTTCTACTCTGCTTGCTGGAGACTTATTGGAAACAATGACATTTTTAAAGCATTCTTAATGTCTTCATACAATTTAAATTACATATTGAGGAAAGATTGAGACCCACACAGCTATGATCAATATTCAGTTCACTATTCTGAAACCAAAGATAGGAATTTATTGAGGAAACTTGCTATTGGAGAACTTTCGGTGTTCCTGGGTTTTAAAGGAACACGGCAATTAGCATCAAAATATTGAAGTTTTATAAGAAAGCTGTTTAGACACTCTAAGTCAGTTGGATTCAAATATATTGTTAGGATTAAAGGAGAAATATTAGTTAATTTTCAGAGTAGGTGTGGGGAGGAATAAATGAGAAACAGAAGAGTGGGTATGGTCCACCTCTTCTAATCTTGGCTTTGTGGTTATTATATAGATTAGAAGAGATGTAGACGCTGTGGTATAAATACTCAAAATGTGTGGCATGGATGTGTGTTGATATAGACCACAAAAGGGAACTGTTGATCTTGGAGTAATCAATATTTTGTGCTCATAACATAGGAAATGTTATGCAGATCATGTTGTTAAATAGCACTGTTAACATGTTAGCTATTTTACTAATTGACTAATTATGAAAACTCTACTTGTGTATATTTAACAAACATGATTATTCATGGGGTGCTTCCTCAAAAGACTGAAAAACTTCCCATTGGTATGGGCAAGTGAAGAGATTGTTCTCAGCTAGGAAAGAAATACATGAAAGTTATCATTTTTCTCTTTTTACATACTTCACATCTATTTACTATTAATATTTGTGTGTCATAATAATATTTGTGTATTATAATACTTGGTCTACTGTTAATACAATTTGTGTGTTAATAATCTTTGTATTAACTTCATTTTTTTCCCCTAAAAATTTGTTATAGAATTCCTAGTAATCAAACGGAATATTTATTGACCTCTTCAAATAAACCAGTGTTTGAGCCATATTCTCTCTCTTTGTTTAATAAGGTAGCACTAGTTTACAAGACAGTATAAGTTTCAGGTGTATAATTTCTAAGCTTTGCAACTGTGTACATCATACCACACCCACCATGAGTGTGTACAGTCACCATCAGCCACCAACCAACTGGTCCTCTCTATACCTTCACCCTCCCTTCTTTTGGTTTCTGTTGTCTGAATTTAAGGGTTTGTTTTAGTTTTAATTTTGTTTGCTCTTTTTAAAGGACCCCCCTCTGTATAACTAAATAGACCATTTTTAAATGATTTTCAGCCATTAAGCTCCAATTTTTTGATGCTTTATACCTGGTTTCCTCCCTCCATAGGGAAAGCGATATTCATTTATATAGAATTTGGCAGAGCCATCTGGAAAAATAACTCAAACAAGAATCACCTCTGAAAATACTTTTGACAAGGATTATATCCTAGAAAGAGATTGTAATATAATTCAGTTGATCTCCATAAATTTGGTACATGACATTGTGATGCAAAATTCCAAAATTTTGGTTACATTATCTTTTACTTTCTCTCTAATATAAGGATAACTTAAAAATTTTACTTTAAGGTTTAATGTCCAACTTATATCTCACATATCCAAAGATGATAAAATAAAGAGCAGTTAAATGAGATTGATAAAATTCAACTTGGTTATCTTGTATTAAGTTTGTGATATATATTTCCATAGGCAAATTTTAAAGCTTCCTTATATTTTTTGGAAACAGGTCTGATATAAACTATAAATATATTATTAAATATATACAAATTTTTATGATGGAATGGTTTCATTAAATCAGAAAACTAGATAGCATAACTGAGGATTTACTGGCTATGGAATACCTTATTAAGAGCTGTGGAAAAATGGAAGAGATTCATCCCTTCAAAAACCTAGAAATGCAAAGATGGATTATACTATCTTTGCTCTCAGAGAGCACATAGTTCAGAAAGAATGGCAAATAAATGAATAATACAGCATTGAGGAAGGCATTCAAAGGAATTATGTAGAGAAGCTGTGGTGTCCCAGAGGACAATTATGGTTCCATATAGCAGGTCAGGGAAGATATTTGAGAACAGATGAAGCTGGTATTAAGTCTAATAGGACTAACAATCGACCAGGAAAAGCTATGAGAGAACAATACCCAATTCTGAGGACATGAAGGGCATGTTTAGATCACGATATCTCATCTGATAGGACTGGAGCATAGTACCTACTAGAGGATGGGTGGAAATGTGTCTGAGCAGTTAGGCAGTGATGCAATTGACTGTTAGAGTCTTTGTTATCTTTTAAAAATTATGTGAAATTTGAATTCTTCTATCTAAAATTATCATTTTGTTCTAATATAAATCTTGTTTTCCATGCAAATAGTTGAGTCAAATAGACCCACTGTTTTTCAGATATTTTTATAAACCTTTTAGAGTCTGAAAAGCAGAATAATATGAGGTTCCAAATAAACAAGAATACCTAAGAGTTATTTGAGTTACACAAATGAAATGTGGTGTAATTATTGGTTAATACTGGGAAATTCACTGCTGAACCTTTCTTGCTATGTCTACGTACTCTAGAGAATTCCTTTTGCTAAGTATTATATAAACTGGATTCCACTGTTGATTGCTGAGGCATTGCTTAGTAATTCTAAAATAGTTCCAACCATGCACTTTCATCATGGAGAGATTTTTTTATATACTAGGGAAAATACATGTTATGCCAAAAGAATAAAATTTTTGAAATGTTGCTGGTCACAATATAATGCAATTCATTTTCTTTCCATTGTCAAAATACCAAAGTATGCTGTTGACAGGAGAGGAAAAGAGTACATTCTGTTCTCAAAATAAAGTCAGGAGCTGAACAATTTTGTTGTTGACTAAGAAACAATAGGCTTTTGAGAACATTTATTTATTATAGAGGAGTTTAGTGCAGTCCATTGTGTCAATGGAAACTAAAATGTTTGTGAAAAGGCTTATTGCCAGGAATTCAGGTATCCAGCTGTTTTTTTTTTTTTTTTTTAACAAATGAAGTATTATACTATTGGACTTTATAACTGAAACAATCAGTCATTTTTCTATTTTTTTAACCAGTTAAAAAAATCAAACTTATGGTAATTGATACCCCTTGAAATAGTGATGCATTGGTCTCAAAATGATTTTCAGTAAAGATGAAAATTATTGATAGAATTGGCAGAATTGATTACTTAAATAGGATATTCAGTTCTTGGTGAAATTTATATTTAAATATTTCCTTCATCTCACTAAATAGGAGATGAATAAATTCCAGAAATATTGGTGTTCAAAATGCCATTTTTGGAAGGAGTATAAAGCAAAAAGTAAAAAATAAAATGAAGAAGAATTCTCTGAACTACTCTGATTCTTCTGCATTCCTTTGAGATATATATATATATATATATATATATATATATATAATTGATTAGTTGGGCTGACAGTAAATTCTTTTCAACCAACAGATGTCAGGACAATGTCAGGACAACAGATGTCAGGACAGTATAAAACTTTAGAATTCATGTCTTGAAAAATAAACTGCTATTGTGAATCGCTGCAATAATTGACTCTTTTGTTGTCATAATCACACTTACCCAATCTTTCAATTTTCAACTTATTCAACCAAATTTCAGTCAATATTATCAAACTGAATAATCCAGATTCCTAATTTCAGTATATATGGAGGAGAAATAATTTTTGTACTACTCATAATAAATGTTGAAAAACAGAGAGTAGCATGCTCATTGATTTTTATGGTGCAAACTTGATGACCCATGTAAAATAAAGTCACTCACAAAAATACCAGAATTAGGACTTACAAATTTCAGACAAAAGAAGCATGCTTTTCAGTCTTTACTATGTAATAAAAAAATTGATCTCTATAAATTGAATTCAATTTTCATCTTATAAGTAGGCAAGGTAGTGTGGTTATTGATGTAGGCATTGTGCTGAGCACAACCCAAAGTCACATGGACAAAGAGTTTACTCTGTAACTGGAGTTTACTTAAAATTTTCAAGGCTCAGTTTCTTAATCTATAATATGAGATAATTTTTTTACTTTTTCCAAATAGTAAGAATTGTAACAATCTTGGCTATATTAAAAGTGGTTTAACTAGATGTATATACAGACAAATAAGGACACATACACATACACACACATGAACATCTGACCTCATTCTCCAAAATTTTGAAGCATTTCCTTCTACAAAATAGTTGAACCAATGTCCTTAACCAAATAAAATTTTTTTATACATGCATTTGATTTGGAAAGGAAAAAAAAATGATGTGTTAATGCTGTCACAACATTTGACTTCAATCCAGAAAAGGTGGATTCATAAAGGTTAATAAGATACCTTGGCTATTTCATGCCAAGGAAATGTGTTTTTTGTATGAAGTTATAAATATTTGTTTTCTAAGAAGCATGTGCAATTAGTTCTCTTTTCCTCTGATAAAAGATAAATGCTTAATTCACTTAAAATTCATAGTTCCTAGGTTTGTCCAATACCCATCTACTTGTCAGTTGGGACCTTAGAAGTACATTTATGATTATAAGTTGATAGAAAACTGAAAATTAACAATGTGAGTCATTATGACCCTTGTAGATAAAATAATTTACCCTGTGGACAGGAGACAAAGCTACAAATACTGAATCATAGACATGTTTGAGTCATTCTGTCAGCTAATGATAGTTAATAAGTGTCTCTTAAGTACAACCTGGATAAGACAAAAGGAGGGATGTTATAACACTGGTGAGCAAAGCATGTTGCAGGCCTCCACTTCTGAGATATTATATAGCCCAGGACACCATCAATGTGCATCCCAATAGTTATACATCCATATAGATGTTTCTTCTTTTCTCTTGCTAGTGCAGTACAAACCTTTATCTAATTTATTTTAAACACTACAGAGATATATGTGGTATTATTTGTAGACTAAATATCAAAGTTTGAAAAAGATTGAAGATTGAATTCTTAGAACAATACTTGTAGAGAGATACTATACCTCTAAAACATAAACAACAAATAGTCCTAAAAATATAACAACATAAAACAATAAAAAATTAAAACCTTTATTATTTTACTAATTTCCATGATCATCATTTTGTCTTATTTTCTGTCCAGGTGATATATGATCAGTGAAAGTGGTGACCGTATTAGTTATGCTTCAAATATCACAAGAAAGTTATGTTTTACTGTCTTTGTAGTCTGGTCCTCTTCACTGAGCATAGAATTGAGCCATGCAATGATGTCCAAGTAGCATTTTAAATTGTGTCCAGAAATAAACAAAGTATCTTTACTTTATCACTCAAGATTTTTCTCCTGTTGCTTTTTGTAATGACATAAGTATGATGCGAATGACTCATATTAGTAGCTACTGGAACACTCCACCATCCACTTGTTCAATCCTTAAATAGTAGACTTCCTAACTCTTAATTCCTTTTTTTGGCTACACATAATCTTTCTTCATTTTACTGAAATTACATGTCTGAAGTGCAATTTAGATCACAAAATACAGCTACACTCTACTCTCCTGGAATATAAGATTATTTCCTTCTACAAAATTGTTGAACCAGTGTCCCCAGGCAAATAAATTTTTATACATGCATTTGATTTGGAAAGGAAAAAAAAAATGATGTGTTGATGGTGTCATAACATTTGACTTCAATCCAGAAAAGGTGGATTCATAAAAGTTAATAAGATACGTTGGCTATTTTATGCGTATAGGCAGGGAAATATGTTTTAGTATACTCTTTAGTATATTCTCAGCATTCAACATTGTTCCAGGCACACAATGGAAAACTAGTAAGTGTTGATTTAACAAATTAAGTTTTCTGCCTTTCTTAGAAGCTCTTTGGGTTAAGGAAAAATTCATAATCATGATGCTTCATATTCTTACCCAAAAGAAGGAAGATAAAGAAATGTAAAATTAATATTTTGGGATCTCGTTCCTTGACTACTGAAGCGACTCATTAGTGGAGTCACCAATGATGCATTAGATTAAGGAAGGAAAGAAGGAATCAAAAGGGTAGGTGTCAAAGAAAGATCTACCACCCATACTCAGAAAATAAATTTTTTGTGTATCTTTTTTGGGGGAAATCAAACCCATTAAAATATTGTCTCATAAGAACAGTTTGTTATTAATAGACATTGAAGATATTGCCTCATGAGTCAATGAGTCTTCTGATTTCAATTTTGAATAGACTTCATCACTCATAACATACTCAGCACTTTTATAAATGCTCTATTTATGAAAGATGTATTTTAGGCAATGTAAAAGAATTCATTCTCTCTTTAGTTTAATTAAGGAAGCCAAGTGGAGATTAAATTAAGTCTGATTTGCATGACATGTTACTTACTGCATCTTAAAGTAAACAGGGCACACAAAATGCAGTCTTGAAAAAGGACCAAATTATACTTTTAAGAACAGAGAAACAGACTAAAGTGTGATAGTAGTCAAATCCTTTAACACTTTAATGACAAAACTGATCTTGACTTTTCAAGGTAATTCTTTAGAATTTGGAACTGATGTCTCCAGGGAACTGAACTGGACTGTATTTCTATTCAGTCTTCATAAGAGGATCTGCTACTTTACAAGACAGTGTCAGGTATTTCTTACCCATTTATCTATTCCTCAATACACCCTTAACCACTTCACACTGCTTCATTGTTAGCCTTAAAAGATGTGCTCTCCTCTCATTACCAGGTTAATATTTCTCTAGTATTCATAGGGAGAATTGTTCCAGAAATATCTGGTAAGATGGATGGATATAGACTATGATTCAAGGGCTAATGGAAAATCTAATATCAATCTTGCTTCTCTAGAGGAATACAATATTATGATAATGCAATATAATTAAATCAGCTTTTGTTCCTCTTTAATACACCATGTGGTATACTGCCTAATTGTCTGAGAAAGGACCCAAACTTATTTAGTCAATGTTCTCTGGGTGCAAAATCTCTATGATCAATCAATAGCTTCAAAGTCATGTTCCAAACCCTGGAGATGCACATTTGGGCAATAACCTGATTGGAAGGGGAGCAAGACTCTTTGATAGATTATTAGTCTAATACTTAAGGGAGCTTTAAGCATATCTTGAACATTGATTTCATAGTCAAGCCTGGTAGGTGAAGCAAGAAAGTAGCAAAACAAAACACAAATGAAAACTTTGGGGGACATGAACAACGTTTCGTCCCTATTTTTTTAAATATTTATTTATTTATTCATACAAGAGTTGGGGTATAGGGCAGAGATGCGGGGGGGGGGAGGGGGGTGAGAGAATTCACCAGAGACAGAGTGGGGAACAGAACAGGCAGATTGACTAAAGTACACTGCTGAGGGGGAGCAGCGGGCGAGTCAGGAAAGGTCTGCTGCACCATATGAGTTTCTCCCTGGCAGCCCGGGGATTGAACTCATGCTGCAGAGGCTGTGGATTGCTTCATAGTGTGATGTTTAATCCCTTGTGCCAGCAGGGAGGCCCCTCATCCCTACTTCTAAAGCACATTATTTTTTCATTCCTTCCTTCTCCTATCCCAAATTCTCTCCCAGAAGTTAAAAATAACATCACCAACCGGACTGGTGAGTAGTAGAAGCTCTGCTTGCACAGCTCAGGGGGTAAGCTGTCTCCTGAATAACAGTATAATATACTCTTTGGGGTAGGTGAGACTGTACAATTTTGGTGATTAATATTAAAAACCCACTTACCAATATAAGTAATATTTCTCCTAGGTAATCTTTATAAAAAAAAAAAGAAACCTTTTTGGCCACCGTTTGTCATTTCTCAGTTGCTTCAGAATTACAGGAAGTAAAACAAAGACTCTATTTCTGAGATTCTCAATCTTAAGCTTCTTAATATCCTAACACTTTCTCCTAGTAATAAAAACCAGACATGCAATGGGCATTGAATGAGCTAATGCATGTAACATACTTAGTACATTAGTATAGCATACATGGGCATACTCTTCTTTTACCTCTAGGTACTATTTTCACTATTGCTACTAAAATAACAATAGCAACAACTACTAATTTACCACTGCTGCTGCTACTATCACTGCTGCTACTGCTACTACCCTCAGGGCTATTGCTACTGTTGCTACTATCAATACTACCTTAGAGTTACTTTGGATTCTACAACTACACCTGCTACACTACTACTGTGGTTGCCACTACTACTGCTACATTACTACAATAGCTACTACTGCTGCTGTTGCTACTGCTATTACTACAGTTATTACTATTACTACTACTATAGGTACTACTGCTATTGTTGCTGCTACTCCTACAATACTATTATAGTTATTACTATCATTCATAACTTTGCTGCAGCTACTACTGCTAAGCTTTTTTTCTATTGCCTACATAATAAATAGGTTGGGAAATAGAAAAAAATGAGAAAATAGTCCAAGATTTTATCAACAATTATCATATTTTTAACCATATTATCAACAATTTTTCAGCTGTTTACTTTCCTTAGATTTTCATAGACAGACCGATAGTTTTAAGCTGTGGTGGCTTTATAACTTTGTTGTTATTGAACTGAAAACTGTTAATGATTCTAAAGGTGGAATTATTGATTATTGCTATTAACTTGCTCTTCAATCCTTATTGAATAACTGTGCTGAGTCTATATAGAATGGAAACAGTAGTTTCTATTACTGATAATTACAACATGGTAGAATACAAATTTATAAACAAGTAATAGTCTCTTCTTAGATTGAGTCTTCTACTATAGAGTTTTCTTCAATGCTTTTAAGTTCTTCTCATGGCAGAACATGGGTACGAAAAAAGCCTAATTGTCTTGAGTTTGACATGCGGTCTCTCAGTCATTCACTGGGATAATCCTTATTGTGTTGAAATCAGATCTACAGTATTGCTTCCAAGAGCAAATGAAGCAAGACTATAGATTTTGTTTTCATAATGAAAACAATCTTTTTGAATAGGTCACAAATTTCTAAAGTCCTTTTTGAATTCCAAACATAAGTAATTGTCATAATTCATTGGAGGAGAACTTTTGAAATTTGTGGACATTCACAAAACTTCCATATTCTATATCTACTTAAAGGAGAAGATAACATCAGCCCATTCTCACCCATTTCCAGTAGGCACTGACAGGAAGCCTGTGCTCCCCAGAGCTGGTTCTTCAGGCTCTCACCTGGCACACAGCAGAGCTTTGATGATAACAAAACTCTGACACACAAATAATCCCTGAAATGGCTTTTTAAAAAAAGGTTCTTCAATGCTTTTAGCTACTTTTGTACTCCTGGGAATTACTTTCACACCTTTCCCTCCAAATAGACTCGATTTATATCTCCTCCTAGCCACATACTGGGCTGCTTTTATTTTGTGCTCTAGAACTTAAAACTTAGGAACACCTCATTACTTGTTCCCTAATCATTTGTTTGTAGGAAGGACTCATTTGTCACAGCCCAGAGCTACAACATAAATGGTATCTAGATGTAAGAAACTGATTAGTTGGTCCAAAACCCTAGATACAAATGGAAGGTTCATGAACTTTTAATTTGGTGGGTCTTAACACAAAGACGATGAGAAATGATGGCATCTTTGGGAAGGAGTAAATGTTGGCCTTTCAACTCAGAGGTCTGTATAAATGTTAAAGCTCTGTTTTGTTTTAGGAATGTTAAGGAATGTTAAGGAATGAGTCATTAAATAACTTACAGAATACATGAGATGGCTGGTTTTAAATTGCACATTATTATTTTATTTTACTTTGGATCACTGTTTACTACAAAAGGATTCAATTCTATAGAAATGTCTTTTCTGTTGTCTTCAAATTTGAAAGCTGACTGTGCTTAATTGATATTCTACTGTTTGTAGTGTAGATTTTCAGTCCAATCTTCTTTTTTGCTTCACGGATTTTCTTATTTTCCAGTCATCTCTTATATTCCTGCTTATTTTGAATGCTTCGTAGCCTACCAATAAATCAGTGGGTTGCTGTATACGAGTGCAAGTTTAAATACAAGAAACTTTTGAATGAAAAGTAGGTACTGGCAGTGGAGCTTGTGCTATGCCTGTTTGTAATTGTGTGCCTCTGATTGCCATGGCCTTGAGTCACCTAAGTGAAAAGTGACAAATACACTGAAAGTTTTGCCAATCTCTCCCAAGGTGACTCTATTATTTTACAAAAATGAAAAATATGAAGGCTGTTATTTCCATACATTTTTAATATGGAAACAGCACACTCGTTAGAATTTTGCTGAAATGAGATGAAAAGCTACTAAAAGTATGTATGGTTCCATCATTGGATATTCTGTCACAAGAAACCAGGGTGGATGTGTCCCCTGATTTATGGAATCTGAATAAAGATAGTGCAGTACATAGATCATGTGTTATTTATAAAATTAAAATGTTCTACTGCCAAGATAAAGAGGTGGCACCATATTGCTACTCATTCACCAAGTGATAAGTTATTAAATTTAATACATTTAATATTCATCCATACAGAATTCTCTTTTCTACCTATTTCACTACGTTTAATATTAAATTTGCAGGCTAGGTATGTGGAATATTTCAGTACCTGAAGAAAGCCTCACAGATCTGTTGGCTTAAAAGAGTGTGTTATTTTTCTCTTTTTTTAGTATGGTTTATTAATAAAGAGACACAAATCCATTAGTTTGTTTATTCAACAGCCTCTTTGTGAGCACCTGATATACTCGGAGCCCTGGGATAGCTGCAGAATACAAAGACATATATAACCTGTTTTTCCATAATACAAAAAAAAAGTATTTTTTTGAAGTAACATTGGTTTACCACATTTGTTGTGTATTAGAATTGGAAGACCTCTCCCTTCGGGTGTTGTTACTACACCACATCCACCAGCAAGACACACAGAGTCTACCACCATAGTCCATTTTTTCCCCTCCCCACGTTGTTCCGCATCCTCCCTTCTGGTAGCCTCAGTTCGATAGTCAGGTTTCAAGGGTTAGTTCCTAGCTTGGCTTATCTGACCTTTTGTTTGGTTTCTCTGTATTCCACATGCAAGTAACACTATCAGGTATTTGTCTTTTTCCTTCTGACTTACTTCATTTGTGACAATCTATTCCCGCTCCTTCCATGTATGTTATAATTCTAATTATTATTCTTTTAACAAAAGTACACTTTAACTGAAAATTTCAAGCAGTGGGGCGCAATTATGCATATAGCTCTGACAAAACAATATAAATGCATGCTATATGAGTGGTACACTGTTAGTCTTAAAAAATAGCTCGGAGGAAAGGTGGGCTCTATCCAGGAGTTTTATGTAGAGGATGGAGACTGTAGAGCAGTGGAATTCCTATTTCTCATGATGATAATATGAGGGGAGATGTAGTCAAAATCCAAGAACATTATGTGAGTGAAGACCAAGTCATACAAATTACATTACTTCAAGACTATAATAGATATTGTACCATTTGGATTGGATCATTTGTGCCTGAAAATGTAGCTATTACTTTCTTAATATATATATATATATATATAATATATATATATATAGTTACTAGAATTTATTTTTATCATACTTGGGTAGCTTTAGGCCATCAGAAGAAAAAACACTTATGTATTCAAGTTAGTTATTTTTAACATATGGCATCGATTACACTGTATGGTTATGCAGACAATTAGAAAGCTTCCAAGTTTAAGAATAAATTTAGCTCTGTCATTCACGAATAGTCAAATTCAATTTAACACATGATGCTATTCATCAAAAATAAACCATTCAAGAAAGAACTGGTCAATATGTGCCAATTTCACCAATAAATATATAGATATTTTCATCCTCTATTCCTAGTTTCTATTTAAGCCAAGAAAATTTTCAAAGGCTTTGGGACTCAATCAACCTCATCTTATCTGTTGTCACTACCTCACATCACAAAAATATCTTATTTTCAATAATTGGCAGTTGGAGTCTCAGAAAAAAATGAAAATGAATTATTAAACCAATCATGGATTGGTATCCTCTATATTTCAAAGTATATACCTACTTCAGCTAACATCACTCATTTCCTCACTTATCTTTATAAAACATCTAAATAAACTACTCCTAGGTATTTCCCCAAAGGACACAGAAACATTAATTCAAAAGGGCACCTGTACCCCTATGTTTATAGCAGCACTATTTACAATAGGTAAGCTATTGTAAATAGCTGACTGACCAAAAATAGATGACTGGATCAAGAAGATGTGGTACATATTCACCATGGAATATTACTCAGCAATCAAAAAGATAAACTCATGCCAATTTGCAGCAACATGGATGGAGCTGGGAGGGATCATGCTCAGTGAAATAAGCCAGAAAGAAAAAGAAAAATACTGGATGGTCTCACTCATAGCAGGAATTTAGAAAACCTAAATAAGGGACAAGGGAAAAGACTAATTATAATAAAGTAAAAATCAAAATCAATAAGCAACTATAAACCAGATATACACTACAGGGGGAAGGGGGAGGAGGGAGTGGGATCAAAACAAAGGGGGTGGGAATTGTGTGGGGACTATAACCAACATGAAAATGGGTCAAGTAATGCGAAAATTGAAAAATTATGTAAAAAATATATAAAATAAAATTTAAAAAAGAAGAAAAGAAATTAAAAAAACTTTTTAAAAAAGATTTATTTATTTATACAAGCACTGGGTACAGTCAGAAGCACGGGAGGGTGAGAGAATTCACCAGTGCTGGGGAGCAGAACAGCCAGACTGACGAAGTACACTGCTGAGGGGAGCAGCAAGTAGCAGGAGAGGTCTGTGTGCCATGTGGGACCCTCGTCAGTGGCCAGGGATAGAACTGGTGCTGCAGAGGCTGCAGGCAGCTTCGCAACCCAGCGCTCAACCGCTGTGCCACCGGGGAGGCCCTAACAAAACTTTATGAAATTTGTAAGATAGCATTCTTGGGCTCTTAATTTCTTAGAGGAAAAGATGCACTAGTCTTTCAGCATTTCCATTCATTTTTTCAGGATTTTAAAAAGATATTGTCAGGATTGGAAAGAGAAAGATGAGCAAACATCTGAGCCTGGTGCCTCCTCAACATGGGACTTCAGATACCTCACACATGCTACTCCAATACTAGGTCACAGAACCACTTACCCTAGGTTAAGTGCATGGAGCATTTCCTTGGCATTGAGCTGCAAAGGACAGTCAAGTTGTGAATTAACAATCAGAATTCATGGGAATTTGTAATACCATTACTTGACCCAAGAACCCCAAATTTTCAAGGCATGACAAAGTTCTCAGATTTTGATCCCTGAATGTACTATATGTGTATACATATCTATATTTCATTCTGTGTCTATTGTGTGTATACATACATTAAGCAAACATGAGTTCATACTGTTATCTCTGATTCTAGTCTAGTACTACAGTATTTGTTCTTATCCTCCCTTGAGTATTTATAGTTTCTTTTTCTGAAAGTTAGAAATTTTCACTCTGAAAGTGGGAAGTTACCACTATTTATTTACTTATTTGTTCAACGTTGGTATACAGGTAATTTCAGAACTGTTAACATATGCCCCAATGGGGAATTGATTTACCAAACAGTGTATAGTGTTTATCTGTAACTATTTTTGTCATTAGCCATAAGGAAGCCAGTCAAAACAGGTGCTTCTACAGTTACTTGAATGAGCTCCTTTTTCACAGTAAATTAATGTCATCCATGTGGGACACATTTGATAGAGTTGGTCTCTGTCCTGGAATTCCTTACATCACAATTGCTTTTCTAATTTCCATACATTTAAATGGACTGTATGTGATTTTCACAAATGGTCATTTCTCACAAGTATATTTCATCCAACTAAAAACTCTCCCCCTTACCCAAAGCCCTTGCAATGATTGATCCATGTGCTAACCTATAGTTTACCTTTCACAGAATGTCATAGAATGGATGTTATACAATATGATGCTTTTGGGTATGCTTTCTTTCAATTTGCAAAAAGAATTATATAAAAAACAATCTCTCCAGAAGTAGTTATTTTAACAAGAATGAGCAAAATCAAACTTTTGTTATGAAGAGACTGTCTTAAAAATATTTTAAGTAATTTTAATAATCACATTTAAAATATAGTTTTATGCTATAAGTGAATTATTTCTAACTTGCTCAAATCTATATGCTTAAAGGGCATGAAAATGTAGTTTTTGTGAGTTTTGAAAGAATCCTTTCAATATAAAAAATTCTTTAACATTCCAAATACTTTGAAAGAGTAAATGTTTGAAGCACAGAAAGCTAAAAACTTAGAGTTAAATTTAAAAAAAATCCTTTTTATATTTGAAAACTGGATATTCTTCTTTAAAAAACCTAGCCTTTCAGATCTTTTCATCTTTGAAAAATAAGTTTTACAATTGTCAGCTATAAAAAATAGTACCAACCAAACAGAACACAAAATTGAGATTTCCAATCACCTGACCACAAATAGTAAATGAAACTTTCAAAAATGTAAAACAATTCTAATCACTCTAAAATTGACATTGCTTATTTTCTTATTTCCAATTAATAATTACATTTAATAATACTTTAAATATTTAATTCATATTTTAATGTATATTCTTAGGTATTTTAAAAGAAAATGATGCATCAGTGACATATGGCAAGTTATAATTTATAAGAAGTACATAGTTATTTGGGGTGACATGTTCTAGGTTTTCACTATTATGTGCTAGTGAAGAACATCTATAGCCCATAGAAATGGGCTCAATTATATGGCTTGCTCCACAGTCTTAGAGCACAGCAGGTGCAGGTGCGTGATATCTTCATTCATTACCTATGAAATTCTTAGGTTAGCATATGAATCCAGTATTCATAGTCACATTTCCTCTGAATGAAAAAGAAATCATAACTCATTAAGCAAAAATCCTTAAAATCGTGTGGCTATAGTAACACTCCAAGTGACTGAAGAAGTGACAGAGTAAGAGCTTCCCACAGCAGAAGGTCCCCAGAGAGAAGTTGAGGAGCAAAGGCAGAAATGAGTGCTATTCTGAAACATTCAGAGAAAAGAAAAAAGCAAAACAGAAGCATTCAACTCTTAACCCTTAAATTTAATTTTTAAAAATATCCATAGGTGCAAACATCTTGATGTAGTTTCTCCAATGAAATGGTTAAAATTGAGAATACAGGGTCATTTTAAATCCTTTAACAGTGGAATCTTTTCATATTTAACTATAAGTTTCCCTTTTCTATTTGTGGCTTCAAAAATATACTGTTAATGTAATACTCACAAATACTCAACTTCTAATCACCCCCTGAAGACTTATATTTTTATTCTTATTAAATGATCATTAGATTTAGAAGAACTCAGTAGTTATGACTGACCTACACTGCCCCAGAGAAGTGTTGGCTTAATTAAATGTTGACTTGGATGTGGGTACTAACATCTTCTAGCTTCCAGGAGCTGTAGTTGGCAATTAGTTCTAAGCACTTTGCTTTTCACAGAAAATTACTCAGTGTTTCAGATGACATTAAGGTTGAATTCACTATTTACATTGGCCATAAGGATGATCTCTTCATTATAATCAGACATAAAGTAAAATTGATAAAAAGAAATAGCTGGGATTTAACTAGAATACTAAATTCTTCCTGTGCCATTATTTTCTTTCTGTATCTAAATGAGAAAATGGAATTTAATTCACTAATGGCTGGATTCTCCCTCTTGTTCCCATCTTGAGATGGCAGCAGGTTGCTGGAGTCAAAGTGAAAACATCATTGTACCTGAGGTTAAATTGACCTTGCTTATTATGATCCTGGGTAGAGGAAACCAAGCCACTGTTTCTGAAAAAATGTATAATCTGTTTGGCAACATGTTTTTCCCTTAAAAGAGAAGAGTAAATTTAAAAGAAGAAATCATTTTACTTTCTTCATGATAGGTTTTACTCCTTAAAAGGGACCTTATTCAGCCTGTTAAAAAAGTCATATCAAGTAAAATTATTGAACAATATTTAGCAATATTTATCACTTTACAAAATGCTATAGGATTTATTCTATAAGGGACATTTTTTCTACAAAGAACCTGTTTTACAAGGTTTCATGTTTTGTAAGGTTTTTGAAAGAAAATATCAGAATCACTACGTTTTCTTTCTTCCATACTTCTGTAAGCTATTTTTAAATTTAGATCCATTTCTTAATTTTTATTTCTTAAATATTTAAAGCACTCAAGAGTTTTGGAGAAATAATGTTCATTTTAGCACTTTGGGGAAAAATATTTATTTTTGTGTGTTTTCTGGTTTCCAAAACACTTTCTTCCAGTTATATTCTCATAGCTGTAGACCCAAAATGGATGATGAAGTCAGGAGGCAGACTCACTGAGCTATCCTAATTTAATTTTCCAGTATGTTACCTTGAAAATTTTTGAAGAAACAATTACACAATTTATACCAAGTTGTGGGAGGAATGAGAGGTTGCTGAGCCATTCAAATGCATTAAAAAAAAAAAAACTAAAAGAAAAATTTTATATAATGTCAACATCCTCTTCCATTATTTTTTGTCTTGTTACAGCTGAAAATCCATCATCCAATTTGAGGTTGTCCTTTCTGGATGCCACTGAATCGAAAGCAAATTTTGCTTTTTGTCAATAGAAAATGTGAGCAGTTTCCTAAGTGCTGCAAAATGGTGCCATCATCTCCATCAAAGGCTTAATGACTCAAGATCAAACTCAGTACTTATAGTTTCAACAGGCACAAGTCCTATGAAAAACTCTGATAAAAAAATAACCACAAAGAATAGGAGCTCTGAAGTTAAAAAGACAAGTAAAGCCTGGAAAATTTGCCTATGGTATTTGCTTTTCTGAGACACAGTACAGATTAGTTAATGAAAGGCTAATGAGAGAGAGAGAGAGAGAGAGAGAGAGAGTGAGATTGAGAGACTGAGACTTCAAAGGAGGAGGGAGGCAATGCAGCTGTGGAAAAAAACAGGGTGAGAGTTTCATGATAAAACTTAAACAGATGGGACCTACTACTGGTGAAGATAGTGTGAACATTGTTGAAATGACACCGAAGGGTTTAAAATATAATAAAATCTTAGTTGATAAAGAAGCAGCAGAGTTTGAGAGGATTTATTTAAACTTCAAAAGAAGTTCTTCTGTGGATAACGTGTTAAAAAAACAACTTTGCAGGAAACTTTCATGACAGAAGAGTCATGATGAGTCAACTTCACTGTTCTCTCATTTCAAGAAATTGCCCCAATCTTCAGCAACTACCATCCTGATCAGTCAGCAGTCATCAATATCCAGGTAAGACCCCCAACCACCACCACCAAAAAGATGATAAGTCATTGAAGTTTCAAGTGATGGTTAGGATTTATTTTTTAGCAAAAAAAAAACTATTTAAAAATTAAATAAGTACATTTTTGAGACCTACTGCTGTTGCACATTAAATGGACCATAGATTGTGTAAACATAACTTTTATATGCACTGGGAAACCAAAAAATTCATATGACTCACTTTATTGTGATTTGCCTTATCGCTGTGGTCTGGAACCAAACCTGCACTATCTCTGAGGTGTACCTAGCCTTGCTTTAGGCCATTACTTAAATATTAATCTCAAATTATATGGATTGTTTAGATATTTTCTGATTTATACCAATGTCTGTTCAAAGTAGCTGGACCTCAGTAATCTGTCCATGTAAGACCAATATCTCGCACACACACAATGTCGGCATCTAATCTATGGCCATGAAGAAGAGCTTTATTCTACTTCCTCTGTTAGTTAACTCTGTTGCCTAATTGTATTCCAAGACAAAAATAGAGGTACTGTACTTGGAATTGTGGACATGAGGACACTTCTTGTGTAATGCATTGTGAAAATATCTTGCGTCATATTTTAGGAAAATACTACCATAGGTAAAGGGTCATCATTAATAGCTCCTGAGATGCCAAAGGTAAGGATTTTCCTGTTAAATAATTTTCAACCATGTTAAAAAACTTTTTGTGAAGACTATCTGAGCATTGAGAAGATTACTATCCTGTTCCATTTCCTGAGCAGTAACTTCTTGTCTTAAGACATTTTTAAAGCTCTGAAAGTGCTATCAGGTTTGCCACATTAATACAAAAAATGTTACCTAAGCAAAGAGTACTAATCCTTAATTCACTGAAGAAAATGTTTAATACTTAACTTTCACAAGCTCATTTTGTTAATAAAACTTGAGAAATGGTCCCATTCTTTGTCCATTGGTTCTTTTACTAATCTGTAGGCTATGTCAATTGAAGCTATGAGTCATATGGCTGTCTTAGCCTCTTAATATTCTAACATAAAGCCCAATGTCTTGACTATTTATATCTTAAATAGTGTGTTGCACGATTGCCATCGCTCAGTTGTCTCTTGCTGTGTCATTTGTACACTATGTGTCTTTGACACAATTTACCTTTGTATATTAATTAAACTTTGATGATAAAAATAACATCTGAAAGGCAATAACTGAGTAAGATGCTAATAAATAGCAATGAAACATTCAGAGAAAATAGTCATTTAAGAACTTTAAAGAGTTTTTGTTGATACTAAAGAAAATCATTTCTCAATCTTTTTATGATGTGAAATGGACATTTTTATTTTCCATGTAAGCATTTGATAGAACAAAACTCCATAGTGACATTTATAACAAAACTCTGAAAATACATCTTAAGCATATTAAGAAAATACTGCCGTAGATAAGGATCAAACCTCCCTTTTCAGCCTATTGCATAAACTAAGCACACTGCAGAGTGGCTTTTACAGGCTCGTTTCAATAATTTACAAAGTCATTTTAACATTGGAAGCTAACATGATTTTGCCAAATTAAGTATGTATTTGTATATTGATGTCAGCACTACCCCTTCCTTTCTAAGTTTGATCCTTGGATGTAGGGGCTAAAAGACTGGAAACTACAATTTACAGACTCAGTAGAAAGATTATGATTCAGTTTCCATGTTTAAGATTTGGAAAAGGGAAGAAAAGTAGAACCATTCTTGTTACAACAGGAGTTTGGGTGGCCTATGGACTCTGGAAATTAAACCAGAGAGGGTTTACCAGCTCCTCTATAAACTCTTACAAATTACTCTTGTCAGGACTGCAGACAGCTATAATCATTGGAGATATTTCCTGTTTTTATAATTCATTGTCAGTATCAGCGTCCCTGATAACAATCCCTTTAGCTTTATGACAGTTTATAAGTCTAGAATTCCTTTTTCAATTCCTTCCATCTTGAAATAGGTGAGAGCAGTATTTGTTTTCTTAATCAAACCCTAACTTGCAGGATACCTTAAAGAATTAGGATCCAGAAATTTCATAATGTCCAGTCCTCTACATAATCAGAACAAAAATAGTTTCTCTCTGAATTTACTGAAACCCTGGTTTGTTTTCCCTTTGACAAAGTGGTAAAAGACGGTATGCAATAATACATTTTTAGAGGGAAAATCCACTTCTCTGATTATTAATCTTTGACTCTCGTTTTGAGAATTAAATCAGTCTTGAATCCATTCTTAAAAACTATCTTCAACTTTCTATGGCTATATATGATCACTGAAAATCTTCATTCACAATAGTGTGAAGAGACAATTAGAGGAACAGAACTTTAAAGAGACATTTTCTATAAATTTGGAAGAGAAAAAAGGCTTATTAAATATAATACATACGTGTAATATGTACACATACAGGAAACGGGGAGGGGAGAGTAAGAAATGAGCGGAGTAAGAAAGACAGAAAAATAATTGAAAAACTGAAAATCCAGAGGTAAGAGGGGTGAGTTAATTAAGCAGAGAACCTTACTACACAAGGCAGTGAAGAGATATATGCCTGACACATGAGGATAATAGGCTTTTAGGAGCACATGTTGAGTTAAAAGTAGAATCAGGTTTCATAAGTTGAAGATACTGAGGAAAGTTACTCTGTTTTCAACTGTAAATTAATTGGACACTTTATACTCATATGTTTCATTAGTAGAACTGAGTTCAGTTGCTTTATAATTTAGGTGTGAAAAATGACTTTTTCTTTAGAAAACAATTCTGGTTTTGTAATTCTAATACAAGATTCTCTCGTGTAAATAAGCGTGTATTTTGGGAGTGAATTATATCTTCAAAAGATGCTGTTAATGTACTGTAGCCTTCTCCAAAAAAGTTAAATATCTCTGCAACAGAAACCAATCAAATTATTTCAATGTAATTTATTAAACACCAATTTTATTATTAAATATCAAATTATTCAATTTAAGTAGTACATTTTTTATATATCTAGCTATGGGATTTTTAAAATGCTAATTCTTAGTATCTATTCCTTTTGCTTTTAATTATTTGTAGTTTTTTTTAATTGAGAATAATCTTCCTATTTCATGTCAGTGTGACAACTAGGGTAAACAGGTAATATTGTAACACGTAGTTAAATTTAGTTAACATTCTTTTTTTTTTTTTTTTTTTTTTTTTCAAATATTAAATTTTTATTTTTATATTCCCCCATACAATTGCAAACGCCCCATTCTGACCCCAATCCTTCCCCTCCCGCCCCCCCCCCCCAAAAAGTGTCTCTGGTTCATAGTTTTTGTTGATTTTGATTTTCACTTTCTTATATTCATTTTCCTGGTCCCTTATTTAAGTTTTCTAGATTCCTGCTATGAGTGAGACCATCCGGTATTTTTCTTTTTCTTTTTGGCTTATTTCGCTGAGCATGATCCCTTCCAGTGCCATCCATGTTGCTGCAAATTGCATGTGTTTATCTTTTTTGAATGCTGAGTAATATTCCATGGTATATATGTACCACATCTTCTTGATCCAGTCATCTATTTTTGGGCATTTGGGTGTTTCCAAAGCTTAGCTATTGTAAACAGTGCTGCTATAAACATAGGAGTGCAGGTGCTCTTTGGAATGGATGTTTCTGTGTCCTTTGGGTAAATACCTAGGAGTGGAATTGCTGGATCATATGGAAGCTCTATGTTTAGTAGGTCCAGAAATCTCCACACAGCTCTCCATAGTGGTTGGACCAGTTTGCACTCCCACCAACAGTGCACAAGAGTTCCTTTTTCTCCACATCCTCGCCAACATTTGTTGTTGCTAGTTTTTTAATATGTGCCATTCTCACTGGTGTGAGATGGTATCTCATGGTAGTTTTGATTTGCATTTCCCTGATTACAAGTGATGTTGAACATTTTTTCATATGTCTGTTGGCCATTTGCATTTCCTCTTCAGAGAAGTTTCTTTTTAGCTCTTCTGCCCATTTTTGACTGGATTATTTTCTTTGTTGTTGCTGAGTCTCATCAGCTCTTTGCAGATTTTTGTGATCAGTCCTTTATCATTAGTGTTGGGTGCAAAAATGTTCTCCCAGTTGGTGGGGTTTCTCTTTGTTTTTGTTATTGTCTCTTTTGCTGTGCAGAAGCTCTTTAATTTGATGTAGTCCCAGCTGTTTATCTTTCTCTTCACTATCACTGCTTTGGGTGATGTGTCTGTAAAGATGTCTTTGATGTGCAAATCCCGTAGTGTTTCGCCTATATTTCCTTCTATGTATTTTATGGTTTCAGGTCTTATGTCTAGTTCTTTAATCCATTTGAGTTGATTTTTGTGTATGGTGTGAGGTAGTGGTCAAGCTTCATTCTTTTGCATGTAGCGACCCAGTTTTCCCAGCACCATCTATTGAACAAACTTTCTTTGCTCCAATGCATAGTCTTTGCTCCTTTGTCAAAGATTAGTTGACCATAAATCTGTGGGTTTATTTTTGGATTTTCTATTCGATTCCATTGGTCTGTATGTCTGTTCTTGTTCCAATACCATGCAGTTTTGATGATTATGGCTTTGTAGTATAGTTTGAAGTCTGGAGTGTGATGCCTCCATTTCCTTCTTTTTTTTTCAGTAGAGCTTTGGCTATTCGGGGTTTTTGGTGATTCCATATGAATTTCATCAATAATTGTTCTATTTCTTTGAAGAATGCCATTGAGATTTTGATTGGAATAGCATTGAATCTGTATATTGCTTTTGGTAGGATGGCCATTTTAATAATGTTTATTCTTCCAATCCATGAGCAGGGGATGTCTTTCCATTTCTTTGTGTCTTCTTCTATTTCTTTTAACAGTGTTTTATAGTTTTCTTTGTATAGGTCCTTTACCTCTTTTGTTAGATTTATTCCCAAATATTTGATTTTTTTTGTTTCGATAATAAAAGGGGTGGTTTTTTTGATTTCTTCTTCTTCAGATTTATTGTTTGTGTATAGGAAGGCTACTGACTTTTGCGTGTTGATTTTGTATCCTGCCACTTTACTGAATTGATTGATGAGTTGAATAGTTTTTCTGTGGAGATTTTGGGGTCTCTATGTATATTATCATATCATCTGCAAATAGTGATAGTTTGACTTCTTCTTTTCCTATTTGGATTCCTTGGATGTCTTTCTCTTGTCTTATTGCTCTGGCTAGGACTTCCAGTATTATATTGAAAAGCAGTGGTGAGAGTGGACATCCTTGTCTTGTTCCAGATCTTAATGGAATTGCTTTCAGCTTTTCACCATTGAGAATGATACTGGCTGTTGGCTTGTCATAGATGGCCTTTATGATGTTGAGGTATGTTCCTTGTATCCCAAGAATTTCAAGGGCTTTTATCATGAATGGGTGTTGCACTTTGTCGAAAGCTTTCTCAGCATCTATTGATATTATCATATGGTTTTTATATTTCTTTTGTTGATGTGTTGGATAACGTTGATTGATTTTCGGATGTTAAACCATCCTTGTGCCCCTGGAATGAATCCAACTTGGTCGTGGTGAATTATCTTATGGATACATTGTTGGATTCTGATAGCTAAAATTTTATTGAGGATTTTTGCATCAGTGTTCATTAGGGAGTTAGTTAACATTCTTAAGACTTGGGAGAAATGTTTTTCTTTTGGACTCATTTGATATACATATGGCAAAGTGAATAGACAAAAGTAAACTTAGACTATAATTTAATCATTTAATAGTTACTTACATTTAATACTTGGGTAAGTATAGCCTAAGTTACAGAACATGGAAAAATAAAAATAAATGTATAGAAATATGGTACCAAGAAACTCTATTTATGATCAATCTAGTTGCAAAAATATTTTTTTATACAGATACCTACTATTGATTTGTACAATGATATATCTGTATATTCATTTAATAAATTAATAGTTAATAATAAACATAAAATATGAAGTACCTATTCTGTCACTAAGCAACAAAGATGTGCAAAACATTATGAAAGCTGACAGGTATAAATTTAAGTTCTGTTGTTTATTCACAAGAGAGTAAGATCTGAGAGGATTCCTTGAATATATTTTCAATCAAAGAAGAAAGTAAAATATAGTGGAACTGTCAATAATTAATTAATATTTCAAATGAAAGTAAAGTCATATTCCATTTGGTATATGTAAAATTTGGATTCAGCAATATATCTCCATGTATGTAAATTGCAAAGCTATTTTGATCTACTCTCCAGCATTTTTAAAATTTATTTAATAATCACTTATATAGCACTTCTTATGTGGCAGAGAATATTCAATGTGTTTATCAATATTAACTCATTTAATGACATAAGTTCAATTATCTTACAATTATCTTTTACTTTATGATTATAAAAATAATGAACAATATCTATCAGATATAATCTTAAGCCCAAGTATAGAGATTTGACCTTTCTGAGCACCCCCTGAGGACTAACTTAATTAGAATAACAAATCTATGACTTGTTCTTCCTTCTATTATAATTTTCTACCATTTTCTTTTGAACTTAAATTGCATGTAGTATATCAAATTAATGTATCCATAACAGCATGTCACTGTCTTTATCCCATAAAATACCCTAGTCTTCAGTGATTCTCTGAGAAACAAAAAAAAAATAGCATAATACTAGCAACAATGATATAGTGTAATTATATATGCATAACATAATTATACAATATATAATATAACAATAACAATATAATATTTTTTTGGAATATGAATTCGAAATCTTCTGAAAAATCAAATGTTCCAAAATTTGACTAAAAATATCCTCCCCATCTTGTTTTTTTAATTAACACCTCTACAAATTCCGAACAGCTTGTGCTTGAGAGAAGACATGTTGAGAAACAATGGTCTATATTAGGGTTCATCAAACTATAGCCCATAGGCCAAATCTGGTCTGCTGTCTGTTTTTGTAGACCCCATAAACTAAGAAAGGTTTCTATGTTTTTAAATAGCTGGGGAGAAAAATGGAGAGGATTTTGAAATATGCTCGTATTCCCATTCCAGCGACCATAAATAAAGTTTGATTGGAACATAGCCATGTTCACTCAATCATATATTGCCCGTGGCTGTTTTTGAGCTACAACAGAACTGAGTTGTGAAAGAGGCTCTATGGCCCACAAGGTCTAAAATATTTACTGTCTTGCTTTTATAGGAAAAAAAAATATTTGCATTCTGTTATGCATTCTCAAGGAAGTCTCTCACATATTCAGCTGAGAGCATTTACCATGATGCCATGCCCCAGTGCAGGTGTTAATAATGCAGTTGGAGTGGGCTGAATGGCAGCCCGCCAAAAGGAAAGCTCATGTACTAACCATACCTGTAAAATGTGATCTTATTTGGAAAAAAGATCTTTGTATAGATGATTAGGTAAATATATTGAGATGCAATTACCCTGGGCAACACAGGTGAACAATTAGAGCAATGACATAAATCCTTACAGGAGACAGAAGAGGAGACACAGAGAAAAGACAAGGTCATGTAAAGGCAGAGATAGACATTAGAGTTCTGCAGCCACAAGTGAAAGCATGCTCAGGTTAGCAGAAGCTGGATGAGGCAGGCAAGGATTCTCTCCTGCAGTCTTTAGAGAGAGTAGGGTCCTGCCAGCACTGTGTTTCAGACTTCTGGCCTCCAGAACTGAGATAATACATTTCTGTTGTTTTAAGTCACACAGTTTGAATAAATGGTTAAAAGAACCTTAGGAAACTTATAAAACAGGTTATATTTCACTTAGAATTTAAGTAAGTACAATAAATAGTAGTTCAGATGATAAATCACATTTGAAAAAGGAAAGCTTGTATAGTGCAGAATCAAAGGACTTTAGAACGTGACAGTAAGCCAAATACAAATATGGTAAAGAAACAAATTATAGGGCCTTCCTGGTGGCCTAGGGAACCTCAACACTATCACCACAATAGCCTGAGTTCCATCCCCAGCCAGGGAGCTGTCACACATATGGCGCAGCAGACCTCACTTGTCTTACCTGCTGCTCCCCTCAGCAGTGTGTTTCAGTGGATCGCCTGTTCTGCTCCCCACTGTCTCTGCTGAATCCTCTCACCCCCCACATCTCTGACCTATACCTCAGTTCTTCTATGCATAAACAAATAAATAAATCTTTAAAAAAAGAAAGACAGGGCCTCCCCTGGTGGTGCAGGCGGTTGAGCGCAGAGCTGTGAAGCTGTCCTCAGCCTCTGCAGTGCTGGTTCAATCCCGGCCAGCCAGCTGGTGAGAATCCCACATGGCGCAGCAGACCTCTCCTGTCTCGCCCGCTGCTCCCCTCAGCAGTGTATTTCGTCAGTCTGCCTGTTCTGTTCCCCTCTCTGTCTCTGGTGAATCCTATCACCCTCCCACGCATCTGGCCTATATCCCAGTTATTGTATAAATAAATAAATATATTTTTTTAAAGATTTATGTATGTATGTATGTATTTATTTATTTATTTATACAAGCACTGGGTACAGTGAGAAGTGCGGGTGGGTGAGAGAATTCACCAGAGCCAGAGTGGGGAGCAGAGCAGGCAGAAGGACCGAAGTACACTGCTGAGGGGAGCAGCGGGCGGCAGGAGAGGTCTGCGCGACATGCGGGACCCTCCTCTGGTGGCTGGGGAGCAGTGGGGATAGAAACGGCCTGCAGAGGCCGTGGGCAGCTTCGCAACCCAGCGCTCAACCGCTGTGCCACCTGGGAGGCCCAAATAAATAAATCTTAAAAAACAGTATAAAAATAAGTGGGGATGAGCATTGCAGATAAAGGAAGTAGTAAATACTAATATAAGTAGTAAATGCAAAGTTATTAATAATATTCATAAAAGAAAATGGTGAAGTAGTGGAATCAATGTGGGTTTAAGGAAAAAGGGAAAGTAAAATTTTATGCCTTCAGAATAGAAAATTCAGATATTTTCCCCATAATTAGGAAAGCAGAAAGAAGTATGGAGTTGGAAGGAAAAGTGGGGTTGAGAGGTTTTATTATTTTTGTTTTGAAGACTGTAGAAATAAGAGTTTGTATCACTTCTGAAATTATCCAATACCAGGAAATAAAATTGCAGGTAAGATGGAATTGATAGAGAAATGATCTTGAGGAGAAAAAGGTCTCTGAGTCCTCAAATAAAAGAGTATGGATGGGACTATCGGTATCTGGTAACAGGAGTTTAAATAAGGTATTAAAAGGAAGGATCATTTAGCTATATTTTGAAATCATCAGTAATTAAAGGAAGAGTTATATTGGAAGAATTAACACAGAAGAAGTAGTACACCCTTCAAAAAATGAACATAGGAAAGCTAGGGCTCAGAAGATGACTGTAGCATGAGGGAAAGGAGTGGTATAGTTTAATTCATGACATTCAAAGCTGGAGGTATTTAAGAAGGGGAAGGGAGATTAACAAGGACACTAAGTCGACCAGGTTATTTTTAAGTATCAATTTAAAGATTTTTTTTAAATTAAGCTACTTCATTTGTTAAATTCTAGTTTAGACAAATAACATTCATTGTTTTAAAAGAATTTTTTTTTTGAAGAATCCTCTAGCTTGTGACAATTTTACTTTATTTTTAAATTCATTCCTCTCTCTTCATTTTCACAACCACTGCTCTAATAAAAATGTGTTAATTTTCAATATTCATTTAAGAATATTCTTACTCCTTCCCAGAATCCTTTGGCAAATTCATATCATTAGATTCAAAGTCCAGCTAGTTGCTAGCTCTTTATCTGTCCTAATCCACAGATTTAGGACTTTCCCACCAAAATAAATATCTATTCTCTCCGGTGACAATGCTATCAATAGATTTATTTTCTTCTACTGCAAAAACCTATGCAGTACTATTCTCTTTCCTGCCTATATTTGCTCTTTACTGTACACAAGATCCATTTCAAAAATCAAATCTTTTCAAAATATACATGGCTAGTTTAAGTCATTTAAGGTATTGGGTAAAATCTTGCATATGTGCACTTTGTTGTGCTAGTACTTATATATTTTATATATATATATTTATAAAATATTACTTGAATAGCGTAGATCTAATAGGTGTAAATGAACTCAAAGTCAGAGCCATTCTCCTCCTAGTATCTGATCGATTACACTGGTTGCACACAGTATTTGAATCAGAGCCAGGAACATTTTGCTCATCCTTTAAAATCTGCTAATATTATACCCTTTCAGCAACCAGCTCCAGCTTATAGTAATGAATACCTAAATTGACAATCAAAAATTATGATGATTGTTATTATTCTTCTTTTGTATTCCAGGAAATGTTTGGTTTGTTGTTTATCCATCTTTTTTGAGCCAAGCTAACAGTGATGACTTTTCAATATTCTATTTTATCCAGACTTCCTGTTATATGAGAAGTCATATATTCTACCTGATAAAAATGCAGTTGCTCAGCTCTAAATAAATCAGAAATTATTCTAAATTCAGTCATTAATGCATGGAAGAGAGTAGTCTCTTATAAAATATAACTACTTAGCATTTCATACTGCTTTTGTTTTATCCAGGTCCAAATATATCCCAAAATCAAAAAAGAAGTCATAACCCTTAGTTTTGAGCCTGTGTCTAGAAAGCAAATGATATAGATGACTGGGAAATCTATTACCATGTGATAAATGATCAGACAAATCAGTTAATACTTTGAATTACCTAGCATGACAGTCATAATAATACCAAAACTATTTTTAAATTATGGCTTAGGCAAATTTTTTTTCTTTACACTGTGAACTTTGAAATGCTTTCTATGTAATTAACATGTTAATTTTTATTAAAATGCATTATTTATCTAATGGTATCTAATGGCTAGAAGAATCATACACCTATGAAAAAAATTGGTTCTTTCTTTGGATTATATCAATAACCTCCTAATGATTTGATTTTTTGGGAAGACTTTTATTCTTGGCCACATACAATATTCTCCGATTCTGCATAAAATTGACATGTAAATTAATAATAATTACATGAAATCAAACCCAAAGAAGAAGTTAACATTCTTTTGAGAGGTAAAGGTCACTAGAAAGATCAATCACCACTAAGTCTGAAATGTAAATTTATTCCTAAATCCAATTTTAACATCTTATGTGACTTTTGTTATGTAACTTAATTTCTCTGCATCCTTGTGTTCTCATCAATACAAAGATTTCATATACTTTTATGTCTTTTTATGTTTCCTACATTTCTAAATCACATGTATCACAGTAGAGCAAGAGGTTATAAATTTAATTCAACAGATTTTGACCAATTACATATATTTTCATTAATTTAATTAGGAAATCTTGTTAAAAGTTCAAATTTACCTGTATTGCAAATTATCTCCTTCCCTTAACCTCTGTCTCTCCCTATCTTTTTTTGTGATCTCTCTTCTTCACAAAATGAGATTATATTAAAGACATATCTTTGCAGCTTATTATTTTCCTCTGGTTAACTATGAATAAATAGTTTAGTACATAAATAGCTACCTCATTCTTTGTGACATCTATATTATGATCCATGGTACAGATTTTCTGTTGCATTTTACAGGAACATTCACATAAATTTTTCTGAATCTACTGTAATTATAAGCAAAACTGTGATTCTTGTGTGTCTGTATTAGTACAGCACTCATACTTTTATTTTATTAAATATTACCTTTAAAAAGGTACTCCTGAAGCAAATTATATTCATGCTTTATGTTTAAATGGATGACATTGAATGTTTCCAAAAAGATAGTAGGAAGTTCATATCCACATCCCCATGTAAGGCATTGACCAGAGTTAAAGTCTGATGCTCTTTGCAGGGAGTAGGAGGGAAGAATAGTCTGGTGACATGGTCCACTTTATACTTTTAAACGATGACTAATGGTATTGTGGAGATAAATTGAAATTGACACAGACTGAAGCCAAAAAGAACCACAAAGGTTTTGTTGAAGAGTCTGAGTATGTTAAATTAAGGTCCACGAGGACAACACTGAATGATTCTAGAGAACAGTCATAAGGACAACTGCTGAGGCAGAAGTGCACTAAAGTTAATGGGTAGGTAAGAAAAATGACCAGCATTTCCAAAGTGGACTGAAATGAATTCAGTGTGTTCAGCTTTCATCTTTTCATTTGTTCCTTGACAAATATATATTGAGCTCCCATAATATGTCAGACACAATTCTAGACTCTGGGAGGACAGCAATGAACAAAGTTGCTGCTCTAAAGCTTAGTTTCTACTGAGAAGTTGAGTGCAAAGCTCCTAAGGCAATAAGCATGTCAGAGGAAAAATAAACTGCATGAAGAAAAGAGAAAATAATTGTCTCTTTTATAAGAGGGACTGAGCATTTTATTTTTTTTTAAAGATTTATTTATTTATTTATACAAGCACTGGGTACACTCAGAAGCACGTGAGGGTGAGAGCATTCACCAGAACCAGAGCGGGGAACACAACAGGCAGACTGACAAAATACACTGCTGAGGGGAGCAGTGGGCGGCAAGAGAGGTCTGGCACCATGTGGGACCCTCGCCCTGCGGCAGGGGATCAAACTAGCACTGCAGAGGCTGTGAGCAGCTTCGCAGCCAAGCGCTCAACTGCTGTGCCACCAGGGGAGACCCAGACTAAGCATTTTAAATGAGGTAATCAGGTGAAGTCTTTCACACAGATTAGAGCATAACTCTAAAGAAAATAAAATTGCAAGAAATACACACACACAAACCACATTCTCACCATTACAAAGTGATTAAAAAAAACCTTATTAGAGTTAGAGTTCTAATAATATGAACATAAGACAAGATGATTAACAGAGAAAAAGTTGGCATAAGGGAAATTTTGGGGAAATTAAAAAATAACTGACAATTTCAGACCCTGTTACTTAAAGATGCACTCTGTTAAATTTGTTAGGATTTTGTCGTAAGAAATGATCTTTTGACAAACTAATAAATGACCCTATTAGAACAGAGTTTATGAATCTGCCTACAAAAGCAAATGCTTTTTAAAATTGCACCCAGCTCATTAAAATAATGATGGCCAATTTGCTGCGCAATGAAGAGTTTTTGGTGGCTTTGCAATGATCCTGTGTGTTCCTGCCCTTGTGGGAACATCCTTTCCTTCCTCTTGGGTTATTTGGGCAGAGTTGCTTCTGTTCTAAACGCACATTGCATAACTGATTTCATAATATTATTCTATGCCCTCTGTGGTCCTTGTTGCGTAGGTAATCGGGGTTTTATTTGGAGGGTGTAATGCAACAGATAGCAAGTTCATTTTCACTGTGAAATCTAAGCCTCCAGAGCATTGTCCAGAAATTATTTAGTCTTCCTTAGCCTAAGAATTAACAATACCTTTTGAAATGTTTCAGTGAAGAAACATGATTATTTTAACAGTGACACCTATTTTCTCATCACTTGGAAAAATTAAATGAGGCATCCTAGTTTCTTGGCAAACTGCCTGCCATTATTTTTGACAACGGGATGTTTTCTTTATCTTTTTCTCTTTACAAAATGTATATGCAATGTATAAATTTATTCATTTCACTGTTTAAACTTTATTTGGGGGCAAAAATTTTCCAAGATTTTGATTCTAATTACCTGCTAAGGAATTGCAGCTGGCTATATGTCACAAACAAATAAACCATAGTAGAAAGAGAAGAGGACCTCTAAATATATTCAATAATAATTGAGGAAGGAACTTAGTTAGAAATTGAAATTTATAACTTAATCTACTTCAATTTCTGACTAAGACTTTCTAAATCATAGGCTCCTAAATATTAGCTTATCATGTAGAGATAATGTTTTCGCTGTTTTATTTATATTTGTGTGAGCACTCCTACATTTTGTTCTCTAAAAATAGATAAAAGTCTTTATAATGAGATTTTTTGTTCTTAACAACTATCTGGAATTTATATTTGACTGGATTTTTTTCTTAGATTCTTTTTGGTAGTGGTTTTCTGTTAGTTTAAACATCATTATTTATACAATTTCAGTTTTCTCTCTTTTCAGCATTTTCAAGCACTTTTTACTCTCCACCTTCAAAAGACTTCAGGCAATAATAGCATCCATGATTTGTATTAAAGATATCTAGTAATATAAAGAATGATACACTGACATATAAATCATCTTCACTGTCGATCCATTGTAGAAATAATACTTTATCTTCCTTCATCTTACAGATATCTTTAATAGAAAATAACTTCCCCCCAAATTTCCCTTATATGCATTCAGTCAAAATTCACATTGAAAATCCCCCAAATCTGATTGCAATATATATTCATAAATATTCATAAAGAGGAATGTGTTTGAATACGATACTCTTATTCTTGATGGACTGAGTTAGAGTCACATTCACAGTCATTTTTCATAATGTTACTTGCCTCAAGTGACAAAAGTTGTAGATTTTAAAGACAGCAGAAAATAATAATAAATGCAATAGAGATTTTTATATTAAAAAATGTGTGATGTCTGAATGCCAGAGGCAGAAAACTTTAATTAAAATACTTGTATTTTGAGAGACAGGGAAATGATAATCTACATTTTTAAAAGAGGAAAATAACAAAGAAATATCTTATATTAAGGATATTTCTTAATCACAGTTGTCAGAGAAATATTGACCTATAAAAGAGATAAATAGTCAATAAATAGTTTTTAAATTATATTGCTGTGATGGACTGCAAATCATAGGTTTAAAATAACTATATAATAATTGTTCATCAATAATGCTGACTGCAGGGTGATAAAGGTGAGGAAAGACATCTCGCTAATTACCTGGGCACAATCAATTTTATCATGGATGACAGGAGTTTAGATCACATCTAGTCCAATATCTATTTTATATTAAGTAAGTCTTTGAGTTCAGGCAATTGTTATGAAATAGATTGACGTTTTGTACCTTAGACAAGACATTTCACATCTCCAAGTCATAGAATTATAATTTAAGAACATTTACAAAGTACTGTTTGTGTCTTATTTGCTACTTGTGTGCCACCATTCCATAGTACAAATTTATAAGGAAAAAAGATTTTGAAAAACAATTTGGAGATATAATAATTAAGACTATAAGTAAAATTTGCTAAAGATTTATATGAGATGGGAACTGCCATTTATATATATATAACTGCCATCCAAATATATATAAAGTTTATACCCATGAGAGTTTTGGTTGAGCCACCAGTTACACGCTCCACAGAGAATAATGGCTGTCTTCTTGTATCACTAGGTCTGTGTCTCTGTCTTCTATCATTAAGAATGGAGGTAAATAGGCATTGAGGAACAGGTCCAGGCTGTGGAGCCACACCAACCTAACTTGGGTGGTGATCATATTCCATGTTAGTTTTGTGTTCTTGATTAGGAGCCAAATCTTATGACTCTCAATTGTGCATTTGTAAAATAAAGATAATCATACTTTACCCTGCTAAGATTTTTTGTGAGGAAAAAAGATAATAGATCTAGAAAGCTTAGGAATCAGTCATTGCTCCATGACAAAATAGTCAGAGTCAACTCATCCTTTTTTATAATAATTACTATTAAATTCATTCCTTACTATCTCAAAAGGAAACTCTGTCTCACACCCTCACCCACACCCTCAATGTCCCTAAATATAATGCAGAGGTATATGTTTTAATATCTAAATATTCAACTATGACTACATGCTAAGGACTGAATTCTTTAAGATGCCAAGTCTATAAAGTATTTGTTAGGGTACTAAAATGATTATGTTACTATCCTAGAAAACATAATCAGTTGTCATATGCTTGCAACTGGAACCATCAACAATGGAGTTGTTAAGTGTATTTGACTCCAGTACAACAAGGACTCTGTGATTTAATTTCCTGCCTTGAATGTCAATAGTGACTCCTATCATTGTAATATCAAAAGCTATCCCCCCAAATTTGCACCCCTTTGAAGGGGTGGAAATATCTAAAGGGTGGTAGCACCCCTTTGAAGAACCACTGACAAAACATGTTCTGAATGAGATGAGGTTTGGAACTGTGGACATGAGCTTAAATATCTTTGCTATCACCCTTGGGACTGTGTTACCTAGGGCATGTTACAAAACTCTAAAATTTAGTTTCTCGATCTTCAGAAGTTTGGGTAGAGGATATGACATATACTTGATCATGAACTGAGGAAATTACATAAAATATGCTTGCGAAGTGTTTAGTAGTGTAACTGAAACGGACACAATTATTTCTAAGTATCTGTTAGATATTTTTAAATTATTGAGGTAATGTGGGTTTACATTGTTTGTGTTTACAGGAGTATAGGACCCCCCCCTTTAAGGTGTTATAACCAGAATGTACCCGCCACCAAAGCACCCATATTCCACCACAGTCCCTGTGCTCCCTCCCCAATGTTCCCCCCTATCCCAATGTATCTCTCCCTCTGGATTCCTCAGTTCTACGGTCAGCTTTCAAAAGTTAGTTTTAAATGTGGTTTATCTGACCCTTTGTTTGGTTTCTTTATCATCTACATATGTGAGCCCAGCTGATATTTGTCTTTCTCCTTCTGACTTATATTGCTTAGCATAATTTCTTCCAGTTCTGTCCATGTTGCCACAAATGTTAGGTCTTAATGCAAGAGGTAAATATTACTTTCTTTGTTTTACCTAATTATTTTTCTGTAGACAGAAACTTGCTACAGCTAACTATAATCTTGCTCCTAAAAGTTCCTAAGATTCACATCTCTGCTTTATTATCATAGTTGCTCTAGTTTCTAATTTCTTGCTATGATTTCCCCCCCTGCTCTTACTCTTTCCTGTCTCTTTTCTCATTGCACAATCTTACTCTCTTCCCCTCAATCTCTCTTGTTGCTTCTACTGTTCTTCTTCATACCATCTTTTCTAAGCTGCCCTTGTGATTGAAGGGCCAATTTAAAGTTTCCTCAGGAATTTCTATGGGTTGCTTGAGAATCCATCAAGAATCTCATAGAATAGGGGCCTCCCTGGTGGCGCAAGCGGTTAAGACACAACCTATGAAGTTGTCTGCAGCCACTGCAGCACAAGTTCGATCCCCAGCTGGCCAGGGAGCTACCCACATGGCACAGTAGACCTCTCCTGACTCGCCCACTGCTCCCCTCAGCAGTGTACTTCAGTCAGTCTGCCTGTTCTGTTCCCCACTCTGTCTCTGGTGAATCCTCCCCCTCCCCGCACCTCTGGCCTGTACCCCAGCTCTTGTATGCATAAATAAATAAATCTTAAAAAAAAAAAATCTCATAGAACAAAGCAAGCAGAAATCAGAAAAAAATTAAGATTCTCATAACAATAAATAAATAGAATATTAGAAAATATAATCATTCTATTAGAGATTCTATCCAGAAGAAATAGGGGGAAATTCAAGGCATATTGACTTGGAAAGGAATATATGAAACTATCTTTCTTTGAAGATGCCAGAATCTTGTAAATTGTATTCTACAAAAAAAAAATTAATAAATACAGCAAGTTTTCAAGATTTAAGATCATAATACAAAACTCCACTGTATTTATATACACTAGTAATTCCATATACACTAGTAATTACTAATCTGGAAATTAAACCTAATGAAGTATAAGTTTTATTTATACCCCCAAAATATAAAATATCATTAAAAATTTTAAAAAGACCTAAATAAATTAAAAGACATTTAATGATTGCACTGGAAATCTTAGTTTTGTTAAGACAATAATTCACTTCAATTTAAGTTTAGATTCAGCACAATTCTTGTCAAAATCCAGCTGCTTCTATGCAGAAAGTGATGAGCTGATCCAAAAATTTATATAGAAATGCCAGGGACCAAAGTAGCCAAGATTTTCTTAAACAGGAAGAAAAAAATTGAGATTTCATACTTCCCAATTTTAAATTTTACTATAAAGTTACATCAAGACAGATTAGTATTGGAATAAACCTGGACATATAGATCAATGTAGTAGAATTGAGAGATCAGAAATAAACTCTTATATTGATAGTAAATTGATTATTCATAATGGTGCTAAAAATTAAGGTGGGAAGAATAGTCTTTTCAACAAATGATCTTGGTATCTACCTCTGTAGAATGAAATTGGATATCTATCGCATTCCATATCCAAAAAGTAACTTAAAGTGGATCATAGACTTAAATAAAAATATCTTCGAACTATTAGAATAAACACAGGCATAAATCTTATGACCTTAACTCCTTAGATTAAAGAGAGGTTTTTCTTTAGCTATGATACCAAAAACACAAATGCAAAGAAAGAAAAAAACAAAATCAGATTTCATCAAATCAAAGCTTGGCCATCAAGAGACAGACACCATCAATAAGTGAAAGAGCAAGTCCAAAAATGCGGATTGTAGCTTTACCTGAGAAAAGTCTAGTATCCAGAAAATATTAGGATTACAGTATGAGGGTAGATCACTGGTTGGTGATGGCCAAAGAAAGAATCACCAAACAATAGTGCTTGGATTATACCTCAACAAATGGAGAAAAGGACAAGTATAGAGGCAAAGGAGCAAATTGCAAACAACATAATATGTATTACTCATTGTCTATTAGGTCAACTGTGTGTGTGTGTGTGTGTATTTGTGTATGTATGTATATATATATTTTGCCTATATATTTGCATGTATTTTTCTAACTGATATGAAAATGTACAAGTAGCACTCTATAGCACTGTATACCTCATAGTGTTTGACTCATCATAGGTGCTTACCATGTCTAAATGTTCGGTCATTTAGACAAGAAAGAGAGACAATATTTATGTAGCAAGCATTATTCATGTACACTGGGGCTTTTTGAAGTAAACATTTTTGTTCAAATTATATACTTATATAATATATTTCTTACACATTATACACTGTCTTCTGGCTTTATGGTTTCTTTTAAACAATGACAACTGAATTTTCTGAAACAAAAGCAGTACATATGGCCTGACCTGCAAAAGACACAAGGACATTTTAAATTGGAGCAAACTATGGATATGAATCAAATGTTGACCGCATAATAAATCAAAATTAGAGAAACTTGGGTGCCCAGAGACCTGGCTTCTGAATTTGTTTTTCTCCTTATTATCTATTTGATTTTTGAGTAGGTTACTTAATCTTCCCATGTCTCATTTACAAAGAAGAGGAAATCACAGATTCAATAGGGCTGAGGTAGAAATTAAAATCTTGCTGACATGATTCACACTGGTCTAGGTACAAAGAAAATCCTAAATCAATTTTAGATGTCACCATTACTGTGAGGTTCAAGAATAAAATAATCCTTTAAAAGGATGGGTTATGACAAAAAATGAATTTTAGATATGAATAACAGAAAATGGTAATGTAAACTGGCCTTTGATGGATTACATTGGTCATATCTGGAAGTATCTTATTGAAAGGGTCGTGCCTTTTACTCAAAAATGAAATGCCAGAGAAATAGCTGTCCCTATGTGTGGGAACATAGATTCTTCCCTTGCAGCACATTGTGTCCAGTGCTGGAAACACAAATTGATGTACCATTTGCCCATTCAATTTTTGTTCTTCTCACAGACAAATCTCCTAACCAAATACAGAGAAAGATACTATCCCCTAAAGATAACAAATAAAGCAGGAATTATAACCAGGATACAGTCTGAGCAGGAAGAAGTAGAAATATTTAGAAGAGGTTCTTAGCACCCCCTAGTGTTAAATCTTTTTAAAAAAGATTTTTAAAAAGACTTTTAAAAAAGAAAAATACCGGATGGTCTCACTCATAGCAGGAATCTAGAAAACTTAAATAAGGGACCAGGAAAATGAATATAAGAAAGTGAAAATCAAAATCAACAAAAAACTATGAACCAGAGACACTTTTTGGGGGTGGGGGGCGGGAGGGGAAGGATTGGGGTCAGAATGGGGCGTTTGCAATTGTATGGGGGAATATAAAAATAAAATTTAATATAAAAAAAAAAAAAAAAAAAAAAAAACATGTGTTTCACGAAGGGATTCCAAAGTAAAAGCAACCAAGCTTTGTTCAAGTGATCCTTACTTAGTCTGCTTTAAAATTCACATACATATAATTCCTCAAAGACAAAAGTGTCTGACACTAACAATAAACAATTCAGTTAGTTCATCAAAAAGAAGCCGAAGTACAAATGAGAGGAGACATATCCAGCAGAGGGAAACTAATTCTATATTTAAAAATGCTCACAACTTGAAGCAATCAGATAATTAGAATATGTGTATTTGAGTAGAGTATTTAAGTCTGAGAATCCTAACTGATGCAATGTAATGATTGAATCTAGTTGAACTCTTTACTGGGCCATTTTAAGTGGAAATGCTGACTTGCTTAATACAGAGATTTGGGTACTTCTATTCTAATAGTATACATAGCCTACAGGACATGTCTCATTAAAATGTGCTGAGTTGAACTCTCAGGCTTGGGACTTTCATTCCACAAGATTCTAAAAGATTATAGATAACCACTGAAATAATTTTTTAAATAGTTTACAACAATAAAATGGAGTCCTGAAGTTCAGGAAGTTGGAAATTCTATAGTTCAATCAAGAAGTATTTGGTATTCTTGTTGATTAAATTTCATCTTCAAAAACCTTTTTTTTAAAAAAGAGATTTATTTATTTATTTATATAAGCACTGGATACAGTCAGAAGCGCAGGAGGGTGAGAGAATTCACCAGAGCCAGAGCAGGGAGCAGAACAGACAGACTGACGAAAGACACTGCTGAGGGGAGCAGCAGGTGGCAGGAGAGGTCTGCGCGCCATGTGGGACCCTAACCCAGTGGCCTGGGATCAACCCGCGCAGCAGAGGCTGCAGGCAGCTTCACAACCCAGCGCTCAACCTCTGCGCCACTGGGGAGGCCCTTCAAAAACCTCTTATAAAAGCTACAGATGAAAATTTCAAATATTTCAGCATGTTTATATGTAGCTTAAATAGAATGAAAATAGGTCATCTTAACATATATTTAATTGACTTTATTTCAGTCTGATTAATTATATGTCAATGCAATTAGAAAGCATCTTCATTTTATGGAAAACAAAACTATATCTGGTACATAAAATTGGTCTTAACAAAGCTTAAGTTTGAATTATTATGCTTTATCTTTTAGTTTGGTCTATCTTTTCCATAATTCCATGAAAAATGCAATACTTCTACTGGTTTGTAAAGTCTACTTGGTTGAGTCCTAAGGTTGCTCTGATAAGAATCATTCTCAAGTTTTCTTTTTTTTTTTTTTTTTTTATAGAGGCATGTTTTTTTTTTATTTATTTATTTGTTTGTTTGTTCGTTTACACATGCACTGGGTACAGTCAGAAGCACGGGAGGGTGAGAGAATTCACCAGAGCCAGAGCGGGGAGCAGAACAGGCAGAAGGACCGAAGTACACTGCTGAGGGGAGCAGCGGGCGCCAGGAGAGGTCTGCGCGCCATGTGGGACCCTCCTCTGGTGGCCGGGGAGCAGCCGGGGATCGAACCGGTGCCGCAGAGGCTGCGGGCAGCTTCGCAACCCAGCGCTCAACCGCTGCGCCACCGGGGAGGCCCCATTCTCAAGTTTTCTTAGTTTTCAATTTCACCTTTAAAATTTAAAGAAGGAACAGGTAAGGTATCATTCAGAGTGTTTACAGCCACAATTATTCATCATACACTCGAGCGTTAATCTACTTCTTCCCCGTGATTTCCCAGCACTTACTCATAGTCAACTGCACTTCTCCCGCATGCTGACTCTGCTTCCAGATTTCATTCTTATGACGTATCTGGTGTCTTTTTAGTTTAGTCCTTCTATATCCCTTAATTCAAATGCAGAAGAGTTTAAGGTCATGATTATATTTGATGAGGTTCTCCCAAATGATGAGATCAATTAGTAAAGAGTGACAGTTTTTTCCAAGAACAGACACTGAAGTAATTGGTATTGCTGGAAACAGCCTTGGTGAGAATGTTGACATATACACTATAAAAAAAGTTATCAAAAGCAGGTACTTAGTATAAATCTAATTAAATTAAATTAAATTGACACAAAATATAAGAATTAAGAGTTTCCACGGAATAGAAAGGAGCCTGGATTTTAAATACAGGTATAAAATTCCAGAATTTTTTGTTCTGGTTTACTTTCCTCCCTGAATCCTTCCCTGAAGAGTACAATGGGTCAAATAAATTAAATGGGCAATCTTCACTCCCAACAGCAAACAAGACACTCTGCACAATTTAGGGCAGGAAAGTAGCTATTTAAACCATTGATGTGAACTCATCACACAATCACCTAAACATATCATGCTTATGAAAGTTTAGAGCAGTAAGAAAATAGAAAAATTTTAAATATAAGAATTCCTCCCCAAAAGATATTTAGGTTTAAGAACTGGAGACTCTCTCAACATTGTCAACCAGTACTGAATAAACACATGTGAATATCTTTGAAGTTTGTTGGAAAACAAAGAACACATAGTCTTTGCCAATGACAGAAATAGCCAAAGTCAGCCACCAACCACGTTGTGAATGGAAAACGTGGGAACCTCCTGTTTAGAGGCTCATACTCAGCAGTGAGTTCATGTACTTGGTGATAAGCCCCGGGCGAGGCTCAATCTGTCATTAAGTGAAATCTTTGACTCCATTGTCAACTCATATATTATCCAGGCTAGGTCTTCTACTGTTCTGGACCCTTGGTTGCTGACTCCTACAGTTCATCTGCCTTGATTCAATGACTGATCTTGACAATTCAGATTAACTTCACTTCTGGAGTGACTACTCTGAATTAATAGTAACAGGGCAGATCTAAATACTCAAACCAAAGGATGAATATATTAGCTACTAACTATTTTCAATGTTCACATGTCATGTACAAGTCACCACCAAAATGATGGAAGACTATATAAAGTCAGGTTGGAGACTGAGAAGAGTATGAAGTTTCTAAGTCAAGTACCAAAAACCAAAATGTTTAGGAGGCACAACTTTCTTAACTATGATGAACTTTGTGGCTATGCAAGGGATCCTTGTATTGTGTGTACTGGGTGAAGATATAAATTATAAAAATTTTACTTAATGTTTTGTATAATGCAAGAAAAATAAGAAGACCTTAATAAATGAATAATTAACAATGGAGGGAAAAGAGAGAGAAGTAGGAAAGAAATAATGCAGAAAAAGTAGGAAGGATGAAAGAATGTGTTGTGAACAGACCTAAACCAAATTAGACAATCAGCCAAAGCTCTTTTGATTAGTAGGGTGCTCTTGCCTGCATATAACCCTCATCTACAGACTTCCCACAAGGGACATGAGAAGATTCCAGCAAGTGTTAGACCAACCACTGTGAGATCACAAATACTTACCAGCAAGCTAGCAATAAAATAAAGTAGAACTCCAGTAAATAAAATCTGCTTCAAGAAGGTATGGAAAGGGCCTCCCTGGTGGTGCCAGGGGTTAAGCACCACACTGTGAAGCAATCCGCAGCTTCTGCAGCATGAGTTTGATCCCTGGCCAGGGAACAACCCACATGGCGAGGCAGACCTCTCCTGTCTCGCCTGCTGCTCCCCTCAGCAGTGTGTTTCAGTCAGTCTGCCTGTTCTGTTCCCTGCTCTGTCTCTGGTGAATTCTCTCACACACACCCCACCTCTGTACCCCAGTTCTTGTATGCATACCCCATATGCCTGTACCCCAGTTCTTGTATGCATAAATAAATCTTAAAAAGAAAAGAAGGTATGGAAAGTCTACTTTATCCTCAGATAAGCCCCTTACCTCAAATGTTCACTCTCATGTAGATGCAAAAATCTTCTCTATTAAGTCTCTTTCTACCTGAGCCAGGCAAAAGTCGGCCATGAACTCTGGATTTGTGTGATGTGCAATCCTTAATTATTCAAGGATAGTGTTTGCACAATCTTACTAGCCAACCATATGTCTCAAGCACACCTCATTTCATCAAATATATATTTTTCTAAAATAACAAAGCCTAATTATTAACTCCTTGACAGTGTTCATTCTCTTTGAATGTCTTTAAAATGTGAGATATTTTTTTAAAAAAATATTTATGCATACAGAGCTGGGGTGCAGGCCAGGGGTGGGGTGGTGGTGAGAGGATTCACCAGAGACAGAGTAGGGAACAGAGCAGACAGATCTCCTGAAATACACTGCTGAGGGGAACGGCTGGCAAGACAAGAGAGGTCTGCTGTGCCATGAGGGTTATCTCCCTGGCCAGGGATGGAACTCATGCCACAGTGGCTGGCAATATCTCAATAGTGCTGAGACTTTAACCCCTGTGCCACCAAGGAGGCCCTAAAATGTGAAATCTTGATTAAGGTACTAAAATATTAAATTACTTCCCATAAAGGAAAAACTGGGACTGACTTACACTGTAACACCCACTTCTGCTCAATGTTTATAAAGTAAAATATTTCAGAGTAAAACAGGAAGGAAAAAGGAAGGGAAAAACATTTCAACTACTCCTCAGAGGCATTCACCGTTCCATCCATACTTCATTACTCAGCTCAAATTTTGCACCATAACTTTGGATAGTATTTCTGCTAGTAATTCTATCTTACTATCTGCTCCCTAAAATAATATACTAATTTTAGCCACATAGTAAAATCAGTAAAATTTTTATTGATTTTCACATAAAAATTGAGATGTTTTAGAATTTCAGATACGTCTTTCCACTCTTCAGAAAATTTTACTTATCATTTCTCAGACAATGTACATGTGTCTGAGTGTGTGTGTTTTATTTTTTTATTTGGTGTAGCTATATTTATGTACCTTGGAATATTTTGAAGTCTTTAGCTTTTTAGAATTCCTAGACCCTAGTAAAAGACCCTATAATGTAATTTATATCAGTGTTTGATTAAATAACTTTGTATTGAAAATGTGTTCTATACTATAATCCATTACAATATCAATTTCAAATATTACTTTTCCTTTTTAGTATGAAATAAATTGGCAGGTAAGAAGGAAATGACAAGTAAGTGGAAGGAAAAATTATGATCCAAATGGACACAGCAGACAGTTTGAGAAACATTTCAAAGTGATAAAAGAAAATAAAACCAACAGTTGAAAATGACAATTAAGAAGAACAAATTGCTACTTTAATCCAAGTCAAAAAACCCTCTCCAAAACGTCTGTTTCATTAAGTGGCAAATTAATTTGCTGGGACACTTTCCATCTTTTAAAATTTAAACATAATAACTTAATTCATATTTTGCACTAAAGTACTTATTTCCTGTCCTTAATCTTAGATATTTTGATCATTAAGTTCTTTTCAAGTTCAAGTTTCAAGGCAATATGAAATTCTACCAAAATTATACATAGAATTTTCCTGGTAGTTGTCAACAACTATGAAGTAATTTTTTCTTAATTTTATATGTGATAGAGCATTTAACAGGGTCAAGGCCATGTTTTAGAATCTGCTTAACACTTTCTGACACTTATTCGCAAAGAACTATTAAGATCCTCAGGATTTATGGAGAACCAAAAAAATATACTTTTCACTAAAGCAAAATTGATAGGTGTCTCTACAGATGTAATGCCAAATTGCCATACTGCTAATCTGGATGGAATTTGGGAATGTTTAGTATTAGCAAATTCTATATCATGGACTATTTGAAAGGATTTTTTTCTCATCATTCTGTTGTGATTCTCAATCCCCACTGTGCAAAAAGTAAAACCTTCTTGGAGCTTTTAAAAAGCAAAGATGCTCAGTTTTTACCTCCATTGAGACTCATTTAAAATGTCTGGATAAGGCCCACTTACTAGTATTTTATAAAACATTTATCTTTTTTCTAAAACATTGCCAAAATCTAATAGATTTTGTTAGATCTAACAGATCCCTAAGATTTATAACAAAATCTAACAGATCCCTAAGATTTATGCCAGAATTGGAATATACTCAGACTATATTTGTCTTTAATAGACACAATCTTTAGGAGATTTATTTATTATACCTTGTGCTTTCAATGAAGTAGCGGAGGGTCAGATGTCATATTTCTAAAAAAAATTTAGGAAATTGCTACTTATAGACTTAAGTGGCTATTCTTTATTGATATACTGAAAGACATCACTGAAAGGAATTAATATAGTGAAAGGAATTAATTACTGAAAAGAATTAATATAGTGAAATACTTGAAGATATAGGGTTTTTTTAATCCTAAAGAACTTGAAGTTTTGTCTCTTAGAATCTGATATCAACCAATTACCAACTAGTTTATATTTTCAATGGAAGAAATAGCTGATCAGTGACCATATTTAGAACGAGTGGCATGGCAGGAGGAAAATATATTTAACAAACAAGAGAATATTATATACATAAAATCTTTGTTAACAAAATGAACCTGAGAATTGAATGGTCACTTTGGGTATTTCAGGGGCAAAGTCATTTTTTTATCAAATACACAGATAAGAAAAAATACAATCTTCAATTAATTAGCAGTTAAATGACCAGAATCCTTAATACAGCAGTGTTATTATAATCCTTAGTTTTTAGAACAAAGAAATTAGCCAAGATTTAGTACAAATATTGCATAGGTTCTCTCTAGCTTTAGTACTTTGGGTTTATTTTAAACAAAGTGGGAAATAAGTAGTTTGTCCTCATGACATTTTGCCCCATTTTGAGGCCTTCATGCTGTCCCTTGGTTAACAAATATTCTTCATTGTAAGTCTGAAATCTGACCTTGACACATTATAAATTATCCCTGGCTTGTGTTCGGCTGCGTGTATAATTGTTCTCTTTCTTTAGTAGTGTCCAAGCAATATATGCACAGATGTCTGTGGCCAATAAAGAACCCATAGATTTTCATTTTAACAAGAAATGCTGAAGATTAATAGACTCAGAGTTTAAGTGGTTGAAACTTTATTCATTTGAGAATGGAATGTAGGTAAGGAGGGATACCTATTGTCACTCCAATTATCTTACTTAAATGGCCACTTGTCAAAATCTACTATAGTTCTTTGGATATTAATAAATGCTGAAAAATAAAAGGGATGCTGTATAAATTTAGTTAATCAATGTAAATGTCAAATATGGAAAGAGAAGAGTTAAATAAAATATCTTATGCTATAGAATGGGGACTGGATTGAAGCAGTGTTCTCCCAGAATTTATACTCTGAATTGTCTTGTAAAAGAGATTTGCCCAAGTCCTTCAGTCATTGTTAAATTTAAAACAATGCAAATAGCTTTAAGCAGTTTTACTTTGAATGTAGCTTATTTGTCAGAACAACCTCATATTTAAACATAAAATGGGAGAAAACTCTGCTCAGCATTAGCCATTGAGAAATTGTGTCTGATGCATAGTTGTTTTTTTTTTTTGCATTCAATTTAAAACAAATTTCTTTCTCTTTTATATTAGAATAATTTTTCCTTAGTAAGGCTGGAAGCCTCTATGTATACATTAGATTTAATCAGGGCAGTTTGTGACTGCAGTCTTTGTTGGAAATCAATCATACTAAAAATTAATTAACAAATTGATAAAATTAATTGCAAGCACAGACATTTACAAGCAAAAAATATGCATCAATGCTGTACTTGCTCAATCTTAGATTCTCGCAATCAATATTTCTTCCTCAAGATACTTTCATTATATAAATGTAACCTCCTGGACAAATTTATATGAATTGCTTTCATTATAATTAAGTTCTCTACTTAGCTAATAAAATTTAGAGTTAAATTTTTCTATAACTCTAATATAATACCAAAAGTTCACTAAAATAACATTTTATTTCTATTAAACCCATTAAAATTTAAATTGATTGAAAAATTAGTATAATGTGCAGTTCTATAAGATTGATCTATACTATTTGATGTGTTGGTTTGTAATCTATCAAAATGAAAATTAGAATTACAATAAAAATGGAAATGACCCATGATAATATTGGTCTGGTAGTTTTAAGAGTTTATGTAGTGCAAGCTTTGCGCAGTGGCAGTATCGTAGCCAACGAGGTTTATCCGAGGGGCGATTATTGCTAAGAGTTTATGTAGTGCAGACGGTCATAAAATTCATCATTCTTAGAAAAAATAAGAAGTGTTAAAGGAGTTGAAGGCAATTTTTTAGATTAGGCATTTTTTCCCATTTATGTTCATTGAGGTAAAGTTGGTTTACATTGTTGTATCGGTTTTGGAAGTTATAAGTTCAAAACTCTACAAGGGTTCGTTTTCACACCATGCCCACTACCACTGCTCCAATAATCCCCCACAATGTTCTGTTGGGTGCCCTTTGTCCCCCATTCCTGCCCTGCTATCCTACCCTTCTGGTTGCCTCAGTTTTGCAGTCAGATGTCAAAGGTTTGTTGTTGGCTTGATTTTGACTGACCCTTTGGTTTGTTTTTCTATATTACACAAATAAATGAGCCCAGCTGATATTTATCTTTCTCTTTCTGACTTATTTTGCTTAGCATAATCCTCTCCAGTTCCATCCACGTTGTCACATACCAAGAGTTTACAATTTTTTTTTATAGCTGAATTGTATTTCATTGTGTGTATTTGCCATGTCTTGTTAATCCACTCATGTGTTGTTGCTCACTTAGGTTTCTTCTATAACTCCACTATTATTAATAGTGCTGCAATGAACACATGTGTGCATATATTCCTCTGATGTCATGTTTTTGCATTCTTGCTGCAGATATCTAGGAGTGAAAATGTTGGATCATGTGGTAGATCTATTTTTAGTATTTTGAAAAACCTCCATATTGTTTTACATGGGAGCTGGACCAGTTTACATTCTCCCCAACAATGTACAAAGGTTCCTTTTTCACCACATTTAAGTGATGATGAACATATTTTTTCATGTGCCTATTGGCTATCTCTGTGTCTCCTTTCAATAAGTGCCTATATATCTCTTCTGTATATTTTTTTATTTCTTTTTGTTGAATTGTATGAGTTCTTTATATATTTTCAATACCCACACTTTGTCAGATGTATTATGTGCAAATATTTTCTCCCATTTAGTAGGGTGTGCCTTTGTTTCATGAACCATTTCTTTCACTGTGAAGAAACATTTTCTTTTGTTGTAATACCATTTCTTCATATTTTCTTGTGCTTCTCTTGCCATCAGAGATGAATCTCCCAAGACAGTCCTGAAGTTAATGTCATGGAGTGTTTTCCTTATGTTTTTCAATGTATTTCATAGTTTCAGGTCTTATATCCAAGTCTCTAATCCATATTGAGTTAATTTTTGTGTGAGGTGTAAGATGGTGATCTGTTTTCATTCCTGTGCATATCACTGTCCAGATTTCCTAACACCATTTATTGATTGACTTTACTTTCTCCAGTGTATACTAAGCTTAGACATTTTTATGAATAAATTATAATGTTTATTTGAAATTATTTTTAACCAGAATTTTTTTTTTTATTTTTAACCTCAGCACCTGCCATTATTTTTCACTTCTCAATACTTCAGGAAATGGATTTTCACTTTAGATATTGTAATGAGTTATGTTCGAGCTCATTGCCCTATCTTTTCACTCTTGTAATAGTATGTATTATAAAATAGTTTTCTCCAATTCAAAGATTGCTATAAACTAAAAATGTTTTGAAGATGTTGGCAAGTGTATATTTGGCTCTCTATCCCCTTCAGTTATAGGACTCTTTCTTCCTCTAGTTGTCAAATGTCTTAAATAGACAACATCCCTGCTCAGAATTTTCCTGGAATTATTTTTGTGGATGTGTAGCCCACTTTGTGCACACTATGTTCTATTTAGGATATTCCCAACTACCCCAAGAGTCCCTTAACTAGTGCTTAATCCAAAAACAAAATATAATAAAACACTCTAGTGTAGTATGATAATGATTCTAATAGATGTGTTAATATATTCATTTTATCTTCCGATGTCTGGGTAATGCTATTAAAAAATAGTGTGGCTACTGTTGGAATCCAGGTAAATTTGTCTTAACTAAAATAGTTATCCCACTTCACACACAAAAAATGCACCCTTGCCTAAGATAACTACACACAAGAATGTGAGACTCCCAATGCTCCAGTGAATCTCAACTCTTCATCAACCAACTCTTGCCTTTGCTCTACCTCTGCCTTAATTTCATCTGCATCTTTCTTTACTCTCTACCCATCCTTCAAAGTCTAGTTGAAGTCTTTTTCACTCACTCCTAAGATCAACCTAGAACAACATAGAGTAGAGTAGGTTTACCTTCTCTGAAAGATGAATGCTGCTGATTAAGCAAGAGGTTAATTGGGGCATTTATTGCCTCTCAATTATGATCCTATGACAGTGGTTTTGTTCTGTATACTTTTTGATATTATTCTTCATTTTAAGCTTATAAAGGAGATTAAAAATAACATTCTCCCTTCTGGACCCCAGTCATATCACACAACTCCAGGTGCCATCATTCACATATGAATTCACATTAGAATGTTGTTTATTATAATGGACAATAAAAAATTCCTGTTTCCAGAACTAATATGAGATAAAATATGATAGTTGGTTGGAATCCGACTGTTAAATAAATGTATACCAATTAATTTTGACAATTTGTAGAATTAACTTGTAACAAATGGAAATTTAGATACAAAAACATGGATATTTTACATTTAAAAAGTACTATGAAAATACATTAAACACCATTAACAAATAGTGCCAAAGTGCCCTCATGTGCTTTAGAAAATCCCACATAACTAAACAAAACAAATGAAACACCATTGTTTTCTTTCATCTATTGATATTTTATAAAACTTTCTATAGAAACAGAATCATTTCATCAGCAGAGGGTTAAATAGCTTAAACAAAACTGCTATTAACCTATCATTTATATCTGAAGGAATTCATGTTTTCTCCATTGTATTATGTAAAATTGGCAGTATTGGTTGAATAAGCACAGATTGAGATTTATTTAATAAATAGGGTGAAGACAGAGGTGAAATTTACATGATACTTCAGAAGCTATTATCTCTGGGATGAAAGAAAAATATTTCACTTTGCCCTTAAAATCATTAATGCCAAAAATTAACCAAAATTTTGGTTAATTTATTTGGAATAAAACTACATTCTTTGTGAAACATATAAACCAGCTAGGAAAACCATTGCAAACACTGAAAGTCTAGCTGTGGAATTGAAGTTAAAAGAGCAGGAAGGGAGAGTGGAGTGTGAAGGAGGGAAGGGTCCCGATGGCTTGTGGTAGAGGATCATGGGTGTCTTGCTGGTGGGTGTGCAGTGGTGACCTGTCTGAATGGGCGTGATCCTAGACCTCTGAATTATATACCATGCTGTAAACCAATGTTACCTCAACTACAAATAATAATGATAATAAATAAAAAGGAACACAAAATGAGGTCTTGGAAGCAGACCTGGAAAAAACACAAAGAGGGCTAGTAGCTCCAAAAAAGTCTCTTTATGGAAGATTTCATTGTGCTTTGTGCATCACAAGAATTTTGATAAGCCACCACGTTTGCTTGCAAGGCCTGCACTCTCACCAGCTTGCAGGTTAATAGAGCAAAGTAAACCTTTCCAGTCTGTTCATTGCCTTCAGGATGTAGCTTTCTATCACTCAAAGCAGGGCTTTTTACAGTGACAACAATGTAAAAAAGAAGAAAGATCTCAGATAAAATATCTTTATATTTCAAGGGATTCAGAAAAAAAAGCACTAAAATAAAGTTAGTAGAGGGAAGGAAATAGTAAAGATCATAGAGCAGAAATCAGAGAAAACTGAGTTGGGTTTTGAAAAAAAAAAAATCAACAAACACTTAGCTAGATAAACTGATGGAAAACAGGTGGTTCTGGGTTCCTTGCCCATTCCTTTGTCCTACCACTCTTCTTTCCCCGAGTCTTTCGGCCTCTATGGCCTGTTGATTGTCCCCTGTACACACACCCACAGCAAACTTCCATCCCAGGATTTCCCTCTGCCTGGACCATTTTTTCCCCAGCGTGAATATGCTTATTGTGGCATCTTCCTACATTATGTATATTTATTCAGGTTTCTGCTCCACCTCTTGTTATTCACTTTTGATGTTTTATTTTTTTCATAGCACTTTTGATTACCTGGCATTTTAAGATCTTTTAAAAAAAAAAGTGTTTGTTATTGACTATTTAGCCTCATTGTTAATACCCCAGATAAATGGGTGTTTGCTCATCTTCTCTGTATCTTCAGATGTAGAGGAGTGACAGAAAAATGGTAATCTTTTCCAAAATATTTGTGAATTAATATATGAATCAATATATGAATGAATCAACATTTAATGTTCTACTCAATTAAAATCATCTTTCTTATTTATGTCCTGACATTCTCATTGTGTACCTTCTTTTTCCAAATTGAAGTAAAGATTAGACTTAAGGAGAAGCAAGTCTTTATCTAGAAGGATATTGGAACAATAAATATTTGATGGAAAAACTCGAGTATTCCAGCCAACACTGCTAAAATTTATAAACAAAAAAGGACAAAGAATAAAACGTAAAAGAGAGGAAACATAGGAGTCTAAAAATGAAGTAAACTTACAGAAAGAGTAGGAAATTGCGTTTGTGAATTGATTATATCTGGGTTCAAATTCTACCTGCTTTAGGTTGGATTTCCCAGAAGCAGATTATGGGAGGTGGTTTCACTTTGCAGTTTCCCAGAGATGCAGACCCTTGAGGGGGTAAAAGAGACAGAAAGGGAAGATGAAAAAGCCAAAGTAGCACCAATACAAACAAAACCTCCCTCTCCCCCAGCTCTCCCGGATCCCTGGAACATGGGCTAATCCAAGAGCGCTGTGCCTTCATAATGCTGCACTCATATAACACTGGACATGAACCACCCCAGGGAAGGTATGTGCCTTGCGCAGAGTCAGGGCAGAGCAGCTGTACTGGGGAGCCCGGAGCTACCAGGCAGGGCAGAAGCTGAAGGATGCTGTAATGGCAGGATTGACACAGTGCAGGTTTTCTGATCCAGCAGACCAGGTAAAGGAGGAGGGAGTCCTTGGAGTCCTCAGTGGCTTTTCAGGCTTTTATTGAGATTTACCAGGTACATGGCATGTAGGGGTACTGTGGGGCCGGGAGGCTGGCAGGCCTCCCAGCCCCCAACAAGTCTTTACTCTTTCTGGGCTCCCCGGCCTTCTCTCGTGTCCTCTGTCTTCTCTTATGGTTCTGCTTCTCTCTCAGCTTCTCTTCCACTTGGCTTCGCTGGCGCCCTCCTGACACCGCCCTTAAAAGCCCAGTCTCAGCCCAGGTGAATCCCATCTACATATGCCCACACCCTATTCCAGGTGCCCGCCATCAGGCATGCATTCAGGACCACAGACTTCCGTCATCTATCCTAAAGGAGGGAGGGCAGAAAAGCTGATACTTTTTACCTTACCCTGCAGATGCATATCTAGAACAAATCAGGGAGATACAAGGGACCTAGCTCTGACAGCCATGTTACCTAATTTTTGACTTTGAGTAACTCCTGGCATGTTGCCAACATGGTATTTAGGCATTCATATGTTTTGTCATGTAGAATAGAAAAGATGATAATAAGAGTTTCAATTGTTGTTTTCACAGCAACAGTAATTTTTAAACAGTCACTGTTTGACTTGCACTCACTGTTCCTTAAAACTATGCTTAGTCTCCAGAGAATGATGAAAAATATCCCACATCTTGAGACACGAAAGCTACAAAATACTTCACAGATTAAAAAAAGAGCAACATTCTCTAAACTACTCCCTGACACAATAAGCAGGTGGATTCTCAGATATCAGAGTGGCATTTTAACTTTCATGTGCTACAAAAATCATCTCAGAAACACCATGTACCTTACAATGTCACTGGTTTCCCTTTCTACAGTTTCAAAGAGCAAGCAAGATTTAAATACTCTAATTAGATTAAAACTGTCATGAGTCATATTCCATTTCCCAAACAGACATCCATTATCTGGTTCAGCCTGGTTTTGCTAGATCATTTGTCTCCAAAATTCCGTTAGTTTAACTCAGTCAAGGAGTTTCTTCCTTTTTTGAGGGAAAATAAATAGATTCCAGTGGTATAATACATACATAAAACACATACACTATTTGAAAAAAACACTCAAGTATTCCCTTTTAATGAAGTCCCTGGTTTTACATTTATAGGGTAAGGAAAAATGTCAGGCTTTTCTGCCCTCCCTCCATCAGGATAGATGATGGATCCTTGCGGTCCTGAATGCATGCCTGATGGCGGGCACCTGGAGTAGGGTGTGGGCATAGGTAGATGGGATTCACCTGGGCTAAGACTGGGCTTTTTAGGGCGGTGTCACGGGGACACCAGCAGAAGCCGAAAGAGAGAAAGAGAAGGGGGGGGGGGGAGAGAGAGAGAGAGAGAGAGAGAGAGAATCAGAGATCACAGGAGAGCCCAGATAGAGTGAGGATTTGCTGCGGGCTGGGAGGACTGCCAGCCTCCTGGCCCCCCAGCACCCCTGCCTGCCGTGTACCCAGTAAATCCCAATAAAAGACCTGCAAAAGCCACTGAGGACTCTGACTCCTCCTTTACCCGGTCTGCTGGATCATAGAAAACCTGCACTGTGGCCTGTCCTGCTCCTTACAACATTTAATTATCATTCTTTAGGAACTGCTGTGTTATAACAAGAACAGTGAAAATAAAATACCTTACCAATAATAAATGATGTTCTTTAACTGCAAAATCAGTCTCCCACCCAGCACAGGATTAATTATTAATGAGTTCTTGATTATTTGCAAGCAGGCTTTCCTTGGTAAAGCAGAATTTATAATTCCCCATTAAAATTTTTGTGAAATAAATGATGAACTTAGCAACTCCCATTTCAGTGTGAGTAATATGTATTAGTATATGTTAGATGATGACCTTATAAGAAACTTTTCCTGGATCCAATGATTAAAATTGATGGAACAAGGTAGAGAACACCCAGGCAGCAGCTGCCATGGGTCATAACATTGAATCTCTTGGCACCATGGTTTCAGGGATTATTTCTGCCCTATTAGGAGCTGAGAAGAGAAGGGAAGGTCGATGCCCAATTCCTGCTCTATGCATATAAAGTGATGCAAGTTGGCAGTTTATCATAGACACATGACTCATGTAGGCACACTTAGTGACTGTCTTGAAGGTCTATGACTAGGAGAAACTCTTTTTTCCAAGATAGAAATAGCAGGGAGAGAAACAAAAAGGATAGACAGATCTATTTTACAACCAATATATTTTATTCATTTCCTTAAGTACAAATCTCCCTGGGCTGACCAGTTATTACTACAATAAAACTGCATAATAAATAACCACAGAATCTCAGTGGCATCCAGCAATAATTATTATTCTCAGATTCGTTGTGTTAAATTGATCTAACCTAGACTTACTTGCTTCTCACTGCTGGTCTGTGAGTCAGTAAAAACAGCTCTTTTCCTCACATCTCTCCTTGGATCAGCAGGCTGGCCAGCACTTGTGTTGTCGTTGCAAAGTCATAAGTTCAGGAGAGCAAACAGAAACATGGAAGGCCTTTTTATTTTTTTTAATTCATTTTAAAAATTTTTCTTTGTTTTAATTTATATGTATTTTATGGAAAAAAGCAAGCATTGTTTAAAAATGAACAATGATGTAATATACATATGAAGGCCTTTTTAAGCACACTCTTAGCTCTGGGTTCCTAAGTTCAAAGTCAAGGGCAAGTCCTTTTTGCCTGTGAATGGGGCATTTTAGTCCTGGGCTTATAGGAAGGGTTGAAGAATTAGGGACCATAATTAAATTACTACACTTCCTTACTTTTCAAATTAGCAAACTTTTGCTACAGGGATGTGTGATATGCCTTCTTCATTAAAAAAAAAAAAAATTAATGACCCCTAAGTCATTGGCATGAAGATTTTAATAGCAATCCTACTCTAGTTTGCCTGTTTTAAATGAGTTTACTTTTTGTATATCCAACATATATATATATATAGATATACACACACACACATATATATAAAATGATCTTCAGTTTTACTTTCCTTAAAAATTACCTTACAAAAACCCTCAGAAATTATAATTGTTTTAGATGAATCACAAGATGCTAAAATGAAAATATTCTAGTGATAAGATATTACGTATAATAGTAGCTTGTACTAAATGATGTGTCAGCCAGTAGCTCGCCTATTAAGACGTGATAGGACTCAAAAAGACTTATTTAGCATTATGTCTGTAATCAGTCAGAAAAACTTCAATCACAGAGATGACTCAGTCTAGGCTTGTGACAGGATGGGTAAACTTTGAAGAATTCCTTCCTTAACATCAATGTAAAACGAGGCATTGTTACCTAAATTCTCAATAATCTGCCTTCTTCAAAGCACACTAAAAATGTGTGTGATGATTTCAGGAGAAATTACAATTCTTTTTATTCCCACCACACACACTGTGCCCTCTTTTATTGTCTATGATTGATTTGATGCCAGATTTTTAAGATAAACAAAACCAGCTGAAATGTCTAGCAGATGCACAAATTTAAAGCTTGCCTCAGACACAAAAAACCTGATAAATGTCTCATGGGATTTTTTTTTGTGTGTGCATAGTTTGAGAGGAAATGATTGATTCCATAAAAGTGAAAGTGAAGAATAAATTCAGGTGTTGAGGTAAAAGACAAATTCAACCCTGACCTAGACCAATTATATTTTATATTGAATCCTCAGGGAGAACTGTGAAAGTAGCAAACCCACAAATAAACACTACTGAGAAATGAGATAAAATGCATGATCACCTGCACACAAAGGCAAAACAACATATACATAAAAATAACAGCATCCTATACCATGGAAATTTGTATTTTTTTTAAAGTGAAAGAAGATAACCTCCATAACTGCTTGCAAAAATGAAAAATTAGAACCACTGTTAAATTTAAATGAGAAATTATGATTCTTCTGCCTCCTTACTAGGATTAAGAGAGTTAATGATCAATATTATGTTGCATGCTTAGAAGAGCAACTTCTCTGTGTCTCTGCTTTTCAATCTAAAATGGGCATTAATATTGAGTATTTTTTTTTGGATTAAATTGCTAGAGAAATGTAACCAATACAATTAATTAAGATGGTAGCTTCAAAGGGCTGGCAAGAGTGTTAGTACAGCCTAAGTTGGATGCCCAGCCAGGGAGCTAACCCACATGGCACAGCAGACCTCTCCTGTCTCATCTGCTGTTGCCCTTAGCAATGCATTTCAGTATTTTGGCTGTTCTGCTTCTAACTCTGATTGTGGTGAATCCTCTCACTCCCCGCCCCTCTGGCCTACACCTCAGCCCTTCTACACATGCTTAAACAAATAAATCTTAAAAAATAAATAAATAAATTTGAGTACTTTAAAAAAGGGTCTACATACAGATTTTGTTAAATTTTATAGATTATAAATATTGACCCTATTTTCCCTTTTTTATATTCTATAAATAATACCTATACAGATTCCAGTTAGAATTTCAAAAAGAATTGAGTAAAAATAGGAACATCTTGGTTTTATACAGAAAAAGTATTAGAGAACATTAAATACTCCATTCATAATTTTATAAGAAGCAATTCAAATGAAAATCAAAGGGACACTGTTAACTAGCAAAAGTCATAAAAATCATCACTGATACTGGTGAAAACTCAAAAGCACTTTCTTTAGTGCTCACTGTCATTCTTTTCAACATTATATTTGTTAAACTATTTCAGTAAGGAAAACGTAATCGTATACTAATATGCTACAGGAATAACTCAAATGTCATTGTCATTGATGATACAATTGTCTAAAGATTAACACATATAGCCAAATCTAGATTATAACCTGGCCAAACCTAGGAAGCATGATTCAAGTTGAAACTGGCATCTGTTCACTAAAGCTGCCATAACAAATTACAACAGACTGGGTGGCTTAAACAACAGAAATTTATTTTCTTACAATTCTGGAGGCTAGAAGTCCAAGATCAAGATTTTGGCAAAGTTAATTTCTTTTGGCACGTCTTCCCTATGTTGTTCAATGATCATCTTTTTCCCACGTCTTTCCTTGTTCATATCCGTCCTCATCTCTTCCTGTGAAGATATCAGTCAATATTAGGGTGAAGTTAGGACCCACCCCCAGGACCTGATTTTAACTTACCTTTTAAAATGCCTTTTTAAATACCTAAGTCAAAATACAATCAGCAACATTACTGGGCTTAGGATTTAAACATGTGAATTTGAGGGGGCCAAAATTCAGTCTAGAACAAAACCCAAAAGAATATACAGACAAATTAGTGGTACTAATGAAAGTTTAGCAAAGTTGCTAAAAAATATTTTTAATTGTCACTATAATTGTTAAAGACAAAGTTCCTGGGAGTTAATCTATCAAATGATTTATATAGCCATTTTGTAGAAACACAAGGATCAATTTGTCCCAAACTGATATTACACTATATCTCCCATATAACTATGTTAGGCAATTATTTTGATAGAGTGCCACACAGTATAAGTTTCCAGGTGATTCATCTTTGTGCAACAGAAATATAAAATTTTATTAAAGACTGAAATAATTGGAGAGAGAGACTATGTTCCTGATTAGGAAGAATCAATATTGTAGGAATATTAATCATTCCCAAATGAATCTACAAGTTTCATGCAACTTTAGTAAAATATAGCATGGTTTTTCAGAATACTTGCTAAGTTGATTTACAAGAAAGACCAAAGGTTAATAATGATCAACAAAATATTGAAGAAACATAAGGTAAATGAATATAATATTTTATAAAATGTGAAATTAAGTTAGAAAAACATATATTTGCATTAGTGCACAGGGATAAGAAGTTGATCAACATTTAATTTTTTTTTCAAAAAACATTATAATGAAAATAATCATCTGGCAACTGAATGGGAACTGATCTCCTTTAGCAATTCTCAACCAGAACTGACCAATTGCCTATACATTTTATTTATTTTTAAAATATTTATTTATTTATGCATACAAGAACTGGGGCACAGGCCAGAGATGCGGTGGGTGAGAGGATTCACCAGAGAGAGAGTGGGAAACAAAACAGGCAGATTGACCGAAGTGCACTGCTGAGGGGAGCAGCGGGAGAGACAGGAGAGATCTGCTTTGCCAGGTGGGTTGCTCCCTGGCTGGCGGGTTGCTCCCTGGCCGGCCGGGGATCGAACTCCTGCTGCACAGGCTTCAGATTGCTTCATAGTGCGGTGCTTAAACCTTGCGCCACCAGGGAGGCCCTGTCTATACATTTTAAAAGATGACTGCCTTATAGGAGAATTGAAGAAAATACCAATTTAAATTGCAATGTAACACAATTTCACATCATATACCTCCATCTACATACTTTTTTTCTCTGTGTCTATTTTTGGTTCTTGGGAATACATGATTTGGATTTATTAAATTTGAAGATCTACGACATGCTAAAATAATTGGTATACTGATACATAGTAAGATTTGCTGTTTTATTATTCATTCATCTACTTAGTTATTAAAGTGCATTTAACAACCATAAATCCAAGTCCATACTCAAGTTGTAGAGCATCTCAGAATCACCTACTACCTATTTTTGATTTTCCACTTAACTGCTTGGCCTTTGAACTTATTATTACTGCTTTTACAAAAAGGGTGTTTGTGTGATACCATCCATAGTCTTCTGAAAGTTACTTTTGTCATTCATCTATTACTAAGATTTATCCACGCTATTGTCTATGGCTCTAGTCTGACAAACTTTATATATCTACAATACCAAGTATGTATGGATCAAGATCTAAAGCAAGAAAAATCTATTAAAGTATTTACTTGAAAGAAATCGGTACCACTTTGGTGGAACACAATTTGACATAACTAGTGCAGTCAAATACTTAAAGTGTGACCCAGTCATTCAATAATGTGTTATGTAGACTAAAGAAATTCTCATATAGATTCATAAAAACACATTCATAAAAATATTTATAGAATCTATCTTACTAATACTAAAAATTGAAAAGAACCTAAATTTCTCTACAGAAAAAGGGAAAAAAATCAATGAATTAAAGTTATATAGAAATATGAATGAATATCTAATTGTAATGCTGAGTGAAAAAAATGAATTGCTTAGGAATGCATATAAAATATAAATAATATATAAGTATATGAAGTTTTAAAAGATATGAAGCTATATTATATATATGATATATATGCAAATATATGAAAAATATATAGAATGATAAATTTGGGGTAAGAGTTACTACTTGAAAAAGTGATCTTGCAAAATTAATAGAGAAAGTCAACTGCTTAGAGAAAGTCAACTGCTTTTATAAAGTTGTACTTATTATTTAATTTGGATATTAACTTTTTTAAATGTTTTATTATTTTCAATATCTTTTTATAAATTAAATATGTATTAAGTTTCATTATAATATAACATGAGGAAGCATCCTAGCATCATTTTTATTCATTCATTAAGCCCAACAGGTTTGAATGTGGGTTTAACCTTTGCAGTGTCTCTAAAATAATCAAAAACCAAAACATAAAATTAGGTTCTTTTATAACTTTTGTAAGCAAAATGTTGCTAGAAATACAGGTCCAATGTAAAGAATACTTTGGTCTCTGACAAAACTAAACAAATTATCAACTGAAGAGAAATATGAGGAGACAGTTGAAGAGTTAAGGAAGCACCATCTCAGATTTTTCTCAGGTATTTCTGTGGATGTGGGGAAATACTGGCCCGACAGACACCAACACTGCTCTTATGTGGATGCATGTTTAGTAAAGAAAATAGAGAAAAATTAAATAACCACATAGTTAAAATGAAAATTAAACTCCTGATAAATGTTCATAGAGAAAGACATATGGTCCTATAAAAGATAGGACAGATTTAAAAGAATTGATCAATCAGAGAGATTAAAATGAACTATTAGATGTGGGCCTCCCTACTGGTGCAGCAGTTGAGCGCTGGGTTGCGCAGGTGCCCTCAACTTCTGCAGCGCCGGTTCAATCCCCGGCCACAGGGAGCGTGTCCCACATGGTGAGCAAACCTCTCCTGCCACACCCGCAGCTCACCTCAGCAGTGTATTTCACAGTCTGTCTGTTCTGCTCCCCGCTCTGGCTCTGGTGAATTCTCTCACCCTCCTGTGCTTCTGACTGTACCCAGTGCTTGTATAAATAAATAAATAAATCTTTAAAAAAAAAAGTTTAAAAAAAATGAACTCTTGGGGGAAAGTGGTAAATCTGCTATTTGTAGGACAAACAAGGGTGTGAGGCGATCTTTTCATCAGGGAAAGAAGCAAATTCAAAGATTTTTGTACACAGAGTAGAGAAAACAGTACTGTAATAAAGCTGAATATGAGAAAAATTAGGTTATCACTTATTTTAATATGTATGAGGACCTCTCCTCACACTGCCAACTATCCTGTCATTATTCTCTAAATAATAATAATATTGATTAATTTATTCTTCAAATTTAGACAGCTATTTGATGAACAGGATTGAGGAAAGGCTGGCTAACTAAGAATGAGGCATATAAATATCAATAAAGTTCAGTTACTATGAGCCACCATTAAAGTTTTAAAATATTTCAACATATAATATCTGTCCCTGTAATGATATTCTCTGTAATCCCACTGTAGCTTAATAAGTATCATGGATTTTTAGATCTCATTTTGAATTTCTTTTGGTGGGTGGGGACTTAAAGGAGCTGAGAAATTATTCCCTGTTAACATGAATAGGTACAAAAGATAGTACAGTATTTTGTATCTTTTCTTTATTAAAAGCATATTATTAACTATCATTTAACTCTGATTTGTCAGACTACAGAACAATTGATATTTTTAATACTCCAGGAAGAATTGTCACTTTAAAAATGTCTTCCTCTAAGCATCTCAATAGCTTTACACATGAACTAAATTACACCAATTTTCACCATTCAGCATGTGATAGCATAACAATATAACATTTAAAATCTTCCAGGTATAAGAAAATTACTATATGAGGATCTAAGAAAAAGTAATTTATCATGTATTTTTAAGGGAAAATAGGGATTAGTTTGGTTGTACTCTTTTAAATCTTTAGCAGCCTCATTTTCTCCACATTACTGTTCAAACATAAGATTCCTCTAATTTCTTGAAAACCATCTGGGACATTACATTTCCTACATAATGAAGGAATTAAGATAAGTATTATAAATAATGTTCATTTAAATTGAGCACATTCTGTTTTTGCCTCTGCCTTCTTCCCTTATACTCACCAGATACAGTAGAGTTTCAACTTGGAGTTAAAATATGTGTTTATACCCTGGTTTTAACATTTAGGAGCTATATTACATCAGATCCTAGATGCTCATTGTCTAAAGTTAGAATAATAATAATTCTTTACAAGGTTTTATAAAAGAAATACATGAAATAGAATGTACACAAGCACAACTTGAATCTTCTTGGAGGTATGATCATGTTTTATGGTTCATTGTATTCTGAATAATATATGTTGCATTGAATGTGTTCAAAATAGATAGGAAATTCCATCTAATCATTTACAGGGATTAACAGTACCAAAGCCTTCACTTTGCTAGTAATATGAGGGGCTTTGTGAGAGGACATTTTTTCTCCCAAATTTATTATAAGATTCCACGAGAAGTCTGAAGCAGCAGATTGAGACATTATATATTTTCCTGACTTCTTTTCTGATAAAATTTAAGAGACTTCATGTCTCACTTAAAAGTACATATCTTTGGAAAGAAAATAGCTTGGAGATCTATGTTGGACAATGATTGATCATGGAGAGGACTGAACAGGATCCATGTCAGCAAAGGAAGCATCCTTGGAGAAAATGTATTTTTCACATTCCCTTCGTTCTGTTAAAGAAAAAATGTAAACTCAAAGATGTCCTTGGTCTTCCTGATATTAGTAAAGAGTGATTCACGGGTATTCAGAGAGTAGAGTCAATGCTTTTAATTTGAAACTAATTTTAAAAATGTGTCATTTTTTTTTCTAAAACATAAGCTGCTTCTAATATGCCTGTAACATTTTTTTAAAGACTATTTATGCATACAAGAACTTGGGTACAGGCCAGAGGTGTGGATGGTGACAGGATTCACCAGAGACAGAGTGGGGAACAGAACAGGCAGATTGACTGAAGTGCACTGCTGAGGGGAGCAGCGGGTGAGACAGGAGAGGTCTGCTGCACCATATGAGTTGCTCCCTGGCCAGCCTGGGGATTGAACTCATGCTGCGGTGGCTGTGGTTTGCTTCATAGGTTGTTTCTTAACCCCTTGCGCCACCAGGGAGGCCTTATGTCTGTAACATGTTAAGAGACTTGATATTTTAGAGTATTTTAGAAAATAAATTCCCTCTCTATATATACATCAAAAAATGGATATAGAGAGATGTTGGACTTTATAAATAGTAGGCATTTGTATTTCAGACAAGTACAATATCAGAAAAAATGAGACATCTGGTAGAGTCTATAGGAAAGCATTTGAGCTTAAGTTTGTGAGCAAAATTCACAGTAGCAAGTGATCAGAAAACAGTAAAAATAAATCACATGTTGCTAATGATTTAGAATGTGAGAAGCATTTTTTAAAAAGCTGAGATCTATTACATATGGATTTAATTTGTCATCTGAAATCCAAAGTTACTATGATTATCACAAAGGATAATTTTCTTCATATTTGGCGATAAAGAGTAGTTTTTTCAGTGACATTGTAAAGGTGCCGCCCATCCATCTGTCCCTTTACTCAGTGGAGAAGGCATGTGAGCTGGATCAAAATTGCTCTAATCATCTCTAACTTGACCTATGACTATGCTAAATGTTTCCAAAGATTTGAAATTCAGTATATTCCCTAAATAAAATTTCCACTGAACTATATACTATAAAAAATAAACTACAAGCTGAAATCATTAGAAATGCAAGTTCTGACAAATGATAAACTGGTGATTAAAGGGGTCTTAGAGATTTCTATAGCAGTCATTATCAACTGGGACCCCAATCTCCTAAGGGAAATCCTGAGGAAATCTGTTAAAATGTCAATTCTTGAACCCTATCCTGACTTAATGAATAACACTTTCTATGAGTGATCCTGGAATATAATCTAACAAATCCTCAAGCTGATATTTCAGACTCCCTAAAGTTTGAGAGACATTGATGTAGGAACATACTGCCCAAAATGGCATTTGTAGTCCAAGTTGCTATTGAATCCTTGAAAAACGGCTAGCACAAAATGTGCTACAGATTTTGAACTTGTGAAAAAACTTAATTTTATATTGATTATATGTTGAAACTATAATATTGTGGATACATTTGACTAAATAAAGCATGGTATAAAAATAGTTTCACCTCTTTCAGTTTTACTATTTTAACATAAAGACTAGAATTTTTTTAAATTGTACACATTGCTTTCATCATAGCTCTTTTGTACCATGCTGCTCTCTAAACTGTAAATGTCGATAATAACTTCTTATCTTTTGTTCAGCTTCAGACTGAACATCCATGTTTTCTGAAATAGTTTTTGTTTTTCAGGTACTAAATATTATTCACATGATATAAATGTAAGCTATTTTTCAGAAATGACATCATACAATTCAATGTTAAAAGAAAAATCAATTCTATAAATAAGTTTGATGTATGCATGAGCTTGAACAATTACTACAGACAATTAAGATACTTTTTTTAAAGGTTTATTTATTTATGCATACAAGAGCTGGGGTACAGGCCAGAGATGCAGGGGGTAGAGACAGAGTGGGGAACAGAACAGGCAGATTGACTGAAATACACTGCTGAGGGGAGCAGTGGGCAAGACAGGAGAGGTCTGCTGCGCCATGTGGGTTTCTCCCTGGCCAGCCTGGGGATTGAACTTGTGCTTCAGAGGCTGCGGATTTCTTCATAGTGCAGTGTGTAACCCCTTGTGCCACCAGGGAGGCCCTTAAGATACTTTGTTAACTATAACAGTTGACTGCTATTATAATGAGATAACAAATTGTTTCTTCCATGTTACATCATGTGTGTGTACACATACATGTGTACATGTGAGCATAGTACTTAATTCAGAAAACTAGCTAGTTCATCAAGCAAATTCCAACTGAGCACAGAGCAACATAATCCCAGCAATCCTGTCAGCTCTATGAAAGCCTTGAGAATAAGTAATGGACAATGGAATTTAAGTGGAAATGACAAACCACATTTTCAAATAGTCCATAAAGCTTTCCCATTTATAATCCCCCATTTTTGTCCATCAGAAAGTAAAATAAAGTGCCACAGCTCTAGAAGAGAATACAACCACAAAAATATCAGAATCCAAGAAGTTCTAAGCAAGGGACAAAAACCTACATTAATATATGAGTGAAAAATTACAGCAGCATCATCATCATCATTATCATAAAACAACAATAATATTGTGGTATGTTACTTAAATTTTTAGAATTTAGCTTTTTTATTCTTTGTATGGATACTTAGGACTAGAATTGCTGGATCAATGGTAAATCTATTTTCAATATTTTGAGAAAGCTCCACATAATTTTCCATAAGGGCTGGACCTGCCTGCATTCCCATCAACATTGTATGAGGCTTCCTTTTACTCCTCATTCTCACCAACACTTCTGTGTCTTGTTTTTTCGATTTGGAACATTTTTACAGGTGTTATTTCATTCAGGTTTTGAGTTTCATTTCCCTGAAGATAAATGATGACAAGCATCTTTTCATGTCTGTTGGTCATCTGTGTTTTCTTTGTGGAAGTGTCTATTAGCTCTTCTGCCCATTTTTTTGATTGGGTGATTTATTCCCCTTTTGTTGACTTGGATGAGCTCTTTGTAGATATTAGCTTTTAGCCCCTTGCTAGATGTAAGATGTGTCAGCTTTGTTCTTCTAGAACAACAGTAGTCTAGACAATACAAAAATGAGTGGGCACAGCGGTGCTCCAATATAAATTTATTTATAAAAAAACATAGACAACCCATAAGCTGCAGCATGACAACTCTATTTTAAATAGAAATTTGAAGATACTAGATATTATTGGTAACACAGCACTTTCATTCAAGATGCTAAAAAACATCATTTGTAAAGTTACTTTATATTCAAATGTACATTAGTGTTTCTTATATAAAGTACAACTTTTGGATAGAGTTTTTAGGACTTCATCATGAAAAAAATATATGCATTGTTTGGCCATTTTGTATATTGATTTGGGATTATCTTTTCTCTTTGCTTCTATATTCTCTATTTCTTTACTAGGTTTTATTTTCTTTATGCTTGAGTATAACAGACAGAGAAAATATTAAAGGGATGTTAAAATTATTAGTATATTAAATAGAAAATGTAATTCAGACAGAAAAGTAACTAATCACCTAGACACGGAACAGCCACACCTCAAAACTCTCTTGCTCAAATGAATCTCATTGCAGCTTTTGTTATGAAAATGCTGGTGCACTTTTCATTGTTTCATTTCTTGTTAAATTTGGAACATATTCCCAAATTGTTGTTCATTAAACTCTGTCTATAAGTTCTGATTTACGGTAGTTTGATTTAGGTGCAGCTTCAGTGATTACATATAATTTCTCTGCATTGCTGGTGCAATTGAAATACCACCCCCCCCCTCAAAAAAAAGTAAATATGCTTTAAGAGGAAAAGAAAAATTACAGCAAGTATTTCCACCCCTTGGCTTTGACTATAAATTAATCAGACAGCGCACAGAGGAGGCAAGGGATGAGAAAATTAGTTTCAATTGAATGACTTCCTTTAAAGGACTGAAATCTAATTTGGATGAACTTTTGCTTTATTGTGCCAATTTGATCAAGGCAGAAAAAAATATTCACATCAGTCCCATCCTTTACATAACCTCTACTTTTTAAATTTTAAGGCATGTTTAATTTTTAATCAAACATGTGATATTATATATCACAAACAAATTTAGTAAGAATAAAACACCTCATACATATTTTAAGTTAAACTCAATTTCAATACCAAGCATCTTGTGATAAAATTTTAAGTGTTCTCTATTGTTGTATAATAATAGTTGAGCTCATATTTTCTGTCCACCAAAATATGAAGAAATAGGAAAAATTGTGCTATACTTCATTTATTATAACCAACATTGCAATAGTCTCAGCCATAATTACATTTGGGTTATTGTTGCTTCATGCCCAGAAGGTACTGGATTTATTGTCAAGGGTTTCAACTTTTGTTCACATACCCGTAAATGGGGAAAAAATTTATGTTGGAGCTGGGAAATTGTTCCATAAGGAAAGATGATGAGAGAGGTCTTTGGTATCCTGATTCCTGGAGAAAAAGTTCCCATTTTGAAAAGTCACAAGTTTCTTTAGCAGTTAAGAGTATTTTTTCATGAAACCTTATCACCGTACTAAGATCCACAAGAAACTCGGCCACTTCAGATATATATCCATCAGCATTCTGACATTCTTCTTATATCACTTTTGAGAGTCCCAATTTCCTCTGACCTTGACATTCTTTACCAATCAGATGAGTCAAAATGCTGCCCTCAGTCTAAAAGGACTCTATTTTTATATTGTAAGTAGAGTATAGTAGTCAACAAATTCAGAAGTTATTAAAGAACTAGAATGAGATCAGGATTTGGTAAAAGCTGAGGAAGAATATTGCTTGTTTTTTAGAAAGCATCTCATATTTATTCTTCCTCAGAAATAATTCTGGTTCTATGTGCTTAATTACCTTTATCTAATGGACAAGACACTTTCTATTCTCTGGAAATTATTTTGTCATAAACAACCAACTTATTTTAAAATATACTGGTGACTTTGGAAAATAGAGTGCTAGGTATAAATTGAAATAATTTTGCTGTGTTGCTAATGCTGTTTGTTTTATCCATTTCACCATGGCACAGTATTTTTGAATAATACAATTGCATATATAGATAATACATACCATGATATCTTTAAGGATGACCAGTGTTTAGGTTGCTATTTCAACATTACTAAGAGAACACAAACACTTTCAGCAACACAGACAGACCACAAAAACTGCAAGACCCAAAGTCAATTTTATGAACTATAACAAAGTTTCAGAACAATGAGGTATTGGGATTTTATCATTCTCTAAGTAGAAAAGGCATATGGATTTTTCTTGTGGCAGGAAGATCCCAAGAAGATCAATTCATATATCATGGCCTTTCAAGGCTGCTGTATTTCAGAAGCACCTGTCTAGAGAGATTGATAGGACTGCTCTGTTCTTGATTTCCTACTGCTCTGTTTCTCTGCCATCAATCTCACACAACCAGGATGACTAAGAGCAAGGTTAGTGACAGTGTGACATAGTTCAGAGACTCCTTCTAACACCAAATGTATAGAATGTGTTCATTTTTTGGGAAAAATTCCCTTCCCTCTTTGGGATCTTTAAATAGCATAGAAATCTCTCTCTCCACCTACCGTCCCCATCTCCATTCTTATTTCAGCCTCTCAAGAAACTGCTTTGATTGTCTATTTCTAGGTTTGACTAAAACAGTACTATTTTCCTGTTTGTTTTTGTTAATTTACCTTTTTATTTCTCCAGTATTTTCTCTGATTTAAAACAGAATTCTATATGAAAATCACTATATTTCCCAATTACTTACACACACACACACACACCACCCACAAGCATAGATTAAGGCCAACTGTGGGGAACTGTGGGGCTTCTAACTATTGAAATATGCATGTTATGGCAGTGTATGCTTCTGAAGTTTTTTAAGAACAGTACTAAGAATCTTTAAACCCTATCTCTTGCCCCAGAAATAGAATATTTAAATTCTCAATGTCTAGGTGGGTTCTGCATATGACAACTTTCAAAAAATTTGGTTGATCCTACATTTAAATTTTCTGTTATATTTCCATCACTTCACTGCATTAGATTACTTCAGTAACTATAAAAACTATTCTTCTCAGTAATTTATTCATTTATTCTACATAAAAGCTTTATGAACATATTTTGTGCTGGGCACTGCACTAAGAATGAAGGCTCTAAAGTGAGCAAAACAACTGTATTTTCCACTCACATAGATATTTCAGTAAATCATAGATGAATCAATTAATTCACAGCAGTATTTGCCCAAGCTAGCTTGGAAATCTCCAACGGTCCTCTGATAATGTAAAACAAAGACCTGACCCAGGTTGGGAAGTCCAAACGTTTGTTAGAGGAAGCAAAGGTAAAGCAAAATTTGAAGGATTAGAAACATTTGTGTTCATTTTTTTCTAGCAATAAATTTATTGCCATTATGGAATACAGCTTTGACACAATTTCTATTAATGGCAAATTCTGGAAGTTACCATCCTTTACCCAAATTATTTTTTGAGCATTTTATGTTATTTTATATATTTTTTACCTCATTTTTCATTTTTACACAATGTATGCATTTTCATCTTGGTTATAGTCCCCATACATTCCCATCCCGCTTGTTTTGATCCCACTCCCTCCCCCACCACCCCCATAGTATGTCTCTGGTTTATAGTTGCTCGTTGATTTTGATTTTTACTTTATTATAATTAGTCTTTTTCCTGGTCCCTGAGTCTTTGATACATTCACATGTTTACCACCTCCACTCCCCATATTTGCAGGAAACATGAAAGTAAATATCAATTTTTTATCCAGTTATAGTAATCTTCTCTTTCTTCTGGCAAATACTTTGTTGAGCATATCATGAATCAGAACTCCAGGCAATGTGACATAGTGGAAATCTTCTGGGACTTCTAAAAAAATGTTTTGTAAGAGGATATGTTAAAAGAAACTGAACTTTCTGCTTTGAGCATTGCTGAACTGCATCCCTTTTATAACTATAAACAAGGTGAGGGTTTCTGTCAAGTGGCGGATAGGAATGTGGAAAGATGGAGGGAACCTATGTTATTGATACTATTTTATTCTTGTATTGACTTTGGAATTCCTGCCTAGTCTCTGACCTGATTTGCAAAGTAATAAATAGCTATTTCTAAGCCTCTACTCTTATAATTACTGAAATGAAATTGATCCCTATTGAAAGTGATGTTCTATTACTTGGATTTGGTAGATTCATTATATTATAATAACAATAATAGAAAAATATCTATGATGAGCCAAACAATGGTTAACTATTGAAAGGGAAGGAGGCTTGGAGGTTGGGAAATGAATGACTAACAAGTTCACAAAGATCATGTATTCACCTATGGCTTTGGTAACTATTCTTTAAGAGGTAATAAATATAACTTCACACACTTGTTATAAAATTATAACTTACCCAGACTTCAGAACACTGCTTTCTATTTCTGATTTATAGAGAATACTCAATCCCAATTAATGTTCCAATTAACACTCACTGAATGAATAAATGTATCAAACTCTTTAAAATTGCTTAAAGGGGAGGGCAAAACTCTTGTACATACTTTATTTCCCACTTGACCTCAACTTTATGAGTAGGGACCATTATTTTCATTTTGCATGTGAAAAAATTGAGTTTCAGGGGGATTTATTGACACAGCTATTGAGAAATTTAAACTCAAGTTTTTGCACTTAAAAGCCCAGAAATTTCTCCAGTAGTCTCTTTTTTTCAGTAATTACAACCATTTAAGTTATAACCCTGCCACACTTTTCACTAGTTCTTGACCACCCTCAGTTTGTGGCTTTTCTTTCTAAAGAGAAAAACAAGTTTCCTTTCTCATGTCATTGGTTTGCTGCATATTTTTTTCAAGGGATATTCTAGCTTTTTCTTCTCCAAAAAACAGACTCCCAAAGTTAACCATCTCACTTGTTAGAATTGGATACAGTATTTCTTGGGGCCCTATAGTGACTGGACCCAAGGATATACATTGCATAAAATCCTAGAGAGATTCTCACATATTCACCATAATTGAAGAAATGACACGTTCCATTCAGAATACATGCAATGCTTGTTAAATAAAACCCATAGAAAGAGCAAAAAGTCTATTGAGATTATAAAAATTACGCATGGCTATATAAACTAGCATAAAATTTAATCTACTTATTTTCTTATCTCTTAATTTTAGAAACAAACATTTTAATCTTAAGAAAATACATCACCTTTCTTTAACATAGTTTATCAAGGGTTGAAGTAAAAACAATAAATTTTTTGCAGTAACTGCATTATAGCATTAAAATTAATGAATTTTATCGAATTAAATTATACACCAAAATAAATTAGTTCAAGCTAAAACAGTAATTTACTAAATTTTGTTTAATAACAAGTTCACTCAAAATAAATCAAATCATGAGTTGACAATTTGGCCCAGTGTTATATTGTTAACAGAGTCACACAGCATACCATTTGTCTAAATGACAGTTAAAATAAAAACTGAAAAATAAGTTACTTCTTTTGCATGGCTATGTTTAAGCATTTGGGGTGCTCAGGAATCCTGTGCTATGAAATGAAAGAATGTGTGTTAAGTATAAGTAGATTCTGTCCATAATCCCAAATATTTTCATATTTATTCAGTCTAGAAATTATACAACCCCCTTCAAGCATTTCTTTTTCTAAAAGAGCAATAATTTATGTATGTTTAATAAACTAATTCACAATATGTTTTCTGATTTCTCTAGATAATAAATGCTTACAGAAGGAGCGAAATTAATTCTTTTATTCATTTATGCAGACATCTATTGACTGTCAATTTCCAGGCACAAAATAAACAAAATTCAGTAGAACACTGTATGCAGAGGCAAAAGCATGTGTAACTGTGTAAACATAAAGAACTGTGTTTTTAGGGACCTTCAATAGAATGACAGAGGCATATGGTGGAGTAAAATTGGAGAAAGTAGCAGTGTTAGAACATTAAGAGTGTACGGGGCCTTCCTCCTGGTGATGCAGGCATCTGAGTGCAGCACTGTGAAGCTGTCCGCAGCCTCTGTAATGCTGGTTCAATCCCTGCTGGCCTCAGAGCAACCCAAATGGTGAGCAGACCTCTCCTGTCTCCCCACTGCTTCCCTCAGCAGTGCATTTCGGTCAATCTGCCTGTTCTGTTCCTGCTGTCTCTGGTGAATCCTCTCACCACCCTGTGCATCTGGCCTGTACCCAGGCTCTTATATAAATAAAATAAATCTTTAAAAAAAAATATTAAGAGTGCATTAGACTTGTAGATGATGTTAAAGAGTATGAGCTTTCTTTAGAAAATTTAAGAGATTCTAAATACAATTACATTAAGAAATCCAATAATATAAAATTGCTCTGAATTAAGGTTACATAGATTAGAGAATACTATTTCTACCCACATCTTTTTTGTGTGAGCAACTAAATAAGTGCTTGAGAAAGTTTTTTAATATCTCTATTTTGATAATTACAATTTATTGGTTCTCAAACTATGCAGCAAAGAAGCTTGTATTTCCATAGAGTCCTTTCAAAGCTGTCATTGTAGAGACAACTTGCAACAGCCATACAAAACATATCTCCAATTTATTATATATATATATATATATATATATATATATATATATAGGACTTTTGATAAGATTACATATGCTGGAAGCATTAACTACTTTGGATCAGATAAACTTTAGAAAGCCCTAATATTATAAGATAATATTCCCAATTCTAATTTATTATCCATTAGCATATGTTTAATAATCAGAGGAATATAGAGCCATCTCATGAAGAATATTATTCTTCCATAAAGGAATTACCCAGGTTTCCTTATTGCAAGGGACAGAAAACCGACTCGGATTTGTTTTAAAAAATAAAGAGAGAGGCCTCCTTGGTGGTGCATGCGGTTGAGTGCCGCACTGTGAAGCTGTCTGCAGCCTCGGCAGCGTGGGTTCGATCCCAGCCAGCCGGCGAGACTCCCAAATGGCGAGCAGACCTCTCCTGTCTCTCCTGCTGCTCCCCTCAGCAGTGTATTTCATCAGTCTGCCTGTTTTGTTCCCCGCTCTGGCTCTGGTGAATCCTCTCACCCTCCCACACATCTGGCCTGTATCCCAGTTCTTGTATAAGTAAAAAATAAACAAATAAACAAAAAATAAAATAATAAAGAGAATTAATTGGTCACTAACTTGGGAAGGACAGAGGTGAAATTGGCATTAGGCAGATGGAGAGTCTGAGGTAGGATCCAGTTCCTCTCCTCCCCTTTCTCAAGTTTGCCCCATCTCTGTTTCCTTATATGCTGACTTCCATTTCTCCTGACACAAATTTTCTCCAAACAAAGGAGAACTCAGTCAAAAACATTCCTAAGCTTCCATCAACCAGGTTGTCATCCAGGTTGGGTAGAACAGAAGAGAAAGGTGAGAGCTTTTATTTCTTCACATTCACATACAAATTCCAGAGAAAAATGCCTGAATGACTAGTCCTGGATCATGGATCTAGGTGACAGCTTCATATATGAAGCTGGTATTTCTGAACAATTTAAAGACATACACACACATAAACACACAAAATTTCCATGATATTAAAACATATTCTAAGCAAAAATATCAAAACTGGTTGTAAGAACAGCATGATCAAAGATACTTTTATTTTGAATATTTTAATCTAGACTATTAAAGAAATAGGATCTTAGCATGCGCTAGTAACATAATTTAGATTATTCTACTTCTTGCCTCTTGAATATATTGGGATTCTTGGCTTCATTTAATTAGAATTATTTTCTGGATCAATGATCCTTTGCTTTCACCCAGGCATTCCAAAGGAACTTATTCATTCTTTATTGATGATAGTCAACAAATATCACCGAGAACTTTAGAGCCAGGGCACAGCACTGAAATAAGCAAAAGTCTAAAGGACCTACCATTATGGGGAGCTTATTTTCTATTGGCAGAAATACACAATAAGCAAGTAAACAATAAGCAGTATAATTACATATTGTGATAAGTACTATAAAGGAATGAAGTAGCTTAAAGGATGAAAAAGTAAGGGCAAAATATACAGACTGAAGGAGAAATGTATTTGGAAAGATAAAGAAGGAGCACTCTGGCAGAGGGAAAAGTATGTTTCTGAAAGGGTAAAGTTTGTCTTCTTTAAGGGAGAGAACAAATATCTAACAGTCCGAAGTAGAGTGAATTGGATTGGGAGAGCGCGAAGGACAAGAGGGCGAAATCAAATAGACCATTTGAAGGCACAGTGAAAATGTTAAATTTTATTATACATGTAGTAAGAAACCATCAAAGGATTCTGTGCTGGAGACATGATTTAATTTGGAAAGTATCGCTGGTTGCTTTGTGGAGAATAGACTGTGAGGGGGTAAGAATAGAATCTGAGAGACCAGTTGGGAGGTGATTGCTATAAATCATGTGAGAGATGATGGTGGCCTGGTTGCTCAGAATAGAGTGACAGAGTGGAAGTGGTGAGAGGAATTTAATTCGAGATAGATTTTGAAGGCGAGAGTGACAGGATTCACTGATGGATTAGATACAGGGTATGAAGGAAGGGAGAGGAACAAGATGACTCCCAGGTTTCTAGCCAAAGAAACTGAGTGCACGGAGGAGAAACAATACCTAAGTTGTGAACATCTGAATTTAACCTGCAGCTCTCAGTTTATTCTTTAAATTTTCAACTAATGTTAAGTATAGTCCTACAGAAAAATAGTTTCTGAAATGATCATTGCAAGGGAATGTCAGATAAATTCCAAAGACAGTTCCTCAAGATGCTATTTCTGGTATGTAGGACTTGACAGCATTGTTTTCAGAAATTCTGATTCTGCTGTTCTGCAATTGTTTATCTTTGTTTAGTATGGTTGGCTTGATTGATAGTGATTATTTTTGAATTTTTAGTATGTGATGACTATTTTTCACTGATTTATTTGGCGGCATGTCAAAACTTTGATTAAATTCCCACTCGTTTTTCTACAAATATGTTCTTCTAATTAAAAAAAAAATCTCAATAGTCTGGTTATTTACAAGCAATCCACTTTATAGTAGCCTCTGGGCATTCTAACTAGAATATCTATCTGAAGAAAATTTAAGTTTTAAGACAGAAACAGTCCTATAAATGAGGGAAATTTATTATACAAAGCCATCCCTAGAAACCTAATGATAAGAAATTTCCTAGATTTCTGACTATATATATCTATATATAGTAAGCCCTGCATCTGATATGTGCTATTACTTTTAGATTTGATCTCCAAATTTCACCTCCAGAGCCTTCATTTAAAATGCTTCTTGAATGGCAATTCTGAACTACAACATCACCATCTAAACAGCTGGATCTCCTCATATATGAAACCATTGCTTTATACATTCAATTCATAAAAGAAAATTATCATAACTACCTAAAATTAATTTTTAATGCACATTTTAGATCAAGATGAAAATAATGCAACTCTCTGGATTTATTCAGCTGTTTTATCCACCAATTCTTAATTCTGTTTTTTCAATGATTAACCCAAGTGGTAAATAACATTTAATAAGCACATATTTAAGAACAAGTAGGCACACTTGTACCCTACCAAATATTTAATTTCTGCTCTAGTTTGTCTGACTGATAACTTTAGGGAATGTGCTGTGGCATTATCTTGTTATACTTAATCCATATGAGAAAAAGTAAGTAACTTTATAGCATCTTGTTTCTAGAGTCTAAAACTAAAGGAAAGAGAGATGGAATTAACATCTTTTGATGGTCTTCTGTGTATCTTGCATTTATACACATCACCCACTTTAATTCTCACAACAGATATTAATATTCACATTTTCTAATGAAAAAAATGGGTGGAGGTCGAGAATTTTTCTGAAGTCACACATCTTATAAGTGATCAGATTGTGATTAAAATGTTTGCCTGAGTCCCAGCTCATACCATTTTTCTTATGTTAAGTCTATTCTATTGAGTTAAAGGAGAAAGAATTTCATCTAGTTGTGAGCAATTTAGATGTGACTATTCCCCATGGGCCATCTCTGTTTTTATCCAACATTCATTTTATAAGTGGGTTCAGCCTTTGTTGATTATGAAGTCAGTTCCAACTGCATGATATCAGGAGAGTATGTAATGGTTAATATGTGAAAATTCACCACTCAGCATTTATTACATGATAGAATAGATAAATTATCCAGAGAAACCACATTCTAGCCCTTGTCTTAACTGAAATAGGCCAGAGTGGGAACCAGGAATGTTTTTGTTGAAGAGAAACTTCCATAGATGTTTTCAAACCATCTTCACCTTATCTACTTGGTCGAGAAATATGAAGCTAGGTAATAGAGAAAGCATATATTGAGCTTTTTTTTTTTTTATTTATTTTATTTATTTATTTATTTATTTATTTATTTTTTTAATTAATAAATTTTATTTTTATATTCCCCATAAAAATAAAATTTATTAATTAAAAAAAGCATATATTGAGCTTTTGAAGATACTGCCTATTTTCAAAATAATTCTACCAACTAACCCTTATATAAGCTATGTGTGAAGTTTCAGTTTTTCTATGCTCTCAACAAAACTTTCTATTATCATATTTCTTTGGTGTGTCTATGTGCATTTGTGTGTTAAAATTACAGCTCTTCTGGTGGCTGTGTAGTGATCTCTCTTATAATATCAGTTTGTATTTTTTTAAGATTTATTTATGCATCCAAGAGCTGGGGTGCAGGCCAGAGATATGGGAGGTGAAAGGATTCACCAGAGACAGAGTGGGGAACAGAACAGGCAGACTGACTGAAATACACTGCTGAGGGGAGCAGCAGGCGAGACAAGAGAGATACGCTGTGCCATGTGTACCACCTTCCCAGTGGGGGATCGAAGTAGTGCTGCAGTGGTTGTGGATAGCTTCATAGGGCTGTGTCTTAACCCCTCTGTCACCAGGGAGGCCCCTTAGTTCGCATTTTTCATATGACTAATAACATATTTTGGCACTTAGCCTTCTTACTTGAAGTGGTTGATCAAAATATTTTCTCCAATTTAAAAATCAAAGTGCATGGTGTTTGCTTAATAATTGTTTATATATTGGGGACATGAATCACTTGAGATATATTTATCGCAAATATCTGTGACCACTCTGTGACTTTCCTTTTCACTTCTTTTGATAATAGAAGTGTACATGTTAATAAATTCAAGTTTTTTAAGCTTAGCATATACTGTTACTTATTTTTGTGCCGTTTGAGAGATTTTTGCCTAATCCAGGATTACGTTTTCTTTATACAATCTGTGTTATTTTCTCTTTATAATTAGCTCTACATATCTGGGCCCACAGTAGACATGATATTTTGTGTGTATGATGTGGTGTAGAGAGATCCAATGTTGAATATACAAATCCAACTTCCTTTCTCTATGAAATTTTAGACTTGTAAGAACTGGCTGCTTTGATTGTTCTCTGATGACTATAAAGACTATTTGATTTCCATAGTTCATAGTTTATAGTGAGAGAGAGCCTGATAAAAGTCACTTTTTAATGTAAGAGCAGGACTCCTATATATTTTAATATCAACAGTTTGGATGCAGCATACATGAAGACTTTCCTCCTTTTTCAACTTGAGACATAAAGCAACAACTATTTCTTTGGAAAGTCATAAAATACACATTAATATGATGAAGAAAAGATTTTCGGGCCAGACTACAATTCAGTAAAAGCAGTTTCACTATTACATTTATTTGGGTGGAACATTCCCAAAAATCTCAAAACCAACTAGCCATAATGGTATTTGTTACATTGATAAAATATGAACTACTTCTTGGAAATTCAATGATAATGGGGAAATGGTATTAAAAGATCCCAATGACTCTCTTTTTCCCAAAGGAAATGAATTAAATGTACAGCAATTTTCAAAAAATTGGATTTGATATTTATTGAAGGAAAAGTGAAAGGTAGACACTAAAGATTGGTAACCCAAAATTAGAGTAGTAGATTAATGTTTTAGGGTTACAGCTCCCACACAATAATCACATTTCACTCTGTAAAAGAAGTAGAAAATCATTTCATTTCCTGAGTATACAGTCAAAAAATTCATAAAGAACAATAACTCTAAAAAATGATATTAAGAAAAAATCACTATTAAGCTATTCTTAAAACAGTAGAAATGTTTCAGATAAACACAACTTGAATATATTCTGACATTCTTTGGGTACAGATACTTATATGTTGCTCATTTAAACATTTCTAATCAAAAGAACTTGGGATTTAGCACATCTCTTCCTTCTGCAAAGAACATTCTTTCAGATTTTTCCTAGGATTCTTAAGGCACTTCTTTGAAAGCCACAGTGAAATATTCTCCTTATTGTATCTGCAATATTGTTGCTTTAACTTTTCATCCTGTGTTACTTTCTTCATAGGACCTTTAGCACTGAAATTATATTCCTTATTGTAAATTTTGTATAGTGCCTAGGACACAAAATATGTATTTAAAAATGAATAAATGATTGAATGATTAAATGAATTTGGCATCTTTCAGATATGATGACTCAATTTCAGACTTGGAAAGATAACCAGGTTTCTCGATTCTCAGTTGACTTCTTTCAACGAACTTACCAACACTCTTTGTCAGACTTTTAAAAAGTCAATTGTATTGACTTTTAAAAAGTCAAATGCATTTACATACATTCAAATTCATATATATATACATATAGTCATGTAACTTCCATCACAGGGAAATGTGGAATATAACCTCACTCCTAAAAATCCCCCTTGTGCCTCATTTAGTCAATCTCTACCAATGAACCCTGACTCTGGGAAATAAGGATCTGAGTTCTGGCCAGAAATAGTAGTTATATCTTTTCCAGAATGTCACAAAAATGGAATATTAAAATACACAGGCTTATTTCTGTCTTCTTTCAGTGAGCACCACGACTTTGGGATTTTATCAATGTCAATGTTTTGTTGTTGCTACCTTTGCCTCCGGTTACAAGAAGTATCAGTTTCTTCCAGGGATTCACTGTCAGTTCTTGCCTTGTGCTTAGATTGGCCATTGGGAAGCTAGAGCATTTAGTTTCCCCATTTACTTTGCTGCTTTCTCTTTGTAAAACTGACACCCTTACACTACAGAAGAGCTCTTTCTCCATAATCTTGCACCTCTCCCAATGGTAGATTGCTGTTGCTTTTCACAAGTGCGTTAAAAGATAAGTAGATGCCCTTTTGAGTTAATGTTTCTATGTCCTTTGGGTAAATACCTAGGAGTGGAATTACTGGATCATATGGAAGCTCCAAGGGCACCTGCACCCCTATGTTTATAGCAGCACTATTTACAATAGTTCAGCTATGGAAACAACCCAAATGCCCAAAAATAGATGACTGGATCAAGAAGACGTAATACATACACACAATGGAATGTTATTCAGCAATCCAAAAAGATAAACTCATGCAATTTGCAGCAACATGGATGGAGCTGGAAGGGATCATGCTCAGCAAAATAAGCCAGAAAGCAAAAGAATAATACCGGATGGTCTCACTCATACCAAGAATTCAGAAAACTTAAATAAGGGACCAGAAAAAAGGCTAATCATAATAAAGTAAAAATCAAAATCAACAAGCAACTATAAACCATAGACACACTATGGGGGTGGGAGGTGAGGGGAGAAAGTGGGCTCAAAACAAGGGGGGGTGGGAATTATATGGGGACTGTAACTAAGATGAAAATGCATACATTGTGCAAAAATGAAAAATGATGTAAAAAATATATAAAATTAAAAAAAAAAAGATAAGTAGAGACTGGCCCATATCAAAGACCCTGAAACAAGTTATGGTGAGGATATGTAAAAAAAGGAAGCTTTGTACAGCCCCAAAGAAAAAATAGTATGGAGTTTTCTCATATTTAAATATTAAAAATGGATCTACCATATATGATCCATCAATTCCACTCCTAGGTATCTACCTTAAGAATGCAAAATTATGGGCCTCCCGAGTGGCATAGCAGGTTGAGAACAGCGCTGTGAAGCTGTCCCCAGCCTATGAAGCTCGGGTTTGATTGCCAGCTGGCCAGGGAGATTCCCACATGGCAGACCTCTCCTGTCACTCTTGCTGCTCCACACAGCAGTGCTTTCGGTCTGTTTGCCTGTTCTGCTCTCCACTCTGCCTCTGGTGAATCCTCTCACCCTCCCGTGCCTCTGGCCTATACCCCAGCTATTGCATAAATAAAAAATAAATCTTTAAAAAAAATGCAAAATTATGAATTTAAAGGAATATATGCACACCTATATTTATTGCAGCACTATTTACAATGGCCAAGTTACAGAAGTAACCTAAGTGTCTAACACCAGATAAGTGATCAAGAAGATACAGTATATACATATAATGGCATATTACTCAGTAATTAAAAAAAAAAAGGTGAACTCTTGTCATTTTGATACAATATGGATGGAACTGGAGGGGATATGCTAAGTGAAATAAGTCAGAAGGAGAAAGACAAATACCAAGTGGCTTCATTCAGTTGTGGATTATAGAGAAACAAAACAGAGCTAGACACAAACAAACCATTAACAATCACAAGAACTCTGACTATAGAATTGAGGTTATAGGTTGGGAGGGGAAAGGTGGAGAGGAAAGTGTGGAGGGGACACAATGCACTATGGTGGAGGATTGTGGGTACCTTGGTGACAGATGTAATGTAGTAATATACACCTGCAGAGGTGGGATCTTATATTTTTGAATCATATACAACTTTGAATGTGGACCAGATTGAAGCTTCTCCTACCACCCAGCAGGTTCAAGCTTGCCTGGCACTAGCCAAGTCTGAAAAACAGCTGGTTGGGAAAATGGACCAATCAGGTTTGAAAGTTGGGTTCCCTGAAGGGGAATAATATAAACAGAGTCTTCAATAGGCTTGGAAAGGGCTACAGGGGAGACTCAGCTTCACAGAGAGACTCAACCATTGAAATTTGTCCAGACTCTCTCCTTAGAAAACATTCAATAAGGATACTCAGAGACTCCCTGGAGACGTATGAGACCTTTGCATACCTTAGAGACCTTTGATTCAGGTTCATTCATCAGGAGTGCCACTGTCCTACACACAGCATCTCTAAAGAGCTGTAACATGGTCTGGCATCTGGCACTGTCCAGTTCAGCCTTCAAATTGCACTGGATCCTGGTCCAGCATTTAGCAGTGTGCCACCTCTATCAGGCTCTCCTGGAGAAAGAGAGGGAAATGACAAGGATACAAACCGAGACACCAGATTAAAACGAGCACATATATCATAAATAACAGAGTACAGTTTTTTTTTTACTTTTTAATTAATTTTTACCCAATCTATTCATAAAATACTCTCAATATTATAACATCTATGTATCATAGCTGAAGAATAAGTTTTCACTAATTTGTTTCAGCAGGGAAGAACACTTATCTAATCATAATTTATAGTTCTATTTACCTTTATCCTGGAAAAGCTAAGTATTTGTCTAAGAGTGTCTGCCCTATTAAGCAATTGGTGAGTGAAAATACAATTTAAGTTTTATGTGTGCTCTCAGTTCACAAGCTTTATTCCTCTCATTAGGGAATCAGATCCCTTCAGGACTTATGTGAATATATATCCCTAAAGGAACTAAAAAAAAAAGTCCTTCTTAAATTTTAAATCATGACCAGCAGAAACTTCAATAAAGCATCAGAGAAGACCAGAAACCACATCACTTGATTTTCAATGACTCCATTATGTAGCCAAGACAGCAAGTTATTAACCTCATCATCTGAACAACTCTATTTTAAATGAAACAAGAAAATGTTTCCTTCCTATTTTGTTATGAAATGGCTTGCAAACCATCCGTGGTAGTTAAAAACAGCCCCTGATTCATTATTTCTCTGTTGCGCCTGTGTGTCAAATCAACTCAATGTTTAAGACCCAGAATTTAATAAGCAAATCTCTACCTTATTATCCCCTCCCTCCAAATTAGCCTTATTTATTCCTTTGAAATAAATGTGATATAGCAGATTCTGAGCTAATAGCATCTCTTAAACAGTGACTCAGCTATGTGATTCCCCAAATGATTATTTCCGAGGCAAAGCTCTCAAAGTAGACTACATGTTTAAGAAACTTAAATTGAAAATAAAATGAGAATCTCCAAATTAGCCTTATTTATTCCTTTGAAATAAATGTGATATAGCAGATTCTGAGCTAATAGCATCTCTTAAACAGTGACTCAGCTATGTGATTCCCCAACTGATTATTTCCGAGGCAAAGCTCTCAAAGTAGACTACATGTTTAAGAAACTTAAATTGAAAATAAAATGAGAATCTTCATAAGAGAACATGGGACCATGATGATGGCTTATGGGTGAATGGCTGGTGGGAATTTCACAGGGATTATAACTGAAATGAAAATGCATACATTGTACAAAAATGAAAAATGAAGTAAAAATATATAAAATTTAAAAATTAAAAATAAAAATAAAAGAGTCAATGATTCTCTCTTAAACTCCTTCCACTGTTAAAGCACACTGACAAATAACTTTGATCAATTCTGGAATACAGGCTGGTTGTCCCCATCTTAGAACCATGAACTCATTTTTAGTCTTATATCAGGATCTGAAGTTAAATCTACAAAATTTTAAGCTTCATTCAGTAAACTGTGTTTTTCTACTAGTGTCCTGGGTGGCACAAATTGGAGGGCATTTCCTCATCTTTCTTGATGGGAGCATATTAGAAGAGATAACTGACAAGGCTGCTCAGGATGCCCAGTTGTCCCTGTCCAGAGAGGGAGTTGCATTCATAAATGAATAATTAAAACAAACAATTAATATGGTCATATTCTGAGAACTAGGAGATACAATTTCTTGATGGAGGAGAACATGTCTCCTTTTTTTCTTTAAATCCCTCTGAGCAACAATGAAAAATAATGAGAAATATCTAAATGCTAAATAAATGGCAGTGCTGGAAAGCACTAACTCTTCACACAAAATGATCACTTAAAGGAGTGTTCCCCACAGGGAGCACACAGGAGAAACACTGGGGGAGGCACTATAAAGGTACATTTGTAAAATGATGGTTTTGTGAAAATATATTTAAGTCTTTTTGAAACTATATTTGCAAAGTTTAGGTTCATTCAAATATCTTTTGTAATGTAGTAAATCCTGAAAATTTGTTTAAATAGAGTTAAACCTCCATTCATTCAAGCTCTTCAAACTCTTTGTAATTGCCCCTGGAATGCAGAGAACAGGATGACAACTTTCTTACATCAATTTCTCTGAAGGCAATCATCAAGGGGTGTTCAAAGCTGAGGCACAGGAAAAAAAAATCATTTTTCACAAGAAATATTCCAGCGCAGATAAACCACTCTGAGACATAACAAATAAGTGATAATTTATCATCAACCTCATTATCAAAAAATATTCACTAAGCTTGTCTGTGGTGTGCAAATCCTTTTAGTTCTTGGCAGTCTTAAGTCCCTAAAGACCCCACAAAAGAGGAAAGATTATAAATATCTCAGAAATAAAGGGAGTTTTATTTTTTTTAAGATTTATTTATGCATACAAGATCTGGGGTCCAGGGGAGAGGTGTGAAGGATGAGAAGATTCACCAGAGACAGAGTGGGGAAAAGAAAAGGCAGACTGACTGAAATACACTGCTGAGGGGAGCAGGGGGCAAGTCAGGAGAGGTCTGCTTGCCATGTGGGTAGCTCTCTGGCTGGGGATTGAACTCGTGCTGCAGTGGCTGTGGATAATTTCATAGGTTGTGTCTTAACCCCTTGCGCCACCAGGGAGGCCCCAAGAGTTTTATTATTGATTCAGAAATTTAACATTTAGCACACTAAGTAGGCCACAAATCTTTCTGGCATATATATAGTGTATTTTTTTTAAATAAAAAAAATTAAGGCATAACTTTTTAAAGTTATTTAAATAAGTTTTTGCCAATGTCCATATGTTGTTTGTGTTCTACTAGTCAAGATTATTTATTTTGTTTAATTAATTTTGATTTTTCTTTGTATTATTTTATTTTGTGAGGAAGGAATATCATTAGGTCAGTTAAATCAGTCAAGTTAATATGTGATTTTGTCTGTCTCAATAATATACTCAGAGAAATCTTCATTAGAATACGAATTATTATTGGAAAATTATTAATTAATCCCCCCTTGTACAAAGATAGTATATGTACATTATACAGTAATGGTACAGGGTTTTATCAATTGTAAAGTAAAGGGAATCTGGGTCTAATATGATGCTTGGCTAATGGCAGAGAACACTTAAGCATTTAGGTCTCGATGTAAATAATCATTTATTAATAGTGATCATTGTAGACAACAGTGGGACGTAGTGGAAGAGAAACTGAATTATGGACTTTGTTAACCCTATTCTTATCAAATATCCCCTCTATATCATAAGTAATCAGATCTGGCTTTGCTATTGACTTCAACACATAACTGAAATAATATTGAAAAAAAAAGAAAGATCGCTACCTATAGAGTTAGAAGATCTCAGTTCTAATTCCTATGTCATTTAAAACAGTATTAATTGGCTTAATGGTATAAATCCCCTTAAGTTCTTTGATCCTTAGTAAAATGAGAGGTTAAACTTCATTACTGTTATGTGGGTATACATACAGAGGGTATCTACAGCTCTCAATAGAAGGGACAAAATATTGCTAAATTTAAATGTTTATAATATTTTGGACTTGTGCTTCCTATATATTGTTCCTCATTTTCTTTGTTTTCTGGATTTGGACTTCAGGTTATCCCTACATGGATTTTGATTTTTATCTTAACAAAGGAAGAAATAGCTATCTCTTTTACCAGGTTTTGCATTGACAGCAATCTAAGACTTACTATTTAGTCATCACCTCCTACATCCTTCCATCTTCCCTTTTATGTTAGGTTTTTAGCTTTGTGTTTCTGATCTATCTAGTGTCAGCTCACATCAACACTAGCAGAGTATAATCAGTAAACTTTCCTCTGGTTCTATTTTTCTTTTCTTTCTTTCTTTCTTTTTTTTTTTGGCATGATTGGGATTGGGAATGTTTCATACCCCTACAATACCCAATGTAAGGTGAAAATAGAGCCTATAATAAAAGCTTAACTATCCTCATTAATATTACACCTATAAATCATATCAAATCTCTAATTCTTTTCAACTCTAATGGTCAATAAAGGGCATTTCATCTCCCTTCACAGTAAGTGCCCATTTTGCTTCACTTTGAATATTTATCATATTCTCTCTGAATTTCTCATATGCTTGCTTTTTTAAATGTAACCTTCAGTTTTCTCTATAACTTTGAATTGACCTCTTTCCTTTTGCTATCCCTTAGCTTTTTCCAGTCTCTTTTTCTTTTTTTTTTAAGATTTATTTATTTATTTATTATTCATTTATTTATACAAGCACTGGGTACAGTCAGAAGCACGGGAGGATGAGAGAATTCACCAGAGCCAGAGCGGGCAGCAGAGCAGGCAGACTGACCAAGTACACTGCTGAGGGGAGCAGCGGGTGGCAGGAGAGGTCTGCACGCCATGTGGGATCCTCGCCCGTGGTTGGGGATCGAGCTGGCGCTGCAGAGGCTGCGGGCAGCTTCGCAACCCAGCTCTCAACCGCTGCGCCACCGGGGAGGCCCGAGTCTCTCTTTTTCTAACATGCCAATCACCACACCAGTAGAGAGAATCTTGTATAGATTAGGACTTTATACCATCACACAGACCCAAACACATACCCAACACACATGCAATATATACTATGCATCCTCAGCCCCTGCTTCCCAATTGAACATGTAGCTATTTTTGAATGAGAAGCACGTGGTCAAAACTGTAAAACACTGGAAAAAGAGTCTCAACATCACTAGCCATCAGAGATATGCAAATCAAAAGCAGAATTCAATACCACTTCACACCCACTGGCATGCCTATAATTCAAAAGACAAATAGTAACACATTTTGGCAACATTGTGGAGAAATTAGAGCCTTCACACTCTGCTGCTGGGGTTGTAAAATGATACAACTACTGCAGAAAACACTCTGGCAGTTCTTCGAAAGATTATACCCAGAGTTGCCATTTAACCCTTCAGTTCTACCCCAGGGAAGTAGAAATACATATCCATACAAAAAGATGGGCTCATATCCTCCTAAAAGTATTTTCCTTGGCAGTCAAAAAATGGAAACAATGCAGATATCCCTCAGTAAATGACTGTATAAATAGAATGTGATATAGCCACACTATGAAACATTATTACACAATACAAAGAAATGAAGCACTAATGCAGGTGATGAACCTACTCCCCGAAGACCTAAATTCTGTTATTCCACTTATATGACAAGTCCAGGTCTCTTTACAGAGAGAAAGTAAATTAGTGGGTGCTAAGCCTGGGGAGCTGGGGAAGGATTGAGAGGAAAAGAGAGTGACTTTATGGGAGTGTGGTATCTCTTTGAAGTGAGGCAAATGTCCTAAAACTGTTTGCGACAATGGTTAAAGTATTCTGACTTTTAACCATTTGGCTATACCAAAATCCATTGAGTTGTATCCTATCTATGGTTGGATTTTATGGTATGTGAGTCTTATCTCAAAAAAGCTGTTATGTATGTGGGTGTATATATGAATTTATGTATATGTGTGTATATTTACATACATGCATATTTACCTATAAAGGTGAAGACAAATGAAAGGTTAATAAATAAGTTCTGAGTAATTTCTTCTGGGTCTTACTTGGAGATACCAACAAAATTTAGGCCATCAGTCTTAACTCTCAATGCTTAAATGAAATGAATCTCAGATTCTTGGCAAATTCCACAAAGAATACAGGGAGTGAAATGATCCTGCCTAATTATTGCCTTGCAGAAAGGGCAGTGTTCACTGAAGTCTGACAATGAAAGTGAGAAAATCCAAAATGCTCTTTTTTCACAATTGCAAAGATTGAAACCAAATACAACTTATTCTCTCCAGACCTAGGGTGGTCAATTTAAGTACAAAAGAAAACTATAATTTTGTGGCAGTTATGTTAAAATACAAGTAGGCAATTTGAAATGTGTGCTTTAGAAAATATTCACGAAGATGCACAAAGTGAAATTATATTTCCCAAGATTGACTAATGAATAATCAGTGAGTGAGGTCCTTTCCAAGGGAGGAATTATCCACACCCTACAGATTCTGGAGTGTTCCAAAATACCTCAGCATATCTCACTTACACTCAGTCATAGTCTTTCAGGCTTAAAAAATTTTACTGCAAAATTTACACCAAAATGCCAACTAAGGGTACTGTTTTTTTAGAATCCAAGCACAACTCCAATTTCATATATGTTGCTTTATAGTCGTATAAACAATAGCATACCTTGTAATGGTTGAAATGTTTCTTTCATATGTTTTTCATGATGGTAACTCTAATACTTATGCTATGTGAGTCCATTTTCCTTTGTGTGAAATATTCAATAATACATCCACAAGTTCATCACCAGGAAAGTAAAGGAGTTTGACCAAGCATGTTTGCAAGTCATTTAAAAACATTCAGTCATTGGAAGTGCAGCTAAGGTTATCACAGTCAAATAAATACTGCTGAGGCCCAAGATTCTATATGTAGCAATAGAACCTGTTGTCTTGTTTTAACTTGGAATTTTATTAAGATGATAAAAGTTTTTTCTGAGTACAACTAAAGCTACACCATTAAAAAATAGTTTATAGTTTAATAAATGTTAGCTTCTACATATACTATTCCAGAAGCCTCAAAATTATGCAAATGTTTTGATAGGAATTTTTAGTTTTTTGAATAATGAGCTGGTATGAACACCTATACCCTGTCCTTTTCTGGTGTGATATTGATTCTTTTTTCCCCATATTTAGCTGATCTACTTTTTGTCCCATCCCCACTGGTGCTTCACTCTCACTATCTGTCTTTGATGAATTCTCCTCAGTTGAAACTCATTACTATTTGTAGAAAGTCATTAGTCTTCATAAATTGATTTCTGTGAAGATTTATTTTTTTCCTATAAACTCTGCAAATGTTAGTTACCACTCATACTTGTTATCCTAAAGGAAGCAATCATGAAGTGGACAATAATTTCCCTTTGGTCAAAAGGTTTCTTTTCTAATTGGCATCCGGACTGATGGCAAAGTCTCTCATTGCCCAGAACCAAGACACTTCCTGTGTGACGTACTAAATATTCCCTCACAGCAACAACTCAAAGGCATTTATTTAATCACTTTGTATTCACCATGGCAGAGTTTTATTAACAAGAAAAAAAGTATTGACTGTCACTTGTCCTGATGATTCAGCTTACAATTTTTATACAAATTAAATATAGAAAATAATACTATTTTTTAAAAGTATGTAAAAAACTGAAATCCTATGATGAGCTCAACATCAAAAGAGTTATTATGTTGTCATTGATTATAGTATTAGAAACTCTACTCTTAAAATACATCACTGATCATGTTGAATTACTGAGTATATTAGTTATCATTGCTACATAATAAAACACTCTCTTTTAGTGGCTTAAAACAATTTGCCCTGAGAGTTTCTGTGAGTTCAAAGTCTGGACTTAGCTTAGCTGTGTGCTCAACTTAGGATCTTGCAAGACTTCAGTAAACATTTCAACCAGGCTGCATTTATTTGCTGCTATAAGACTGAAAATCAGGCTTCTTACTGGCTATTGGACCAGGCTGTGCTGAAGTCCTACCGACTGCCTGAAGTTGTTGTTGTTTGTGTTTTTTTTTTTGTTGTTGTTGTTGTTGTTTTGCCACGTGGTTATCCTCAAAGGCTGCTTGCTTCATCAAGCCAGCAAAGAAAATCACTAAAGTGAATCTGCTGACAAAAGTCATATAATATCACTCAATCACTGAAGTGACAACCTTTGTCATGTTCCATTGGTTAGAAGTAAGTTACTCAGTGGGAATGAATAATACAAGGACATGAACACCAAACTTAAGAATCATTCATGCCACCGTCCAGTATTTCTATCACATAGAAATTCTTCTAAGGAACTTATTTAATTGAAAACTCACAATATATCAAGTATAGTAATGAAGAATTTCTCTCCAGACCACAACAACTGAAAAAAGATAGGTTTTTTAATATATATATATTTTTAAATTTTATTTATTTTTTTAGAGGCATGTTTTTATTTATTTGTTTGTTTTGTTTGTTTATACATGCACTGGGTACAGTCAGAAGCACGGGAGGGTGAGAGAATTCACCAGAGCCAGAGCAGGGAGCAGAGCAGGCAGAAGGACCTAAGTACACTGCTGAGGGGAGCAGCGGGCATCAGGAGAGGTCTGCGCGCCATGTGGGACCGACCCTCCTCTGGTGGCCTGGGAGCAGCCGGCGATCGAACCGGCGCCGCAGAGGCCACGAGCAGCTTCGCAACCCAGTGCTCAACCGCTGCGCCACCGGGGAGGCCCAAGATAGGTTATTTATATAGGCTATTTTTTTCTAAATATGTCCCATGTAACTCCTTTCAACATCTCATTCTTGGTGATAGCCTCCCCTTTGCTGCTCTGTATTCCTACATGTCTTCTTGAGCTCACCAAGACTGTAAGGTGCTGGCTGCTCCTTTTTTACTGGACCAGTTCTCAAGACAGTTTCTGAAGCTGGTAACCTTGAGAAGGTGTAACCCACCTGTCCCCTGTCCCTGGAATATATGCAGGCTTACTTACTGTTTTCAATGAAAGCAGGGAGGCTCCCAAGATAAATGTACCTAAGTATGACATAAGCTCCTTATGCAGAGAGGTACAGCAGAGAGGTGAAACCTCAGGGAATTGCTGCTAGAAAAGCAGTGCATGATAGAAAAGTGGTGCTCAGTGTGCTTCCGGTGACAGTGACAACCTCTTTTGTTTTTGACCCAGGTGCCTTGTGTCTTTTACCAGGACCTACGAAGCAGAAACAGGCTAATGTCTTATCTTGCAGGTCCTATGAAATCAAAACCCCAGATCCTTTACAGTTTCTGACAATATTTACCCTTGGGATGTTAGATTAAAGGACTAGTGTGAATTTCATTCACCCAAGTTTAAAGTCACCAACCATCTAACAATTATTTGTGTTGCTGATGTTTTTTGTCTGACTATTTTATGATACCTTGAATTTACCTTGCAGATGCTAAATTAGTAAATAAATCCCATGGTACTTTCCAAGGTTCAATAACATGGCCTCTGCACTATATTTCAAACTGGTCATACTGTTACAAAACTCATAAATATAGCTAAGAGTCTGTGATCTAATGACATTTCTACTGAAAACTCCAAACTGCAAACTGAGAAGAAGAGTAAAAGAAAGCCCTTCCTAAGATACATGCTTCTGATGAGATGCAACACATTTTCTGAAAGGCTCTTTTTAGCACATACCAGGCAGAATAGGCAAGACAAGAATAAGTCTTCCCAAGTGTAAAATTTGAAGTTACAGTGGGTTATATGTTCCTTAATGCTTGATATCCAATTTTCTGTACATGTCCAGAACACATTGTCTTCCCAACACAGAATGTCATATTTGGGTACCTTTCTCAGTGACTTCTGTTCAATAAAAATGCATAATCATTATAAAACCTATACTGTGTTGTGCACTTATGCTAGAGCTAAAATAAACATTGATATATATTTTCTAATTTATCTTCAGAAGAACCATTTCAATAAGGTAGTAAAATTTAGATGTAGTAAGGCATAATAATGTGCCCAAGACTACCCAACACAAAATGGATTAAGCTGACTTTAAGCCCATATCTACTTGAGTCCAAGACATACCTCATCCTCTGTATTTTCTCCTTTAAAGTATACTTTAGAAAGACTATATGTAGTACACGTACATGTGTGTATAAATATATACATGTGTGTAAATAGCCTGTGTCTGACAATTTCTTCAGCAGTGCTAAGAATAAGTAATCAGAAGATACATGTATTTTTAGCAGTGTTGCTTAATGAGATACGGAAGATAAGACTTTCTGATGACTGAAATGTATCTCTTTAAGCAATAGATACTTCTCTCTGACTCTCTCCCTGAGAGTGCTCTTTTTTAAACACTTACTTCTCTGTAACTTCAATAAGTGATATAAAAATGATTTAATCATGAGCTGTGACTATAATCATGGTTTTAGATATTGTGAGAAATGGATAAGTTCAAACGCTATTTGAAAAACTATGTAGGATTACAAAATGTCATGCCAGTTTCTTTTGGTTTTTGATCATTTCCTCCTTTTTCATAAACTGAAATATTGGAAACACAGCTGTGTCCTCTCTAGAGGTTGTAACTTGGCTTTCTGCAAAGCATATTTTTGATTTACTAGTTGAAATTTTCTCTTCCTTTGTGATTTATTTAAAGTACAATATATTCATCATCAGAAGAGAAGATGATACATGGGTAGACAGAAATCTAGTGACAGTTGTCTGTAAGCTTTTTTTTTTTTGATATTTGATCTGGAATAGAATTCAAAGGTTAAACATTATGTGGTTCATCTTTGTTGAGATAAGAAGAGAGAAATCCTGTATGTCTTGGATTGAGTAGACCGCTTCCCTGTGACATTTTATGCCAAAGAACACTCTATTCTGCAGGTTTAAAACACCAAAAGTCTTTTATCAGAGAACAAAGTGATACACACACACACACACACACACACACACACACGCGCGCGCACGCGCGACTATTGAAGTTGTCAGGCCAGGAAGTCAGAAACAAATGATTAAGACAGTTAGCTCTAGGGCATCAACATACCTGGAAGTAATGTGCTAAGACTTCTAATTGCTGACTCTCAGCAGGGTGGTTAGAAAAATTGGTAGATTTTTCTGGAAGCAATACTACTTGACTAATTTATGTTAAAATTGGCCCCTCAAGGATGATTAGAGTCCTAATCTTATTTGCTCAAGGACAATAATGTTTGACTAAGTTGTCCTCATTTAATTTGCTCAAAGACAACAAAGTATAAATAAAAACTATCTTGTTTTCATAACTAGGTTCCAACCACCCCTATCCAGTTTGAGCAGTCCATTGGGACATAAAGAATACAGACCATGTGTAGTTTATTGCCAGCTTCATTAGCCTCCTAAAACCTCCACATAAGGGAGGGGTAGAGCGTCCAGCCCATTTTTGGAACATTCACATCTGTGGAAGCATGAACTCCTCCCACATATATGTACAAGGCTGGCTCTGCCCAACACATCCACCCACCTCCTTTGTTTCACTTTTGCACTCCTTTCTTTATTTTTTTTTATTTTTTTTAAATTTTTTAAATTTTTTTTAAAAGTTTCTTTTTTTTTCTTTTTTAAAAGATTTATTTTATTTATTTATTTATATATACAAGCACTGGGTACAGTCAGAAGCGCGGGAGGGTGAGAGAATTCACCAGAGCCAGAGCGGGGAGCAGAGCAGGCAGAAGGACCAAAGTACACTGCTGAGGGGAGCAGCGGGCGGCAGGAGAGGTCTGCACCATGTGGGACCCTCGCAGGTGGCCCGGGATTGAACAGGCACTGCAGAGCCTGCGGGCAGCTTCGCAACCCAGCGCTCAACCGCCTTGCCACCGGGGAGGCCCCATGCACTCCTTTCTTTAAAAAAAAAACCCTTTCAGGTCCTTATTCAAGGAGCCAGTCTGTGGGAATTAAGCCCCTTTTACCTCCATTACCTGCAAGTCATAAAATGCATAAAATTTTTGTGCCTGGTGATTTGGAAGTGCTCCAAGCCACCAAGCTCTTGAGTTTAGTAACACAGATATAGGTATTTACTGACACTTTTTTAAAGACTGAGAGTCATAAGCACAATGTTGTTATACTCAATTAAGTGTTGTTAAAACATAAACATAGTAACTTTAATAAGAGCACAAACAGATCAAAATCAGTCAGACTTTCTTGGTGTAGTTCTCTCTAGTCTCGATTCTATGCAGAAGATTTTTAGCTGTGTCGAATCTGGTAGAAGTTCTATTGAAGACTGACAATATTTTGATGAAAACTAAAATAAGGAAATTCATAATCGACTATATATTTTGTAAAATTTGTTTTCTTCCTTTCAATTAAGTAAAATATTGTCTCACTAAAATCAAATTTCTCCATAATTTGTGCTCTAGAAATACAACTCAAAGAATTAAAAAATAAATACAGTTATTTTAAGTGTACATAATATGAATGTATATCTCAAAATATATGCAATTATACCTCAAATATATACATTAAATTATTGAGGAACATAATATAAAATCATTCTAAATATTCTAAATCATTTCAGAATACACATGCAAAATATAATTTTTAAATATCAAAATTCCAAATTAACATTAGTTCAACTGAAATTATTTATTTGAAAGAAATAGTTACTGGCAATTCCAGCATTATGTCTATCTAGTAGCCAAGATAAAGAAACGGTGTATATCCTCACCCATTCGATATAATGTGTTTAGCATTACACAACCCTCTTAACTACCAAGTGCAACTGATTCATCAAGTGTACCAAGTGCAATTGCTAATTCGTGACTCTCTCTGATAAGAGAAATTGTTACAGAAAAAGAAGCAAGATGGAAACTCCATATTTTTGGAAAGTGATTTTTGTCATGTGAGAACTTTGACTCTCCTGTTGAGAGGATAGACTTGACCAGAGCTTCCAGCATAATCTCCCCAACTCCTTGAAAATGTGTTCCTCTCAGAAGCAAATGGGCAATAGAACAACCCTCAAGTCCGGACTTGGACATGGCCTCCTTTCCTTTGGAGAACACAGAGTAAGTGTTTTTGAAAGTGTTTCCCTTTGACCTGAAAGTCGTGACCGATACAGTTGAACACACTGAAGGTCAGTCACTGTGTCAGTTCTTGTGTGCCGAGCAAGCATTCATAAATGAACTGCACTTTGTAGCAGGCTGGACCCTCTCTTAAGCAGGGCATAGACCAGGGGCCCTTCTGGTGCCTAAGGGTGGTACGTCTCATAACAACCTAATGAAATCAGCACTATTGTTACCCATGTTTGAGAACATGAGAAAACTGAGTTCAAGTGATGAAACCAACGCACATAATGTCTTAATTTATGCAAAGACAGTCAGCATGCAAGTGGTAGAGCCTGATTCAACCAAGTCAAGCTAAACTCAAATCCCTAGACTTACTAGCTGTACCTGATACTAACATGAAACTTTTAGGACTACTAATGACTACTTCATCTGTTGCTGGTTGCTCCCTAGTCCCTCCCTGCAAACCTCAGAGGGTTTCAATTCAACTCTTTCCCCATTATTAAAGAGTTGATTGATGTCCTGTTGCTTTTCCTAACCTCATGCAAGACCTTTGCTCTGAACTGCTTCTATATTTATTGTTGTATTTATTGCTTTATTTTCCCTCTCTCTTTCTCTTTGCTTCGCTGGCATTACATTCATCTGTCTTCAGTCATTCCCACCAATTTTCCCACCAACTTTTACTTTAGATTATGTACTATCAGATAAAAAATACTCTTCATCTGTCATTGTTCTTCATGACAGAATTTTATAATCAAAAATTGAATCTTATAACTGTGGAATGATGGAAATCATATTATTACTATTATTTTAACCAGTTATTTTTAGTTGTATTTCTGTTTCACTACATTTTAACTGCTCATGGAAAAAAACAGAGGCTTAAATTTGTAGCATGTGATTAAATTTTGTCACTTTGGATTCTAATGGAATTTTCTACATTGACAAAGCTACTCTTCCAATTACTCAGACTTCATTTCTGCTTTTAGTAAATAAAGTCCATATATCAATTCTCATTTGTCTGAAAACTGAGTGATGAGCAAAAGTGTTGCAAGATTTTTCTGTATTACATTTAAATCATATAAAACAGGGCCTCCCCTGGTGGCACAGCGGTTGAGCACTGGGTTGCGAAGCTGCCCACAGCCTCTGCAGTGCCGGTTCGATCCCCTGCCACTGGCGAGGGTCCCGTATGGCGTGCAGACCTCTCCTGCCATGACTGCTGCGCCCCTCAGCAGTGTATTTCATCAGACTGGCTGTTCTGTTCCCCGCTCTGGCTCTGGTGAATCCTCTCACCCTGCTGCGCTTCTGACTGTACCCAGTGCTTGTATAAATAAAAAAATAAATCTTAAAAAAAAAAGAATAAATTACTAAAAAAATAAAATCATATAAAACAACTTTCTTGGTGCAGCGGGTTGAGCTCAGTGCTGTGAAGCTGTCAGCAGCCTCTACAGCACAGGTTTGATTCCTGGCCAGCCAGGGAGATTCCCACATGGCGTGACAGACCTCTCCTGCCAGCCCACTGCTCCCCTCAGCAGTGTATTTCAGTAGTCTGCCTGTTCTGCTCCCCACTCTGCCTCTGGTGAGTCCTCTCACCCTCCTGAGCCTCTGGCCTGTACCCCAGCTCTTGTATAAAAATAAATAAATCTTAGAAAAAAACAAACCTTCTTTTATTTAATCACCAAGTATTAATAAGTATGTTTCCACTGAAAGCAGGGAGTGCTGTGAGGTACAACCATAAAATAATTGACCAAGTTCCTCAACCCACTGCAGGTAATTTAATTAGTATATAGCTTTAAAGAAATTTATTAAAGTTCTGACAATTATTTCAGATTGAGAGGTGAGTGAAATAAACTAACATCAGCCTATTTAGGGGTGTCATTATAATTATGCTGCCATGAAGGAAAAAGAAAAGCAAGTCATTCATGTAGATCCATGTGGGAAATGAATGCACTACAGGTGATATTGGCACAAAAATAGATGTGTGGATAAATGGAACAGAATTGAGAGCCCAGAAATAAATCCACATACGTATTAGTGCTGAATCTGTGATAAAACCATAATGACCATATGATGGGGAAAGGAGAGTTTCTTTAATAAATGCTTCTGGGAAAACACTAGAAGGAATGTTGGATAACTCTCTTGACTCCATACACAAAATCACAAACCTAAATTCAAAATGGATTAAAGATTTAGACATAAGACCTTCAACAATAAATATATAGAAGAAACACTGGCAATATGTTTCATGATATCAACAACAAAAATGTTTCTGGAGACTCAATGCTTTCCAAGGGAAATAAAATTAAAAATAGAGCCTCCATGGTGGCATAGGTGGTTAAGTCTCAGTGCTATCACCTCAAGGGTCCAAGTTCGATCCCTAACCAGGGAATTTCAGTAGATCCACCTATTCTGCTCACCATTCTGTCTTTGGTGAATCTTATCATCACCCACACCCACCCCCACCTCTGGCCTACACCCCAGTTCTATGCATAAATAAATAAACATTAAAAAAAAAGAAATCATGCAGTGTGTTCCCGTTCAGTATACATCATGCAGACATCTGGACTGTTAGCTATCAAGGCAAAAACCTCAGCTTACTTTATCTTGTACTATTTTGTAAACTCTGACAAAAATCACACTATCTTGAGTATGATTAGACTACCTACAGTGCTAATGATCTAGCATCAAAATAAACCTGATTATATTCTTTCAAAAATAAATAAAATGCTCTAAATATGTTAGTGAGGGCCTCCCCGGTGGTGCAGCGGTTGAGCGCTGGGTTGCGAAACTGCCCGCAGCCTCTGCAACACCAGTTCAATCCCCAGCTGCCGGGTGAGGGTCCCACATGGCATGCAGACCTCTCCTGCCGCCCGCTGCTCCCCTCAGCAGTGTACTTCGGTCTTTCTGCCTACTCTGCTCTCCCCTCTGGCTCTGGTGAATTCTCTTGCCCTCCCGCGCTTCTGACTGTACCTAGTGCTTGTATAAATAAATAAATAAATCTTTTAAAAAAAAAAATAAATAAATATGTTAGTGATATTTGGACACAAAATAATTTTAAAACTTGAGTATTATTTAAACTGTTCTCTTATAAACAAATGAGCTAATATAATTAATTCTATATATCTCAATGACTTAAGGAAAAGGAATCTATAATATACATGTTCTTACCTATTGCCCCAGTAACTACCTGGGACAAAGAAGCCAAAGCTTATTCCAGTCTTATATATTAAAACAAGATAGAAAACAATGCTAAGAGATCCGTGCTAGATTATGGTTTGAGACACACACTGTGTATGATTTCTTTATTTACTTAGTGCTTTCAGATGGAATTTAATCCTAATGGCATTACCTGTAGAAAAAGCACATAGTGGGGAGCAACTGAAGTCAATTGTGGCTTGAAAGCAGCTTCTAAGTTCACATTCCTTCTTTAACTACATGCATTTCAAGAGAGTTTACTAGACTCTTCTGCTTGGGGACCATGGATGGGAGAATGCTGAGGATGGTGGGATTGAACTTGTGATTTGACAATATTTCTCTTTACCTTTAAAAATCTGTATATCCATAAAGTATAAAATAGTTGTACACACACACACACGCAGACACACACATAGATTATTAAAATGATTATATTCTGAAAACCATGTGGACTAGCTAAGAGTACTTTGGATGAGATGGTTGCCTCTCAAATTCCTACAGCTAATGTAGCTATCTTAAACAACTGTCTTATCATTAGTACATGAGAACACATAAAATTTTCTTTTCTTTTTAAGGAATCCATGATTCTATCCATACCCTATGTCTACTGAGTACATCAAATCTCAAATGTTTCTATGGCTTTTTAAGAAATCATTTTTTTGAAGATTTATTTATTTTTATACAAGAACTGGAGTACAGGCCAGAGGTGTGAGAGGATGAGAGGATTCACCAGAGACAGAGCAGGGAGCCAAACAAGCAGATGACAGAAATACACTGCTGAGGGGAGCAGCAGGCTAGATGGGAGAGGTCTGCCCCACCATGTGGGGATCGCCCTGGCCGGCCGAGAATCGAACCGGTACTGTAGAGGCTGCGGACAACTTCACAGCACTACTTTCAACCCACTGTACCACCAGGGGACGCCCTATGGCTTTTTTTCTTTTTTAAAGAGTCTTTAGCATTGATTTATTTCCTCTTCAGTAAGTAATTATAAAGAGATAGTAAGTATCCTCAAAGCATGTGTTAAATTTCATTTTTTCTTGATTAGACAGCTCAAAAGCAGAAGGAATTGTGCTTTCATTGCTGGCAATAGCTCTATACATGATAGTAAAGAGAGCTATTAAATACTGACTGCAATTATGCTGAGCTCAGTAAAATCCCCAACAAATATTGTGCTGGTTAAAGCAGAGATTCTACCCTGCCAAGTTTTAATTCTAGTTTTACCATATTATGAACTGTGTGGCATTGTGCAAGTTGCTTTTCAGAAACTTGCAAAGTGCTGATGGACTAATAGCTTTATGGCATGGGGTATTAAGAATTGCCTCAACTGGAACTGCAAAATGCATAGACCAAGACTTCACGTGCAATAATACACAGGACATATGAGTCTCAAGACTGGCAATGCTTTCCTCATTTGAATTGAACAAACTGAACTTGGAGAGGCTTACCAACTTTCTTAGATTACAAAATTTGTGTGTATCTGGATTTGGTAGCAGCACTGGAAACAAAAGAGATTTCTTTTTCAGATGTTGTCAACTCAGACATATTAGCTACAATTACTATTATTAGAATTTACAGTACTTAGGGCCTCCCCGGTGGTACAGCGGTTGAGCGCTGGGTTGCGAAGCTGACCGCAGCCTCTGCAGCACCGGTTCGATCCCTGGCTGCTCCCCGGCCACCAGAGGAGGGTCCCACATGGCGCGCAGACCTCTCCTGCCACCCGCTGCTCCCCTCAGCAGTGTACTTCAGTCCTTCTGCCTATTCTGCTCCCTGCTCTGGCTCTGGTGAATTCTCTCACCCTCCCACGCTTCTGACTGTACCCAGTGCTTGTATAAATAAATAAATAAATAAACCTTTAAAAAAAAAAAAGAATTTACAGTACTTAGCAACTGTTTAAACTTAAGAAGTAAAACTTCTGAATGTCTCTATACTCAACAAAAAGGTTTAAAAACAAAATCCCCATCTATTATTTTGTGTTGAACCAAAATGCCAAGTTTCTGGTCACATTTACAACTGCATTTGGAACCAAATACCCAAAGAGCTTAGATTCATTTATGTCTTTGTACCCCCTGCTTGAACACTAATCTGTTTTTCATTCAGCTCTTTTTACAGAATGCAATATAATTGAACAGTGCAACTACAAACATGAGGCTGTTTATAAAGATCAATGTGTTCCACCCCATGTCATTTGTGGGGGAAGTTCTGTGTGAATCCCCTCCTTCTGAATTCTGTGCGATCATATTTAAAGCAAACATTCTTAAAAATGAAGCTAAAAAGCGATTCAGAAGGGCCTCCCAGCAGCATGTTCTGCAATTTGGAAAGGATTAAAGGTTGTTTTAACAAAATCACTTAGTTAGTCCTTTTGTAATCCTGCATGTTTTATTCTATTGAGGTTTGGTGTACAAGAAAAAGACAGTATATTGAAGAGTTTGCCTGCACTAGTTTAATCCTTCTTATTTACATGGTATGGTAGCATCTGGCCAAATGAATGTTAATTAACTCAAAGGCATCTAATAGTAAAGCTATTGTTGTGTAGAAGAAAGTGGGCATTATGGCAGCAACTGAATGCCTGGAGTATCACAAATATTTCAGGTTTCTGGAAAAAGCCGGGCATCACAAGGGCTTCATTCTGCCCTCGGCTTGCAGCCTCCAACCCCCAGTGATCTTAGTGGCTCCCAAATATAGGCTGCAAGATTTTGGATGTGGGAGAGGAGTAACTAAGGACTTTTTGATGGTCTTTCTGTGGCATCTGAGCAGGAGTGGGAAAAGGATGATGACTCACACTAAGTAGGATCAGTTGGGAACCCAATTTTATGCAAGTTTTGTATTTTTGGTAAAGCTTTTCCTAGGCACACCAGGCAGTCCGGCTTATGAAACTACTTTCTTTTACTGCGGAGTAATCCTACTATAAATGAGAAAAGCACTTAGTAAACTTCAAAGTGACTTAAATGAAAGTTTAACCATCATAAGTTCCAGGAGTTGCAATAAATGAAACAACCAGAAATTTGTCAGTTACTTTATTCAATGGTTCTGAACAAGCTCTAGGCAGAGAACTGAGAGCAAGAATACAAGGCACGGCATTAGTTTTAGATGAGACAGTGATGTATCCTCTAAGTATGATTAAAAGAGCAAACTTTCTAAGGATCAGCCCATCATAACCATTTCCATGGGGTGATTTCCAAAACTTAACATTCGAGCATAAAAATGATGAAAGTAAAATGTTAGAAACAATAGTAATGGTAAGTTAATATGCCTCTTTAATCTTTTGTATTATAAAGAAATACATATTGATCATAAAATACATCTGGAAATTAGAGAAAACCACTAAGAGGAGAATAGAAATCTGATTACTTGGAGTCACTTTATTTCTTACAAGTGCATTATATATTTCAATACAAAATAACTTTGAAGCTACAGAAATGTAATGAAAAAAGTTACTCATTATCCTTATACATCAAAGACTATAGATAATCATTCTTAACTAGACAGAAGATATCATCAAATTTGTTACATTAAGGGCATTGAAAACTTAATAGCAATTTTCATGAAATCAATTCAAAATCTAAGATTTTAATTACAAACCTAATTAATACAGAGTTAAAATACAGATCAGACAATCATTTCACGTTTTAATTATTTTAAGATGTAATACTATTCAGCAATCAAAAGACATAAACTCATGCCATTTGCAGCAACATGGATGGCGCTAGAAGGGATTATGCTCAGTGAAATAAGCAAGAATGAAAAAGAAAAATAACGGAATGTTTCACTTATAGGAGGAATATAGAGGAAGCAAATAAAGGATCAGAAAAAAATAATAAATAAAATTAGCAGGCAACCATGAATCAGAGCCATTCTGTGAGGGAGGGAGAGGAAAAATGTTCAAAATGGGGGAGAGAAGAGCATAAGGGAGTATGGTAATGGTGCACAGGCGAATAGATGGTGGGAACTTTATGGGGAATACACAGTTATGTCAAAGATATAAATGTAAAATAAATAAAAGTGTACTATTAAAAAAAGATTTATTAATTGATTTATGCATAGACAAACTGGGGTGTAGGCCAGAGGTGCTGGGGGTGAGAGGACTCACCAGAGACAGAATGGGGAGCAGAAAAGGCAAATCTACTGACATACACTGCTGAAGGGAGCAGCGGGTGAGACAGGAGAGGTCTGTTGTGCCATATGTATGTTAGCTCCCTGGGTCAGGATCCAACTCAGGCCTCAGCAGTGATAGTGCTGAGATTTAATCCTATGCCACCAGGGAGGCCCATTTCACATTTGAAATGCTTGCATGTAATGTTAACACTTGAGGATCTTATATGGCTCAATATCTTCATAGAGTCAAATTTAAGAATCACAAGTCAGTACCATGAATAAGTAGGAAAAAAAAAAAAAAAAAAAAACCACCCCGTAGAATTCTCCACACCAACTGAGACCACACTGACAATTTCGAGTTCATTTAACCACTACAGTATTCTTCACTCCCAGCAGCTCGTCAGAAATCTCTTATAATTGAAATAGCAAAATTTTCTTTCTACTCTGAAGCTCCTAATAAACAATTTTAACTTAGAGGCTCTGGACAGTTGTACTGTCAACCCCAACCCAACACCTTCTACCTCGCATCTGTCAGAGAAACCACAAACATCAACATTCCTTCATTCAGAATGTGGAGGAGAGAAATTTGATTATAAGTAACTATTTGTGAGTGTGAAGGAGATGGAGACATGAGAAGCTGTGAACACTCATACTCGTGATTTGTTTTCCACTTTTTTAAAAAGATTATTTATGCATAAAAGAACTGGGGTATGTCAGAGGTAGAGAGGGGTTGAGAGAATTCAGCAGAGACAGAGTGGGGAGCAGAGCAGGCAGACTGAGTGAAATACACTGCTGCGGGGAGCAGCAGGCAAGTCATGAGAGGTCTGCTGCACCATGTGGGTCATCTCCCTGGCCAGGGATCGAACTCGTGCTGCAGTGGCTGCGGATAGCTTCATAGATTGCACCACCTTAACCCCTTGCACCACAAGGGAGGCCCCTGTTTTTCACTTTCATATCACCAAAATTTTGAGTTTTGTTGGATACTATTGGCAATATCTTGTTTGAACTGTAAAACTGAGAACATGTTTCTTTTTATTATGGCCTAGGTTTTATGAAATAGACAGTGAAGCACATCAAAACATTGAAAAATAGTTGAATGTGTATGTGTTTGTGTTTTAAGTATATGTGTCACTGTACACGTGAGCAAAGTCACAAGTACAAGGGTAAAAAAAGGATCTTTGGAACTTAGACACTAAAGCTCATCAGGAGCAAAGATGTTTAAGATACTTTTTTTGTATATCATTAAAAACCTATCTATAGTCAGGGAAATTTCTTCATGGGAAGGACGATAGTGAGTTAGAAATGCTCTGCAAATAAGGAGAATGACTGCAACCTCAAAGAAAAAATGAAATAATATGACAAGAAAAGGAAAATAACATTATTTAAATTAAGTTCATATATATGTCAAAAAAAGAACAATGAATTTAATGGGATTTTAATGTCTTCCTACACCCCCTCCTTATGTGGAACACAGGCAATCAAAACAAAGAATTGAATAAATTCTAAACTAACTGCATTAAGTGCAGGTTTAAATATTATTGAATTATGTATTATATATTTGAGCATAAATTCTAATTTATATTAAACTTTCCTTCATGGATATTAGGATGATTCCCTTATGAGTAACAACATTTTAGGTGGAAAAGAAAGGCAAAATGTCCAAATACCAAGGAGAAATTTCAATAGTTATTTTTACATATGCCACAGAATTATCAAAATTACCATTAATTATTGATATTTCTACTCTAGAACACATTAAATTACCTTATTTGACTATAGCTTTTTCTCAAATTCAATACCCCTAAGAGTCACCTAAGGGTTTCATTGAAATGTAATTGCTGATTCAGTAGGTATATTCTGCCTTTCAAAGGTGCTCCCACATGTCCCTACCTCTGTGCTGCTCATCCTCGATTTTGTACAACTGGGACTACACCAGGTTGTCCATGAATACTTTCTGTGTAGATGGAAATATTCTGTATCTCTAAATAGCTATTGAACACTTGAAATGTGGCTACTGCTACTGGGTCATCGAATATTTTGTTATAAAGTTTAAATTAACTTTATATAACAATGCTGTCAGCTACCTATTAGGACACTATGTGATATACTTAATCAGAAAAATGTCACTTATATATGGTCTGTGTAAATGCACACCATCTGTGGATGTGTGAATATAAGCCTTTATGAGAACATACCAAGTATGGAACAGGGTACTTTGATCAATTCTTTGGGTAAGACTTACTTTCCTGGTAACTACTCACTACTCACTAGGAAAGTTCATTCTACAGTGCTCTGAATTTTACCTGCTGAAGACTGGAAAATAGAAAAGTGAGTTATCAAGAAATGCTACAGTTTGCTAAGAACCTTTTTAAGGCAAAAAAAAAAAATCGTTCCTCTTTTTCTTTCTCTTTGCTCAAAGTGAAATATCTACAAAGTCGTATACACAATAGAAACCAGAGTTAGATGTAATCAGAAAGCTAGTTTGCCAAATGATTCCAATTTCAGGTAAGCTTTTACACTATAATTGTTTCCAACAGGAAAATGGTATCATCAAAGACTTTTCTGAACCATGGGCAAGAGAACTTCTTGTCTGAACTTGAAGCTCAGACATTTGAGTCACAAACTAAATTCTGGTTTGATTCTGCTATCACTCACTCCCTATCTTGGCCTTGGGCAAGGTGCTTCTCATTGTAATATTCAGCTCACACGCATAAATGTGGAAACATAATGACAAATGGTGAGATGAATATTCATTGCTCAAACAAGTATAATCATAATGATACCAATAACAGTGATGAAAATAAGAATATTTTACCCTTTAAATTAGTTTACAGAGTACTTACACATGATATTCTTATTAGTTTTGGGTTAAGATAACAAACAGAATGACTAAAACCCCAGCTGTCTATGTTTTTGTGTTTTATTTTTTATGATTATTGCTAATATGCTTCCAAAAGACGATAATGTTATAATCTTAAGGAGATGTGTTTAGATGCTTTACCGCCTCATCCTCTCTCACGTTCTCATCATCAATATTATTATCAACTTCTTGTCACCGTCATCATCATTATCATTGTCTTCAATTTAATGATAATTTCCCTAAAGACTAGAGTAGAAATATCTGTATTGTTCACATCTTGTTGAAAGCCAGTGGTGCTTTATATATATATAAGAATATATTCTTATATATATTTATTCTTATATATATTTATTCTTATATATATAAGAATAAAGATTCCCTTCTGTTTTTAAGAATTATTTTTCTCCTTTAAAATGTACTCCTAGTAAAAACCTTTCCCTGATTAAGTTAAAGAAAATTAACTTTCAAAGTCCATAAAATAGCAAGAAAAATCGAGAGGTACTTCATGTTACTTATAAGTATCCGCAAACCAAAGAGTAATATTAAAAACAAATTAAAACATGTTACAATATCCTTGTTCCCAGATAAAATTCATCTTAAAATTACTACTTTTGAAAATCATAACCAGAATTCTGACATAAATGTACTCAACAAAAGTATATGATCTTACTATAATTGTCAAATTGTAAACACTAGATAATGTAATTTGATTTGATTCATAACCCTTTGGTTCAAGGGTTATGAAAAAGGACATCCAAACTTTATCCTTATAATGAAGAAAGCAGTTAAATTATGTGTACATTATTTGGGTCAGAAAAATTCCAGAACAGAATTAAGATCATTTCAGGTTGATCTATTTATAAGGTTTTGTTAATATTTTTTATATCTGTATCTTAAACGTCCATCACTTTATAACAAAAAAGGAGAAAGGAAGGATGTAAATTCAATTACAAATCTAGGAACATGTGTTTTATAGTGAATTTAAACATCCACTACTTCAACATTCTCAACTTTCAAATGAAGTCAGTGAGATGGAATGAGAAAGATTTTGGTTGTTTATCCACTCATTTAAGTGCCTAAAATATGCTGCTTTTTAGTAAGTAAAAAGTGAAATGAATTAGACATGGTCTCTGCCCTTGAGAAGCATATAAGTTAGCTAGCAGACAGACAGACATAAAGCACAGTATATACAGGGCATGCCAGAACACACTTCTGAGTAGAGAAAGCACAATATCTGGTGGATGTTACTAGGAATTTTTTTTCAATTTGTCACAACTGATATGAGGTAAAATGCTTACTTTGCATAGTTTCCAATTTTGAAAGCTAAAGACATAGAAAGCAATTTTGAGATGGGTCAGTGTCTTCAGTTTCAAGACTGTTACTTTAATATACAATTATGTTGCCATTAGATTGCTGTGCAGCCAATAAATCTATATTACAGAGGTATATTTATGGACATAGAAAGACCTTAATGAAATATTAAAAAGTAAAAATTTCCTCAAAATATACATTCATTGAATGCTGTATTGGATCTCTATATATTTTTTGCTGGCCATGATCATTTTTGTACTTATAAATTATGTATATTTTTATAAAAAGAAACATAGAGATATATACACAAACATGAAATCAAATGTCTGTAATGATATACAGTAAAATAGTGATATTGGCTATCATTAAGTTGTGGAATTATGGGTACCTAGCTTTATTTCTCTAGATATTAAACATGAATAACTTTCAGATATTAAATATAACTTTATAACTGGAAATAATAATGATGATGATGATTATTTTGAAGTCTTTTTTTTCCCAAGCTTTCTAGCTGGTATATTTTGTGAACCCCAAATTTACTTTCTTTTTTTCTTTCAATAAAATATATTTAAGTTCATAAAAATGAAAATGATGATAGCACTCCAGGCTTAAATGCTTGTGCACATTCCAGTTTTATGTCTTATTAATCAATGTTGCAAATAATATGCACATATTTCAATAAAATATGTGAAACACTTTGCACATTGTTAAGACATTTTTCACAGGGTGTTTTATCAACTCTGGAAGTCTATGAGAATCTGGCAAACTGTCAAGAAGTGGGGAATAATATAAAAGGATGCTAAAACAAAGACTGACAAGGTGATGTAGAGGTAGGGAAAGTTTAGGGAGCATGTGGAAAGAACATACCAAGAACACTATCGTGTATTCCATTTGAAACATGCAAGTGTCTTAAGATCCTTTTGACTGTTTTTTTTCATTCAAAGAAACAGGAATGTGTATGTGTGTGTGAGTGTGTGTGTGTGTGTGTATATATATATATATATATAAAACATCTACATGTCTACATGAAACAAGTATATTACTATTCATTGCAAAAAAGCCTTTTTAAAAAATACTGAAGTTAAAATGCTATTTAATTTCAAAATTATGGTTTAATGTAAAGTTAATTCAAATTCATGCCTTCAACTTCATATATTCTATATATAATAAGATATAATATTAGGTAGAACATGTCCTATAAAACACATTGTCAGCTTCTCACTATCATATTCAAAGTGAAAATGTTATTTTATATGTGTGTGTATGCATATATGGGTAATTTATTTTCCTTTAAGGAAATTGTTCTCTGAAATCAATCTCCCTAAAGAGATTTTGCCATGAGCAAATATTTAGCCATAAATAATAATATTAACAACCTAATTGTTAAATTATATTACAGTTTGAGTTCTGCTAAAGTTTGAAGCCCATTCTTTCATTCTTGCTAGCACAAAGGATTGACATCAGGGTTGCCACAGACATCAAAGTTGCCACAGAGAGCAAAGACTTAATTCTACAATTAACTATCTCTGACATCATAAAATTGTCATGGATAAAGCACTTTGCCTTTTAAATGCTTAAAGATGATTTAATGTCAGCCATAAGCCATTTCTCAGAGGAACTTTATCCCCTGATGTCTGAGATGAAAGAATTTTACAGTTTGTTTACTTCTTCAAGGAAAACAAAACACCATTGGGAGAATGGATTAGGCAATTTAATAATTGACAGTTGGAAAATTAGGCAATTTAACAGTATGAGTCACTAACCACTCCTGTTGAAAACAACTTGTCCTGCCATATTTTGTGAAATACTGGTAGCTATTGTGTTTAGGTATCAAAGTTGGTGATAATCATGATACACTGTGGTAGGCAATTCAATTCAATTGAATTCAGCAAATACTCATGAGCAGTTACTTTGCTTTGCTAGGCTTGTGAGCCTAGTACCATGCAACACATAGACAGATCCCCACATAAAACCTGGATCCTGCATTTCATAATCTGAGACATTGGACAAGTTATGTAACACCCCTCTGCCTCATTTTCCTCAGGTATAAAATGAGGGTTATAACTACTTCTTAAGGATAAATAACCTAGAATCAGGAAGACCCAAATTTATTTCACTAAGCAAAATCAGAAAATGTGACCTGCTCAAGTGGAAAAAGAGTATCTTCAGCAACCTCCACCTGAAAATGGTAATTTATAGATGAGCTTCTGGAGCATCTAAAGTTAGTCGCAAATTATTTTTTAAAGCTTCTATATTTAATCAAAAGAGCCAGGGTGCATGTCAACTGTATTGACATTTGCCTGAAATAATACTTGTTTGTATCTCTGATAAATAGAATTTAAAAAAATTGTAATTGCACCTGTAACCTGGGTGTGGATCAGTATGAAACTAGAAAGATATAGATAATAAAGTAATTAATTCTCTCCCATCATTACCTTCAGATATATGCAGTTAAATCTTTATTCATTGTTCTTTAAAGATTTCTTGAATAAATTCCATAATTGAATCAATGTTTCTCCACTTGAACTCTCAATTATAATTGTTGTAGTGCTGATGAGACTAGTGCAGGAGCCCCGTTCACTATCCCTTGAAGAAGTCAATTGTTAAGTCTGTCCTTGATATTTTTTGCAAGTTAGTTTGCACTTGCTTTTATTTCTGTGGTAATTTACTTCTATATTTTCTATAGTATTTATTTCTATAGTATCACGTTAATGTTTTTGTTGTATTTCTGCAGAGAGCATCTGTCATTTTGGATTCTACACTGTAAACAAACAAACAAACAAACAAAAAACCCTACTGGCATTTTAAGCAAAAAGAGCAGAAATAAGGAAATTTGGTACCTGCAGAATTATTTGAGGTGCTGAAGCAAAGCTTTTAAATTGAGAGCTATGCCACAGAAGAGACTACCAGAATAGCTACTTCCCCCACCATACTCCATAAGGTTTAGGAATTGGAAGGATGCCAGCGGAAGTTTTAGGCTTGAGTTTTAGGCTGTAGTATGTTGGTAAGAAAAAAGGAAAAAGAAACAAAACAGGATAGAGAAGTTACACCACTGCAACTCTTTCCCAAGCAATAACTTAGACATGGAATTCTGCTACAGAAAACAGAAATAAAACAATTTCCCTACCCCACTGGGTACAGCAAGAAGCAACCAGTGATAGAAAGAAGGTGATGTTTGTCTCATTTCTAGCTTCTAAATGTCATGCAGGACATATAAATAGACAGAAAATCATTTATATCTAGAATCCCAATGACATGGAAATGGAATATGTAGTAATCCAGGTAATTTAACACAGGAAGGTCCCCAAGAAAGGGGTAAAAAAATAGATATTCATTGCCAATTAATCATATCTATACCATATATATGTTTATTCTAGAGAAAGACTAAAGTATATATACTAATACTCTAATAGCATATATATAAATATATGTGTGTATGTATACTTACACACACATACACTATATGGTAGTCTTTATTATATATACAGTCTACATATGTGTGGGTGTATATGTTACATATAGATTATGTATATGTAATATAGACTAAAGATATAGTGATACTACATAGTCCAATAGCATACACTATTGATTCTGTCTTTCCGGAGAAACCTGAATAATATAGATGACTTATACAAAGTCTTTTATCACATTATAATAATGTTTAAAGCTTATCACTACAATCTCTAAACATGTTTTTATCCCCTTTGATAATATTCTCATTAATAGTCACCCTTTAAGATTGTGATTTCAATGAAGAAACAAATTTTCTGTTCATTGTAAAGACACTTAGTGTGATGATGCACTTTGCTCAGAACATACTAGAAATCCAATAATTATTTTTTGAATATGATAAGGAACACACTGAGAATAGCACATAGAAAGGTGGAAACTGCCCAGACTATAATTTGCTGGGCCAATCCTGAACTTCTTACTTCTTAAATTTTTGAATAAATATTTTATTTTTAAAACCATTCTTAGGTATTTTTAGTTGCAACCAAAATCTCCCTATCTCAGACAGTTTAAAAATTGATGTTTCCCAAAGCACAAGTTTGCATAAAGCAGATGGTATATAATGAAATCCTTTGGTTAGGGACCAATCTCTATTTTCTCATCCACTATTAGTTACAACTGCTCTAGACCAGGGAATAACATGGGAAACACAGACAGCTACTCTGCTGTAGTACCTTTGTGCTGGGCTATTAAGGCATGTAACAAAAATGATAAAAATATGTGTGAAGCAACTCTGATAATAACTAACTTATGTGAACAGAGAATTAAAGATGCCTATAGGCAAAAGCTGGTTGTAAACATCAGTCTTGCTGTACCCAGAGGGAGTTAAATTTTATAAGTCTATAATGATGCATATAAATGACAACTTAATTACTAAAATTCCTATAAGAAATGTAATTTTTTTAAAAAAAAATAAAACTCTCTAGGCCATAATCTTGTTATATCTCCTTGAAATAATTATTTGGAATAGGACATTTTTGATGGTAAAAGATGATTTAGAAATATAAGCATCAGCTATTTTGTTAATTTTTTTAAATGTAGTACTTTTGAAATAAAGGTGATCTAGAATCATGTTGTAATTTCCTTTTCAGTAAATCAGATTCAATTTGAATCTTGCATATGTTCTATAAAAAAAGGCCGCCCAGAAGCCAGCATTTAAGAAGTGCATAATCTGATTCAGAAGCTGTTCACACTCGTCTTTTTCAATTTTCACCAAATCTTTTCAACTTAGGTAGAAGTTTCCCCTTAAATTACAAGAACAGCAAACTGAGACACATACTTTCAGCTGTTAAAATACATTTTTTTCTAATAATAGTCTGTTCATTAACAAATCCTTAGAATGAGAAATTTTCTGTGATCCCAAAAGCAAGAATTTCTTGATGTTATTTCTGTCTGGTTATAATTAGAAAAGTTACTGAATTTTAAACATCAATGACATCTCTGCTGTCAAGTTTTTATACTTCCAAAGTATAAAAGCATCTTGTTAATCCAAACCAGGTTAAGATGCTAGACCTTGAAATGTGAGATTGGAGAGAACTTCAACACAAGGCTACTTTCATTTTGGTTTTATACCCACAGACCTAAACATAACAAAGAAATCAACCAGATAGTGATGAAAGTGAGTGGAAGAAGCTCACTGACACTTAACTACTTACTGGTTACCTAAATGCTAGTCCCCACAAAGTAGCATTTAAATCCCAGGGCTCAGTGCAACCTGAGTGTGATAATCAGCCTGTTAGGTCAGGTACACAGATCTCTGTGTTCCTTGCTGTTTTATATCATAAGTAAGTTGAAAGGGTCATGTCAACATTCAAGAATTTGCCTATTAATATAAGTTGCATTAAGTCTTTGCTCTATCTCTTATGGCATTATGTTTGAAAAAGTATATTTTCCCTTAATTCACATTTTTAAAATTTCAAAAATAGTAATGCAATGGGTTGTTTTTAAAGTTAGAGTCAAGCTTCAGCAGGGAAATGCCAAACATCTTAATTCCAGTTTCAGAACCACTCAGGATGGATTCTGGGCAAAATCATGGTGCAGGAGGCCTGGTCAGGACAAAGCTGATGGTGCTTACTTCTCCTCCAATGTCCATTTTAAAACATTCCTTGCTCCAAATGTTTTGACATTCTTTCCATCAAGGGGTAGGGTTTATGACCTGTACTCTTATATCTCAACATGCCTGAAAGTGTTAGACCAAGGAGAGTTCAGCAGCCTGGGGATGGGGAAAGGATGACACAGCTTCTATCATAGTCATTGAAACACTTGTATTTGGCATCTTGTGCTACTCTCTAAGATGTTTGAAGGAAAATCTCAAGGTCACTAGTCATAAGGAAACCAAAACACATGGTGAAGTCTTCTGCAGGTGACACAGTCTGCAATGCTAGTTTTTTAAATTCTTTCAGACAACAGCAGACATATAGGTTTCTGAGGAGTGAAACCTCAGAAAATTCTGGTTTGACTCAAGTGACCCAGCTCACAGCTCTACTCAGTTGCGATCCAAACACTTTCAAGCAGAATGTAGCTATTCCTTCTGTCCCTCATCTATATCCTTGACCCACTGAATTCTTCATTATAATAAAATGTTTCAAGTTACTAAGTTATTAAATTTTGGGGGTTGTGTTATACATCAATAGTAACCAGACAAGTGGTCAGACAACAATTACCTTTTCCAGTCTCACTGTATGGAATGTGTAGAACATAAATTTTAGCTAAAGAAAGTAGATTTCTGTCCTTCAATGGCATTATATATAACGCCGGATCTTAACAACTTTCTTGGCTCATACAGAATTCTTATCCTGTTATAAAAATAGTATGGATATTTTGGAGAGCCTTAGATAAAAAAGAGACCCTACAGAAGTGCTATATAAAATAATTACAATATATGAATACTATCTCAATTCATTTTGAATTCCCAAATGTAATTTTGGGTTGCTGTTAGCTAGGATTAGGCTTTGCTACTTGTGATGATAAACTGAAATCACTGTAACTAAAATGCCTAGCATTTTGTTCTGGAATTTGACAGTCTAAGGCTGGGGTCAGACAAAATAACTAAATGTGAGCCATGTTTCATTAGGAACACAAAGCTTTCTCCCAGTTTTCTTACGATCCATTATTAGGGTGTACCCCTCTTCCACATGGTTCAAAATAGCTGCTATTACTCCAGTTATCATGTCCACATTTCAGACAGTAAGAATTAGGAAATCAGCAGAGTAGGTCAAGTTACCTACCTCACACACTTTCAGGAAATTAAACATTCTCTATTTCCACCTTCATATTGGTTAGAACCAATATGGCCACACTAAGCTGCAGAGATATCTGAAGTATGTCCCAGGAAACAATGTACAATGTACCAAATTAACACTTAGAGGTTTGACTAAAGGTAAAGTGGAAAATAGAAATGTGCTACTATTAGGATTCTCCCTCCTGTAGAGGGTATACATGGAAAAACTTTTCAACTATATAATTGTTTCAAAGAGAAGAGGGAACACTAATACCTATCAAAGAAGCACCTACTCTGTGTCACAGACTATGTTGAGAATTTAACTTTGATATAGAAATCACTGTTCTTATTTTATAGAACAGAAATTAAGTAACAAGAGTAAGTTTATGCTGCTAATAAGTAGGAGCATCACAGTTCAAATCTTAGGAAGGTTTTCTGACCCAACATCCTTTATTTCCTCTTCACATCCTCAAAAGGAGGGAGATCTGGAGAAAGATATGGTCAATGGTCTTTGAAGCATGAACCTGTGTATTGCTTTTCACTGTGTACCAACCGATGATGGTGATGATGATGGTGATGATGGTGGTGGTGGTGATGATTATGGTGATGATGATGGTGGTGATGATGGTGGTGGTGGTGATGATTATGGTGATGATGATAATGGTGGTGATGATGATGGTGATAATGATGATGATGGTGATGCTGCTGATAAGGGTGATGATGATGATAGTGATGGTGATGATGATTGATGGTAGTGGTGATGATGATGGTGGTAGTGATGATGATAATAGTGCTACTGCTGCTAACTTGTAAATGGGTTTTTCATTCATGTAGACTACACAGGTTTATTTCCTTCTAAATAACATGTTTTACCTTCAACATAAACATTAATTTTTTAGATTTTTTATTTTATTTCTATAGGTAAAGTCACACCTTTGTTCAAAAATTCACAATGATTATCAAGAGTTCCATTTAACCCTGCATACTAGCATGCCCTAAGTATCCTGTCCTGATTACACTGAAATAAAAATTTTAGAATTTTTAGTTCAGTTTATCTGGAAAATCTAAAGTACTCTTTAGCTAATTAAACCAGAAAATAATTCAAATGTCAGATGTTAATATAATAAAAAGTTCCATGACCTTTAGCTTTCCCTGATGTACTTCGTTAGTAGTTATTTCCAGTATCTTACACTTGACTATGCATGGGTTTATTTTTCAGTCAAAAATAAACTACTGTCTAAGCCTGGGAAATTTTTGAAAACTGGTGTTGCCAACAACTCTGAAACTTGTAAAATTATTCTTCTGTTAAAGCATTATAAACCTTGAAATCTATAAAGCCTGAAATAATAGTTTTAAGAAAATCTGCAGTCACTAGAATAACACCATTGTGAAGTAACAGTACAAATAGAGTGAGACCAATGAGTGCACTGCTCCAACTGGCCTGGGGTTCCAGAGCAGGGACAGTTTCAATAAAGATTCCATGAAATTTTGAAACAGTTTGCCTGAAGGAAGTCTATTATCTCTAATTGGTTTTGAAATGCAAAGTAGTCTCAAGACTTATTTTTTTTGTTGTTAGTTTATTTAATTTCCTACCTGCTTTCTCAGTTCTAACTAAATGCAGGTGTAAGTAGCAGTATTATTTCAAGGTAATGAAACAAAGGTAACAGTAAAGTTGAGGCTATCAGCTTCTGTCAGATTTCTCTGCAGAAATTTTAAGCCATGGGTTTCTGAGGTTTACAATAAATACATACACTGAGATTTAAAAATAAAAATCAGGGTACTATTTAATGTTTATTATATTTCAAATTTATTGTCTATAGTAATAATCAAACATGTTCTCATATGCCTAACTGTGAAGTCTTTAAACTCTAGAACTTTCTCAGTAAGTGGTAAAGAGCTGCAGGTTGCTAAGATGTATGCTATGGGCTTTAAACTCAGTTTCAGTGAGATATGAAGTTGAGTCTGAGATGCAATAAAAAACTGTAGTGAAGTAACTATCTGCGGATGATATGTCTCTGCCATCATGCACCCACCACCAACTCACCCATACTCTACCACCACAGACCATTATGTCTCCCTCTCTCCCTTTTCTTTCCCCTCTCCCACTCCATGGTGTCTCATAAAGGAGAAGATACGTTTTAAACCATAACACATCACTCTACATCACTCTATGTACCACAGTTTGTTAGATTGAAAGTAACATACAATAATTGGATGTATTCTAAGTTTTTTGACTATTTAACATTTCTTAAAATTAAAAAATCAAATTTCCAGCTTCTTTATCATCTACAGAAATTGCCTACAGGCTGTGAAAAATAATTTAAAAAATCAAATCTTTTAAAATTATAATTTAAGGGCCATGGAATGAGGCCTAATGACAAGGTATGTGTTCAAAGCTGTTATGCCGTATGCTCTATTTCTTCCCCTTTCACTTTATTATATGGTCTTGGGGATTAGTTGGGTGGCTGCCAAGAGTCCAAAGCTATACACAATTTCCATCCAGTCATTCAGGGCAAAAGATTGGAAATGGAATATGAATATAGAATGTGAAGGCGATAGGTTTAGCAAGAGAATTGCTGGGGTCATTATGTCTGAAATCTGAATGGCTGAGTGTGGAATACAGGCAATTTCCAAGCATGATAATTTCACTTCCATTTTAATTTGCCTGGACAGGATATTCAGCACATAAGCAATTAGTCCTCCAATACACATTATATTCTAAAAATGAAAGCTACATTATTTTACCTTTCTTTGATTTTTTTTTCCTTAGATTTATTTTTAGCTGACTGGGTATTTGTGGCACTTTCTATTACTAACAAAATCTATTTCTTTGATGAAAGAAGCTTTTTAAAAATGAATAGCTTATAGTTAGTCTTTATTATTTATTGGAAGAAAAAATAATTGTAAATCATTTAGAAATTAATTATGATATTGCTCAATCATATTTAAGTCAAGAAAATACACTGTTTTTAAAAATTGAAATGTGACAGTTGCGTGCTTTTTAAAAAACACTTTATGCCTTTATAGTTCATATTATGTGCCATAGATTAGACAGGAATACCAGATGCTTGCAAGCTACAATGCAGAAACCTATAGTGGTCAGTGTTTCATATAACTTGCACTGAAGTGGTGATCATCTACCTATTTTAGGAAATAGATATACCTAGAAGGTTTGAATGAAAAGAAAAGGGGCAATTCTGTTTCACAAAAAAAGCAAAATTGTTGAATAAGATGTTTAAAGGGGTAGCAGTCTCAAATTTGTATTGTGTGTATATATGTATATGCACATATATATATACACATATATGTATATATATATAACTGAGATTACAAATTGATATATAATCAATAAAGATATACTTACCCAAATAGCTTTGAATTTTAGACAGATTTATTTGTTGCTGATCTGGATATTTGTGACACTTTCTATTACTAGTAAAGTCTATTTTGTTAATGAATGAAGCTTTTAAAAAAAAGGAGTAGCTAATGTTTATTAAGTTTTTATTATTCATTGGAAGAAAAACTAATTCACCTCCAGTAAGATTTTGAAGCAGTCATTGGCTGAGATTTTCCTGCATATGTATTCTTTGCTCAGTGTTGAATCTACTCTGGCCAGTCAAGGCTTAGTTGTTAAAGACATGTTTTGATGTAACTTCGATGGGTGCCTTTCAAGGTACCAAGAAATGGTCCCTTATGGAAACACATTCTAAAAACCTTTCATTGCTTGCCATGTCCATGTACACAAACATGTTACTTCTCTACTAAAAGTGCATTGAGAAGAAGTATACAGTCTTTCTCGCCTTATCATGCACATCTACTAAGACTTGTTCAATGACCTATGTCTTGCATACAGGAAACATATGTGGATGAGAAAACCAGCCAATAAATAATGCAGTATGTTGAAAATCAGAGGCAACTCAAAAGCACATGTCCATATCAGGGAGTCAGTCCTTCTTAGATGCAGTGAATGGCTATCATGGGCCCCGTGCAGCAGCAAAATTGTCCGTCACATTTCTATCACATTTTTCACTAATCAAAAGAAATTTAAAACTTCTAATACACTGTTTTCATTTTACAGTCAATCTGCCTTTTTCATGAACTTTATCTTGTTAGGGAACATAATTAAAACCAAAATCTCCTCTCCAAGCAGACAACTTATCCACAAAGATAAAAGAAAACAATTTTGTTATTGAATAAGCATTAAAACAGGACGCATTGCTCATCACAAGCAATCTGCTCGAAATTTGCAAAACAGAAAGAAATCTCACCCTTTTATAAAGCCAAGCCGAGACATTCATATTCTCAAGATGAAAAATAACTGGTCTTCAAGTTAAAGCACCGGACAGCACCACTCTAAACTCACTTTGTAATTGGAGTGGTCATCTGTATTAGCTAATTGGCTTTATTTGTAAGAAAAATCAACTTCTATTATCTTTATGAAAAGAAGTTGTTTTGCTACTCAAAGTGAGAAACCCACTGAAGTTAGACTCCTGCCCTCACCCGGAAACAGGAAGATCAGGCATGGTCTTCTTTGATGAATGCAGTTCAAAAGATATTTCCCAGGTCCTTGAAAAAGACATTCCTGGTTATAATACTTGGGATAGGTTTATTTAGCTTAAAAATAAAAGATTTGCATACATTTCAAAGAGACAGAAAAAGAAATTGCAAATTTTCTATAGTAAATGATCTAAGAAAAAGCTAGGGCTTATCTTTTCTTATTTTCAATTGGGAGAACTAAGCCTCTTATTTTTAACTTGCATCTGCCCTTATAAAAAGCATGGGATGATGTTACAATTACGGGTTGAATACATCACTCTGCTATCTGCAGCAATTTAGTTCTTTTAAAATATTTATTTTTGTAGACAATCTTCAGTTTTATGATTTTTATAACTGGGAAAGAATTTAATTTCCTCACCAAGGGGTGGACATATATCTTTATTTTCAAATCAAAGCTAGAAAAACAAATACTGAAAAATCTAATTTTTATGTAAATTAAATATAGAGCAGTTATGTGCTGTTGCAGCATGCGCCTATTTCCTCATAAAGACTGAGATTCCTCTGGGAGGGTATCAAATTGCTGTCAGTCAGCAGCTTGAGCTCTTCTTTCATTTGGTTTTTCTAAATTTATGTTCTTATATCATTGTTCCTTTTTGTACTGTAATTGGTTAGTGCCCTCAAGTATAGTCCTAGTAGTTCTCCCAAGACCACAGCACATATGAACCATCATCACAGTCCCCTGAGCTCTTTTGTTTTCTTAGTTGATGCATTTGTTTTGTTTTACATGCCACACCTGAGTGAAATCATATCATGTTTGTCTTTTGCTGTCTGATTTATTTCACTAAGCATAATACCTTCTAGATACATCTATGTTGTTGTAAATGGCAGGGTGTCAACTTTTATTTTTTAATGCTGAGTAGTAGTCCTTTGTGTATACATACCACATCTTTATCCAGTCATCTGTCCTTGGTCATGTAAGTTATTTCCAGCTCTTGGTTATTGTAAAGAATACTGCAATGAATGTACATCTCTTCAAATAAATACTTTTGTATTCTTCAGATAAATTCCCAGAATTGGGATAACTAGACCATATGATATTTCTATTTTTAATTTTTTGAGGACTCTCCATGCTGCTGTCCATATGGTTGTACTAATTTACATTTCCATCAACAGTGTATAAATCGTTCCATATTTCCTTATTCTTCCAGTCGCAATGTATGTTAAATTACTCTTTTTGTTTTCTCTCTGACACCATACTATCTTCCATTAATCTTGGGTGTTCGTGGGGTTGCTCAGGAACCTAATCAAGGCTGGGTCTGACTTTCTGCATGTCAGAAGGTGCACTGAGAAGGTTCAGATTTCCAGACCAATCTTAAAGTCAAACAAACAAAACTCAGTCTCCTTTTCAGTCCCTACTTACCCTCTTATTGAATATCTCAGTAATAATCCTACCAGGAAGGCAGGGAAAAATCCTCATAAGTGTAACTTTTGCCCTTCATTAAAGATGTGATCCTGAGGTCACTTACCTCTACCCTCTGAGCTTGGGGCCTCTTAACACTTCCAGCTTAATGTCTTTAACTTGGGCTCTTCCATTGGCAGCACTGGTAGCTTGGAAAATTGTTCTTAAATATCTGTGAGCCCCCTCATATGAACTAAAAATGACTTAGGGGAAATACTGGAATCTAAAGTAAATTTATTTTAATATTAGGTAATGTCTATGTTAAATAGACAGAAAGCAATGGGGGAAATACATCAACCAGAGCAGTTTTGACTTTACACCTAAAATAGTCCTACTCATTTCCAGTTGAAGCCAAACTTAAGTCGTGACAAAATTTTGCAAACCTCAGCTTATTATGGATGTTGACTTTCCTGCACTTCTCTTACCAGTTCATGCTACATGATGATATTTAGAGATTTTTGTCTTCCATCTGGTTATCTGTCTTCCTTTTTGTCTTCCATGCCTGTACTTTTACAATATGAGTGCATAATAATGTTCTCTGCTTAGTTATGCCATTTTCCCTATTAGCCTTTTCTTCCTCATTAAATAATTGGAGATTTGCATTGTCCGAGTTCTGTAGCATTAGCCTTTTTGCTATCTTTCTGAGCTTTCTACTGAGTTTTTCATATCAAAAAACTTTTAAGTCTTCTGTTTTGAAGTCTAGAGAAGTGTCTGTCTATGAATATACCTTCAAAGATATCCATATTAAAATGGACATTTTTTTCCCAAAGTTTACTGTCACTGGTAACTTATGAACCAAATTCTACTTGCTGATCAAAATCAGGCCAAAAATGTTAGTTCCTCTAATCACCACTACCCTCTAAGACAAGAAAATATCAGTAAGACCAGGCAAGAATTTGTCAGTTGTGTTGTTTATATGGAATAGACACCAAGAAGAGGAAGAGATTGTCGAAGTTTTTGTGTTTCTTTTAGAAGTTCTATTGCAACAGTTTTGTGCCTATGTAAGCTATACATCCCCAATTGTTTTCTTCTAATTGGACAGATGGACTTTTATTTTTGTCACACCCAATTACCTTTCCTATCCATTCCCTTTGTCTTACTTAAATGCCCTCTCCAACCTCTGTCCATATTAGTGCAAAGCCTACATTTCACAATGGAAAGTGATGTTTTAACTTCAGTTCTGATTACATGATTTTTCCAATATTACCTAGATACCTAAGAAAAGTATATCCTACATGACTATTATAATGAAGAATAGTAACAAGAGTTGAAAATTACATGAAAAACAAGTGTTTAGTATGTGGTAGGTACATTATAACTTAGCCATTCTTGATCTTAATTTCACAAATATAAAACTACAGCCCTCATAATTCTATTAAACAACTATAACTTAAGATTCACCATATGTGTAAGCTCACTCTCAGTCACTTAAGGAAAAATACTCAGATTCCCTGTATCTATTAGGCAAAATTAATTTTAAATAAATAAAAGATTAATCACTATTAGTATCATAATTACTTACAGTGATATATTTATTCAAATTTAAGTCATTGGTCATTCCCTACTTTGCATGTTAAAAGATCAGAGAACAAAGATGGGAAGTGGACCAGCATCTATTATCAGTATTCTACTCAGGCACCCTTGTTAGATGCTTTATATATATATTATCTCAGTTTTATGGACTATTTAGTCCCATAACTCTAGCCTCATTGTGGCAGCATGCATCATTACGGAGCAGAAAGAAGCATAATTAACCTTTTAAAGTGAAAGAAATGAAGTTCAATGTAAGATACAAATAGGGAAGAACCAGCATCATTCTGTCTATGTCATTTTATTCATTCCTTCTTTAAAAAACCTCCTTAATTTCAGATAGAATTTTACCCATTGTTCACCAAGCATTCTAGCTGAGAGACAACTATATAATATAGGGGATAGAAAACAATTCTAAGTATAGAAAATATGTCCATAATTCATAAAGAGCTGTTTTAGCAGTATTAATCGGTGCTGCCACAGCAGTGTCTCAAGTAGGGCTACTTAGACAACAGCAATTTATTCTCAGTTCAGGAGCCTGGCAGTAGGTCTAGAAGGCTTGGTTTCTTCTGAGGCCTCTCTCCTTGACTTGTAGAAGGCCTTCTTTTCTCTGTATCTCCACATTGTTTTCCTGCTGTACATTTCATTATTTATAAGAACACTTAATCATATGTGATTACAACCCACACTAATGATCTCCTTTTAACTTAATTGCCACTTTAAAGACCCTGTCTCCAAATGCTGTTCTATTCTAAGACATTAGGGAATAGGATTTCAATACATGAATTGGGTTGGGACTGTGGGTACAATTCAACCCCTATCACCCAGCAAAACACAAAAAGTTTAAGAATTTGGAACTAGGAATGACTATTACAAGTTATTCCTCTTACCTCTACTCTTCCACTAAAATTCAATGGAGCAAATAAACATGTTTCACAAAATTGTTCAAAGTCAGTGTCAGTCTACCAAACAAGGGATCATCATTCTCAAGTGTTTAGAGGAAGGTCCTCCTGCACAATGAAAGTATACAGTTCCTTAGGAAAATCAACCCACAGTATAATAAACTCTTGCTACCAACATACACAAGGGAGGCTTTCATTTTTTGTTTTGTTTTGTTTTTGTTGCTTTGTTGTGTTGTGTTTGTTTTGCTTTTGCATCTCCCCCTCTAAATTATTCCTTAATAGGGTCACTTCCTGCATCAGATAAAAAACAGAAACAGAAGCAAGAACTGATACATTTTCTTGATGATATCTAAAATGCATTATTAAAATGTCAAGATTAGTCATTGTGTTTTCCTGGGCATTTGATGTTTTCCTCTTTGTAAATAGTGAAACTCGCTTTAATTGTATTGAAGGAGTAGGTGAAGAACATAAATGACAAGAAAACACCCATGAAAATATGCCACTGAGCAGAAAATGTCATCCTCTTCCTACCTAGAAAATAATCAGCCCACCAGGAATGTTCTGTGGGAATAGAGCAATTTGTTCATTCTTCCTATAAGATATTTTACTGATTATTTTGAAAATGAACTCCAAGAGTTCAACTTTGAATCTTCCTATAAAATTTAAAAGTATAAATTTACTCAAAATTATGCTAAGTGATAACATTTCTCCTTTCAAAAAATAATAACCTCTTACCATATCATATCATCACAAACGTACACAACTAAAAAATTACATATAATTTATTACTTTCCAAGACTTATCATTAAAGAAATTAGAGGCAATTATATCTGTAGTGTCAAAACCATTAATGTGGGCATAACTATCTTGAGATAGTTTTTAAGTACATGAACACCATTACTAAGATTCAGTTTTGTAAAGGGCAAATGATGCTCATCGTTCATATTTCTGTAGTCCAGTAAGAAACATTAAAATATTGTTTCAGTGCTTGCTATGGGAAACATCCACAGATATACGTCCCAGAATGGAGTATCCTTACAACATTTTGGTTTGATTGATAACATGCAATCAGAAATGCTTAAAAGCTATTTCATTAAATCAGGAGTGAGTCACGGTGTATCCTCTACTTAAAAAGCTTAAAGGCAAAGCTCTGTTCACCCATGTTTCTCCACCGGTCTTTTTCTTTCCTTGAGAGCATGTTTTCCACTGCTCAATATTTTCAATTAATTAATCTACGGAAAGAGTACAAACTAACACTTGCCTTCTATATTGACTTTGTGTATCTTATGCATTAAAGTAGTGTTACCTACATCCTATGTGATAGGAAAGATTTTTATCTACTTTAGATTCTCCTTAACTAGACAAGCCAAATGTTCAGAGATCAGGAATATATCTAAGGAAAATATTCCAAAATCTTCAGATATTTTAAATCACTGTAGTACACATAATATCCCTTACTTGATGATTATACACAAAATAATTATTGTTTAAATTCATATACTTAGTGCCCATTGACAGGGTAAGAGAGTAAGATGTGTTATTTGTACATAACATAATACTACCAGCTATTTAAAAGAAAAGTGAAGTCTTATCATTTGTGACAGTGTGTGTAGAAGTGGAGTGGATTATGCCAAGTGGAAGAAGTCAAAAGTCAAAATACCAGATGATTTAAGTCATGTGGACTATATAGAAAGCAAAGAAAACCAAACATCACAAAGGAACTGACAGAACTAAACCAGATAAACTCTGGAAATATCTTGCAGAATTGAGGTTAGTTAAAGTGGAGGGAGTGTGAAGTGGTAACTAAGGAAGGAGGTACACCATGGTTTATGGTAAAGGACTATGGGTGCTTGGATGGGGTGGGGGGAGTCGTGACAGACACCTGAGGAGCTATAATCCTATTCCCTTAAATCATATACAGTGTTGTAAACCAATGTTACCGCAATGAAGGGGAAATAGATGTTAGAAATTTAAAAATGAATGCATGTATTTAGAAAGAAGTTGATATTCTGAGAATGATAAGTACATAAAGTCAATGTAAAGCATTTCTATTACACAGGAACTATATGCCTTTGCCTAAGACAGCCACTGACATCTGTTTTTCAATGTTATAAACAATTTGCCAAGTCTTGGAGAACCATGAAAGACATGGTAGTGTCTCAATGAGACTTTCTATTTTACCAAATTGAGAAGATAAACAAAATTTGCTTGTTTTATTTTTTTAAAGACTTATTTATTTATGTATACAAGAACTTGGGTATAGGCCAGAGGTGCAAGGGATGAGAAGATTTACCAGAGACAGAGTGGGGAACAGAACAGGCAGATCTACTGAAATACACTTCTAAGGGAAGCAGCAGGCGGGACTGGAGAGGTCTGCTGCGCCATGTGGATAGCAACCTGGCTGACCGGGGATTGAACTCTTGCTGCAGAGGCTGTGGTCAGCTTCACAGTGCTGTGCTTAACCCCTTGCACCACCAGGGAGGCCCAAAACTTGCTTGTTTTATTATTTGATGTCAGTATTGTCTGTGTTTGTATAAATATGCCTCTCCCCTGAAAGTATCTTTCCAATCACTATTAGTTTCTATTCCACACTTTAGGAAATCTGTATCTTCGCATATTCTTAATGCCAAGGCAATGAAACAATCAAATCTGTGGAGACATTTCCAAGCTAATTAATTAGGTATTATGTATAATAAGATGCCAGCTATTCATCAGAAAATAAAATTATCACCTAATATCTCTGAAATAAATAATAGATTTGACTGTGTAACAAAGGTGATAGTTTTCGTACTTCCTCTACCTACCAATTGCTAATGCTCCATCACCTGCCATGAAACAGGTATTGTTTCTTGTAAGGGTGTCAGGACCAGGCCCTGCACCTCAAGATCCTGAGAGTTAAGTTCCTCCCTTTAGCCCCCTAGGCAGTTTCTTGCCTCACGCTCACCCTGGTCTTGCCCAAGAAACACGCATTAGCTGATGATAACTAGAGAATCTGAGGTTAGAACAATATTTCATTATCTTCATATTGATGAAGCTTCTTGTATATGCAAAATGACAAGGCTGACAACACTCAGGCAGTTGCCTTTAGTGTTGGAAAATGATTCAATGCATGTGAACACTACCTCCCCAAACAAATGTGAGATATTACACTTTTTACCCAATTTATGTCCTCAAACATTGACAGGGTCCTTCTCTGGGAGTAGCTAAATAACCAAAGATGATAAGAACACAGTCATTGCCCTTGGGAGCTTAAGATTGATTTGTGTATTAGGGATTTTTCCCCCTAGTAATGGTAACAAACATACACTGTTCTTCAGCTCTTGCTTTTGCTGTTAAGGCATTTGTGAGGTGGCTGGAAGAGATTAGGAATCTGACAGGAAAGCAGAAGACATAATACCTCTCAGAAAGGTCTGACTGCCATGAGATTTACAGCCAAATGCCTAAAGAAGCAACAAGTATTGTGATGATTCATTTCTCTTGTGCATAAGGAAATTTAAAATAGGCCATGTTCTTTTTTTATCAGTGGACATGGTGAAACTTCTAGTGAGTCAGCAACTCAAACCAAATGGAGCCTGATTATCTGGGCTTTTTAAAAATGTCTCCCTTAAACTCAGTGAAAACGTCATTTGTGGGTACTGGCTTATATAAATGGGCAAATGAATAATATGAATTTTAGAATACTAATATTTTATTTTGAGAATTTTTTAAATGTTACTTTTTGATGGTTATAGAATTTCTTCCCTCAGGTGTGGTCATCATAACTCACCCACAATCCTCCACCATAGTCCATTGTGCTCTCCCTCCCACTCCAAAGAACACTAATATTTTATTAAAAAATTGATTTACTATAAACAGCATCCTCTTTCAGATTGCCTAGAAAGAGTCATTAAAACTGATATATCAGGGCCTCCCCGGTGGCGCAGCAGGTTGAGCACAGCGCTGTGAAGCTGTCCGCAGCCTCTGCAGCGATAGTTCCATTCCCGGCCAGTCAGGGGGATACCCACATGGAGCCACAGACCTCTCCTGTCTCGCCCACTGCTCCCCTCAGCAGTGCCTGTTCTGCTCCCTGCTCTGTCTCTGGTGAATTCTCTCACCCTCCCGCGCCTCTGGCTTGTAACCCAGTGCTTGTATAAATAAATAAATCTTAAAAAACAAAACAAAACTGATATATCACTAAAAACTTCTAATCATCTTCAAAGAGATTCACTCTGATATTTAATGTATTTTCAAAATCAAATTTTAAAAATATTTTATTATGCAATAGAGTTAATTTTGATGACCAAGGCTGAATGTAGTAATAATATGTAGTATAATGTGTTTTAAATCAAGTGCTATAAGATAGTTTTAGATCTATTTTCATCAAACTCGAGGAAAATTGATGATTCCCATCCAGTTACCTGGCTTTAAAATAAAGAAGCAATGCTAATTAAGACCTACTTTAACGAAGTGGACAGACCATGACTTGAAAATTTGTCATTTATATTACTCTGTAGTGATTTTTATGTACTCCCTTTAAACTTCTCATTTCCAGTGGAGTTCCATTGAATGCGAAGTAAGTTTGTGCATAAAATAGGTTGAATCCAGCATACTAGGAATAGGAAATATGATTAATTTATCCCATAAACCATCATATATATCTGTTAGGAACAGGGTCCCCGAAGTCCCTATACCACTTATCAGGCTGATTGAGAACCACTCAGTTGGAAACAAGAGGGCACCCTCCTACCAACCCCAAACCCTAGGTGCATTTATTAGTCTGATTGGTTCCCCTGCTTTTTCCCCAGTACAGAGTAGAATGTCCAGAACACCAAAATAATAACACAATGCAAAGCTAGTTTCAAGAAGGTAGCAAGGTAATATGGGCAAACTCAGTGGGCCTGGGTAGCCTAGGAGATCCTGAGGCCCAGGCCAATGATTAGGAGACACAATGCAGACACCCCTAACAACCAAACCCCCACTCCTTGCTCACTGTAACCATATAAACTCCTGTTTCTCACTTCCTCAGTGCTATCCACCAGGACCACTCTCTGCTATACTGTACTTATTTCTACCTACCTACCAATAAATCTCTTGCTTTTTTGTAACTTTGGTGTCAATGTTGAGTACTTTCCTTGCTGAAGACAAGAACCGAGAAAGAACCCGCCCTCTTGGGGTCCTCACACTCCAGGCTTGCTCCCAAACCCGTGATTCAGCATTTTCTTAAGTTTGGATTGTTTAATCTACATAATGTTTTTATTTCCTTGTGTAGGTAGACATGAGTCCCAGAGTTTTTGTGTTTTTTTTTTTTTTTCTCTGCACACTTTTCTTTTTAGAGGATTCCAAGTTTTTACCCTGTGGTCCTGACAACAACTGATGCTCATTGATGTATGTCTTAAGAATAAATGTCGTGGGGCCTCCCTGATGGCGCAGTGTATTGAGCGCTGGGCTGCGAGGCTGCCCGCAGCCTCTGCAGCACCGGTTCGATCCCCAGCCACAGGCGAGGGTCCCCCATGGCATGACTGACCTCTCCTGCCACCCACTGCTCCCTTCAGCAGTGTATTTCTTCGTCAGTCTGCCTGTTCTGTTCCCCGCTCTGGCTCTGGTGAATTCTCTCACCCTCCTGCGCTTCTGACTGTACCCAGTGCTTGTATAAATAAATAAGTCTTTAAAAAAAAAAAAAAAGAGTAAATGTCTTGCATATCCTGGTGGGCTGAAACACTATCTACATTCACTTCTTCAGCTATCAGCACCCTCACCATTGTTTGTGACTACTATTTTTGAGTTTAAATTTTTAGACGTTATATTTTTTTCAACTTCTCTATCTATGTAGCTTGTGGGTTCAGCAATGGGAACATTCTTGATTCTCTGCCCATTAAATTTCACAAAATTTTCCCCACATAGGTATGAAGATACTCTTTTTTAATTAGTCACCTTTATTTTCTCATGCAGACATATCACTGTCAATATGTACAGCTAATGCAATTATTTTGTCTTGTCTTTTTAGTTGATATTTTATCTAACTGTGCCTCTTAGTGTATAAATCTGATATTTATGTTACAGAAGTCTTCATTTCATTAGGGCCAACATTTTGATGGACTTGGAACAAAATTATATACTGCAAGGTCAAATTGTTGCATTAAGCAAATGAAGAGGACAAGTTAATTAGACAGTTAAACATTACTGGCATTCTCAATTACTAAAATATGCTAATTTATTTAGTGCAATTTATGCAAAGAATTAAATATAATTTCATTTGATAGGCCTTGAATTTTAAGAAACAATTCTAAACATTTCTATTCAAATAATTGCTCAGCATCATGAGTACATCTGTCAATTACTTGTTAATTGACTAAAATGGGACTATATAACTATGCCATCTGTCACTAAGGTTCATTCCAAACACCAGTTGATTCCTCAGTGTTAAATGTAAATTGACCTGTTCATTCAACTAGTAAATTTCATGTGTTTGATTCATTTTTGCCACTTTGCCACTCTTTTACACTCACCACACATCAGGATTTCCTTCTGACATGGTAGTAATTGTGTCAATAAACATTAAAATTCATATTGTTCAAATACAATCCTATCCATCTTATCATGGTCTCAAAATAGATCCATTAGATCCATAGAGTTAAGTCACATTAATTTATTAAGTGATCAGAATACCCTCTCTTATTTATCATTTTTAACCCAGATTAATAGAAATATTTTTCACTCAACTCTGGTAGTCACATAGTTGAAATTCTATTATGAATAAAACAACAAAGGGATGAAAAAATCTTCGACATCATTTTAATAAAGGCTCTGAAAACAAAACAACTTTGTATTCTTTAAACACTGAAAAAAACACAAACAAAACAAAAGGATATTCAAAACTTAACATATGACCATGCTTTATTCTTTCACTAACACATGGGCTTCCGTACAAATTATTCTCATTAAAGCTAATGATATTCTTGACTAAACTTCCCTAGGGTCTCAGTGGGAAATTAGAGGCTGGCATTTCTAAGTTGTCTAAAAGATTGTAAAGATAACCATGCTATACAATAATTTGAAATGTTATTCATGAATTACAAGCCATAGTTCACTTAAATGGTTTTGCTGTTCTATGTAATACACATGTTAATCCTCACTCACAACTAGCATTGCAAGTATTGCAGCAGAAGTCAGGCATCTCATTATAGTGGATACTGTGGTCTGCTGCCCAGAAATCCTTCTCAAGACTGAAGCAATCATTTTTTCCACTCCTGGGAGTGTTAACAGTCTCTCCAATAATCAGCCTCGACAAAAGTAAGCAGACAGGTAAAGGTCAAGTCCTTCCCCCAGAGTGACCTGTATCTGATGACTGATAGATGAGGTCTGTAAAAGCCTGGCTCCTTGCCTCAAGCCACAAAAGCTCTGAATAGTCATTCCAGATAGAGGGGCTGCCTGTAAGGTTGTTTGAGACTACTGTTGCAACTGCACCATCGCTCCCTTCCTCTCTTATCCAATGTTGTTTTTGTAACCTTTATTAATTTTTCCCAAGAGCAATCTCATAAATCTCCTGCATGTAAAATCTCAGAAATTCAGAGTATGCTCCCTGGAGAACCTGTGCTATAATGCTGGTTTCTCTTGATTTAAGTGATAGTTCAGTAAAACAATATAAACTCTTTTATTCTATGTGAAGAAAACTTTACAGTAAATCAAACTAGAAGAAAAGAACTGAATGACATAGGTACTAGTAATCTGGTAAACTGGGGACATTTGGAAAAACATTTTAGTTATCAGCAGAAATCTGTTTTAGAACCATTCAAGGAAACATGATTTCTCAGAAATATGGTGGGATTTTTTACTAAAAGAACATAGCACTAACTCAGATGAGCTGGAAATGAAGATGGTACATAATTACAGTAGCATTGAATTAGCTACGATGTATGCATAGTCTCTGAATAAAAGTGATGGTTTGTCAGAGAAATACTTTGCCTTCAAAAAGAGAAATGAAGAAAGAAATACCATATGTGGTCTATTAATCAAAACTATTTAGGGTAGATTACCACTATTGTATGGAAGTGTACAAATCTATAACAGCATGGACTCTGGCAGTGAAGTAGAGTGAAGATAAGAGTTAAATCTATGTCCATTCCACGACAATTTCATTTCCACTATAGTTGTTGAAGGTGGATTATTTATGTACTTGCTGAAATGGCAAAGATAATAGTAAATCTATTGGAAACACCATATAAAGAATCCTGGATTCTGTGACACTTCAACATCTTCTCCTGCAGAATTTGGGAATCTCTGAGGAAGAAGCTCTTTTATAGCCTCTAAGCATTGCTTCAGTGATGGATTAGGCCACTATAATTTCTTATATAAACAAGGTCTATCAAGCCTAATATAAACATACTTACAGATGTTTCACTGATTTTAGTCTTTGGGGAAGCAAAAGCTTCCCATTGAATTGGAAACTGATAAATCAGCATTACATGTGTTCAAAATTTGTTTACGGAAATCACACGGACCAAAAAAAAAAAAAATTCACTGCAGTTTTGCTCTTCTAAGGAATACAGAGTAAACTCAATAGCATTACAAACTGATTAATTGCAAACAGCTGAATATTATATAACTCTATATATGGACTAGAAAACACCATCTCTGGGAGCCCAGTGAATTATTAAACATGCTGAAAGGGTAAACTGATTAATATATTGATGATAAACAAATATAATCCATTGAATTAATATCAGATGCCCGAAGTTTAACTTTCATTTATTATTTTTCATAATGAAGAGAAACACATGGCTTTATGAAAAGCATTTGTATGCGAATTTTATTTTACACGTGAACAGCTTCATTTTATTTATAATAGATCGGTTTTATGTATGTGTGTAGTACTATAATAAACCTTGGATTTACCAGGATTGAAGTGATATAAGGCCCATAACTTACACTTGTCACTGACTTAATTTCTTATATCAAATTAGAAGGTGCCGTCAGAGACTTATTCTTGAGTCAACCACAGCTAAATTAATGCTATTAGTCATAATGACAACCAAGCAATAAATTATGATTGAAGACTTATAAATCTAACTTTATTACTACAAAAGGAACACAAAATACAGATTACAGAAAATAAAGCATGAGCTTCAAATTTTGCAACTAGACAAAATTCAACAATTAAGAGAGACAGCAAATTTTATGATAAATAACTGATGAATAAAATATGATCTCACTTTTAGCCCAATATTCAGACTTTATTTCTTCTTTAAGGGTTTTGCCTTTGAAAGACCATGATTTGCAAGTTAGTCATTCAAGAGGAAGAGCTGTGAGGACTCCATTATGTGCTTAGTATTGTGTTGTCATGGGAGAATATTAAGGTGATTAAGACAAAATCTTGCCCTCAAGGAGCTTCCAGTCTGGAGTAGATATGATACAGAAAGAAATAGTGTAAATAAAATAAGTAAAAGTATGATAACAAAAGCACAGATTTCCATGACAGGACAGACAAGTAGGAAATTGATTCTGTGAAGGTGAACAGAGGGTAATGCTAAGGTTAAGAACGCTGAAAGGTAAATTATGTAGAAATATTCCAGGTAGTCAACATGTAGAAGGGAGTTCCATATAAAAGATCACAAGGTTTAAGATCTAGAAGCCCGAAATATATGGCGAATCCTAGAATTTCGGAAAGGGGGTAGAATGTGAATATGTACTGGTAGTCCAGGTCTGTATTGAATCATAGTAATATCTACTTTCCTACCCCTTATGTAATCTTTCAATTTTTTTTCATGAACTTTATATTAAAAATAGCACTTCAAAAGATGAATTAGTAATGATGGCTCCAAATCAACCCCTGGTCACTAAACTCCAAAAGAGAGTAGTGATCTACTTTGCAGTTAGTTGCTTGATTTGTTAGAATATGTCATTAAGACACAGTGTATCACAGAATGCCACTGATTTGGGAATTAGCTACCATAGTCGAGATAAATCATGTCACTTTAGTGAATGTCAGCTTTTTACTTATCAGTAAAATGCTAGCTTGGGAATTCAATTTTGCCTTAAGGTCTCTTGCAACTCCAAGAGTCTGAGTCCTATTGAACTGAGTTTCAACCCTAAAAGAAAATCCATTAAAGGAAAATTGTTTTTCTGAAAAGGAGAAAGGCAAGGTAAGTGAAAATACAACAGGCAAGTAATCAGAGGTCAAATGGAGAACACACAATATGAACTGTAAATGCCATACCCTTAAAAAGTTAACAATTTTTGTTAAATGGCAAATCCTGATTTTTCCAAAGTTGTTTACACATATAAATTTGTTTGAGGGTAATTTGAATACATATGCAAATTTACCTTTCATCTAGTCATGCATAATATATATGTGTAAAGTGTATATATTTATATAGTGTATGCATATATGTGTGTATGTACTTATGTAGATGTCTAGAAAGAGATCTATCTATCGGTGTGTGTGCGTGTGTGTGTGTGTGTGTGTGTGTAACCTCTAAACTGTTTTGGGAGATTTTGATAAGTAAAATGCTGAATGTTGATAACTCATTCTTATAAAAGGCACTAAGAGAGAAGGCATTGACTTTGTAATCAGATTCACCTGCCTTTCTATGCTGACTCCATAATTTCTTAGATGCATGTTCTTAAGTATAGCAAACACTATATCTTTATTTTAGGCCTCATATCGTTGATATGCAACAATGAAATAAAAATCTTGAAACCACTTCAAGGCATTTAAGTTTTGAATGCCAAGAATGGTTCATGAAATATACTAGCATACATCTGACAGAGGTGGACACACAATAAATACTAATTACCTTGCACTTCTCTACTCATGTTTGCATGTGTTTCCATGGTGCTGTGTTGGACTCCAGCCTAATTAGTGATAACTCTCTTCTTTTGGTGAGGCCTACACTAGGTCCTTCAGAAAAAAATGTAAAAGTTGAAATTTTCAAACATCAAAAGTTTAGAGACAAGTTGAAAAGGTTTTCTATTGCCCTCCCCCTTTTCATCAAAACAATGTCATTTAATTTCCAGGCATTTTTTACTACACTGATTTGAAACCTCTACTTGTAATATAAATGTCTATATTTAGATAGATGATAGATAGATAGATAGATAGATAGATGTCTCTACAGGTATATCTACTATAAGGGGAACACAAAAGCATAAGAACTAATTACTTGCCCAGGAGCTATTCTTCCACTAAGAGAATAGAAACTTTGACTAAAGGTAAAAGCTATCTAAGACAATATGATGGAGAGCCTGTGAATGGAATTGGGAGTACATGGTATGAGAGACTAGAAATGAGAGCTCTGTCAGGCTATGTGATTAAAACAGACTCCACAAATGTGACAGGGCTTGAGTTGGTCTGAAAGATGGGTGGGATTTTGACAGATGGCAAGGAGAAATGGCAAGTAATACAGGTAAACAGAATAGCACAAGTTATTTCATGAGTATATGGAGACCCATAAATTAGGCAATAAATTCTCATGTAAAATCAGAGCAGCTGATTAATTAAACCTTCTGGAATTCTCCACATAGGGACCAGTCTAAAGGAACTTGGGACAGTGCCTAGCACTTGATGAGCACTCAAGCTTGCTGATCTGCAATTATCTGAAATGTTTTATCTAGCTGAGGGGGAAAAAAATCAGTGATTTTGTGGTTATAGAAAGGAATAGAAATATTGGGTCATCTAAAAGATATATGAAGCATATATTAAGATCTTTCCACAAATCCTGTGTAACCATAAATAAGTAGATGAACATACATTGATACTCTATAAAATATATGCCTTTTCGTTCCAAAAATACATCAGCATGTTGTTTTGAAACCTGAGTCTCATCTTTTCTTCCCCAAATTTTTCCTGATTACCACTCTTTCAGCCAATGTTGCTACAGAATATATTAACTAGAGAATTTTCAGAGGAATTTCAGTTAAATATTACAAATAAATATGCAGTTCAAAGAAACTCTTTTAAAATCTTCTCTTACATGACAGATTCTTTTTCTTCTTAACTTTATGTCAGGTTGACATCAAAGGCATAAGATTATTGAATTGTTTTCCTGTTTAGGGCAACGCAGCTGGCAGTCACCAGTGTAGTTTGTTTCAAGGACTTACAAGACAAATAAAAGAGATCTATTTAGGCTAATTTCCTCCTCCAAGGATGATCTGAGGGTGTCTTGCCTGGGAACAATGGGCAGTGCCCACATAAGACAATGTCCATCTAACTTGAGGGTAAGAAAATGAGTGTGCCCTTGGCAGAAAAGCCCATCTGTAACCCGCTGTTTTAATTACTGGAACTGCAGAACAAATGACACAAATAACACAATGTTATATCTTAAGAAGGTGAAAATTACCTTAATTGACCTTGGTAGAATTTCTCTGTTCTAAAATAAAGTACATAGATTTTCACAGATACAATGAACTCTATAATTTTTCTTCCTGAGAAATTGATAGTAAACAATATCAGAGTAAGAAATTTTAAAAACAGGTTATTTGGCACACCAATGGAGTGATTTTAAATAATATTTTTATTCATTTTATTCATTATTTTCTTTATTTCATTGATCATTTTTCAGTTATACCTTTATCTTGTTAAAAAAATCCCCTGAAGTGCAGAAGCTCTTTAATTTGATGTAGTCCCAGCTGTTTATCTTTGCCTTCACCATCACTGCTTTGGGTGATGTGTCTGTAAAGATGTCTTTGAGGTGCATGTCATGTAGTGTTTCGCCTGTATTTCCTTCTATATATTTTATGGTTTCAGGTCTTATGTCTAGTTCTTTAATCCATTTTGAGTTAGTTTTTGTGCATGGTATGAGGTAGTAGTCAAGCTTCATTCTTTTGCATGTAGCGACCCAGTTTTCCCAGCACCATTTATTGAACAAACTTTCTTTGCTCCAGTGCATATTCTTTGCTCCTTTGTCAAAGATTAGTTGACCATAAATCTGTGGGTTTATTTCTGGGTTTTCTATTTGGTTCCATTGGTCCGTTTATCTGTTCTGGTTCCAATACCATGCATTTTTGATTATTACGGCTTTTTAGTATAGTTTGAAATCTGGGTGAGTGATGCCTCCATTCCCTTCTTTTTTTTTTTTTTCAGGAGGGTTTTGGATTGCAGATGTAGAGCCCACAGATCAAGCTATCCACTGTAAGAAAGATGTTCAAACTGAAAGCTTTTGTTTCCATTACAAAGATGCTGAAAGCAGAATGTCTCATTTTCTGACAATGCTTTCCAGTATGTTCTTCTTTCAAGTAGAAAAAACCTTACCAAAACTCTAAACATTTTAATTGTCCTTACCAAGCATCAGGTTAGGTATCAAGGAATAACTAGAAGGGATTGATGTCATACCCGCACCCGATTTGCCCAATGAGATGGTTGCGTTCTTCTCATATAACATTCAACATTCCAAATGCATGAAGTCTATACCTGGGATTCTTTAAAATCACTGGTTAACATGTGGTATTGAAAAGAAAGCAACTCTGTTTCAAAGCTTCAGATATAAAAGTAAATAACCACGGAGCTCTGTTTTAATCTCTCTGTTGAATGTTTAGCTATCTATTCATCCATTCTTGTACCCGAAAGAACAAAGTGGACAGGATTGACTTCCTCAAAGTGAAGGCATTGACAGATGAGTATAAATATGTTAAATCTGTGTTTGTATTTTCACGACTTGAAGCATAGCCGAGGAAAATGGATGTTTTCCTCTGCTTACCATTAACAAGACTCAGGAGCCTACCAGAGAGTCATTACTCTCTTTCAATAGGTGTTTATAATAAATGACATGAAGTCTTTCCTTTTGAAAAAGAGTTTTAAATGAGAGTATAAAGATGGAACCAATTGTATTACCTAAACTCTAGTGAAAGTTTTTATTCAAATGTCAGATTATCAGATAACCTTGAAAAAAATGAGAAATCTATTTCTTTGACATCATAAAATATAAGACATACATGATGACAGTAGATTAATGATAAATGGATTATTTATATATTAAAACTTCTTGGTTTGAAGTTTAGCTATTCTCCTTATGTTTAAAAAATTAGTCAAGGGGACTCCCTGGTGGCGCACCACACTGTGAAGCTATCCACAGCCCTTGGAGCATGAGTTCGATCCCCAGCCGGCCAGGGAGCAACCCACATAGCACAGCAGACCTCTTCTGTCTCTCCCGCTGCTCCCTTCAGCTGTATATTTCAGTCAGTCTGCCTGTTCTGTTCCCCACTCTGTGTCTGGTGAATCCTGTCACCCCCCACACCTCTGGCCTGTACCCCAGCTCTTGTATGCAAAAGTAAATAAATCTTTTTTAAAAAATAAATAATTAGTCAAGTAGTTCTATCATTTATGTGATTATTTCAATATTTATTTCTCTCCCTACAGCCCTTTCTTCATTGTGTCAACACAAATGTACTCACACCCCAGATGGTGAGTGATTGTGGTGAAAATATATGATTGTTGTCCATCACAGTTTAAAAAAGAATTAGAAGTAGAGAGAGACAGATGCATGTTTTTGTTATACTATAATTTCTTGAATGTGATCACTGTCTTGTATAGATAGAGGAGGGAAGTGATAGGCGAAAGGGAAGATGATCTCCAGTCTGAAGGAACAACATGGGCAGAGGCCTGGAAGTTTCCTTTAACTTTCAGTTTAAGGAAAATGACAGTAGTTTGGTATGACTGAGCAAAGCACTGGGAAGCAAGAAAAGAAAAGGGCCTGGAAAGATAGAGGAAGAAGTATCATGAGTGGCATTGCAGAAAACCTGCACAGAGGGTGAGCAATGTGACTGAATCTGAGGAAAATTAGATGAAAAGCAAGGCCAGTGATGATGAGTTTCTGGTCTGTTTTATTTCCTATTCAAATTTAAATATAAAGATGCAAAAAAAAAAAAAAAAAGCAAGAACATTTTAGTCTCAAAATCTAAAATCCAATGTTTTCTGCCTTTAAACACCCTCAAGACCAAAGACAACAGCAGCTGTGTTACTAGAAGACTAATAAATGTCTATGAACATAATAGTTGAATTGTGCAAGTCCCTTAGGGCAATAATGTTATGACTATAAAATATAATTAAAATGTATTGTTTTCTTTCTATTTTGAATGATTTTGTAATGCCTCCTTGTTTCCTGCCTTGCAAAAACATCAATCATTGAACACACCCACATTAACCAGTGTTCCCTTTCTTCCAAGTCAGACATCACTCATTCTCCCAGCCCCCTTCTCAAGTCAGCAACCTACAGCAAAGAGGAAGGGGGACAAACACGTTCACCCAAAAACACAAACGGGAGGCTAGAAAATAAAAAGAACAATTTTAAAGTTGTTTTTTAGGTCATTGTGGAAGACTGCTTTTAAAATTGAAGCTTGCACACTGATTAGACAGACTCTATTTTTATATTGTTAATGGTTAACATAACAAGAATTGAAAATATTTCACGTTTAGTCCCTTCTTCAATATAGTCCCTTTCATTATAAAACAATCAAGGATGTAATCCTTTACTTAATTTTACATATAGCAAGCAAAACTCTGCATTTGTGTTACAGGTCCAGGCATATTTCTCCAACCACTTTCCACCATTTCCTAGTAAGTTATCTTTGCTCCTGCCTTAGAACTTTGCTGTGCTCTCCTGTTGTCTCTTCTCTATGAAACATACCCCCCAACTCCACACCGACCCCCACCCCGATGGGAGACCTTAGCTCTGTGAGTGTCTTTTTACTTTTCATTACCTACTTCCTCTTTGGTGAAAGATTCTCCTTACAATAGGTACCACTCTCTGGATGCCCATTATCCTTATTATCATCTTTCTAATGAGGCATTTCTAGAGTTGTATTGTATTTCTTTGTCTTTTCTCCCGCACTAAAATGTGAGTTTCTTGATAACAGTGATTTGCATGATTGCAATTTTTATGTATGCCATCACTTAGTAATGTGGCAGCTTATAGAAGGTGCTCAGAAAACATCAAATTAAAAAAATAATGAACAGAAAATACAGAGTACCAATGAAATCAGATAATCTTTACTCAAATTATGTGGATTATAGGATCCCAAATTATAGTTTGGTTCCAGATTTTAGTTCCTCTAAAGTCATTTTTCTTAAAAAAATATATTTTCTTTTCTAAAGATCCAAGCAGGGAGACATTCTTCTAAGTTGATTTAAAATCTTTACCTTGCTTTACTTACTAGTGGCTTAGGTAAGTTAAAGAATTAGCCCATATTGTCTCTTAATCTTTAAATTTAAAAGCAAAATTAGGATAATTTTTTTAAAGATTTATTTATTTATGCATACAAGACCTGGGGTACAGGTCAGAGATGAGGGGAGGTGAGAGGATTCACCAGAGACAGAGTGGGGAGCAGAACAGGCAGACTGACTGAAATACACTGCTGAGGGGAGCAGCAGGTGAGGCAAGAGAGGTCCGCTGTGCCATGAGTGTTGCTCCCTGGCTGGCTGGGGATCGAACTCTTGCTGCAGAGGCTGCAGATTGCTTCATAGTGCAGTGCTTAACCCCTTGCACCATCAGGGAGGCCCAAAATTAGGATATATTATATATTTACAACATGTACATAATATATTCATAATGTATGTGAACATGTAAATAATAGATTTCGACTTTTATGTAATTTTGAAAAGAAGCTTTTAACATTACAATTAGCACCAGAAACTCCCCAACACAAATCAAAACGATTAAGCAATAAAAATAAGTTATCATAAAATGATATATTTTAACTGTTTCACATTTGAGGCTTTGGTTACTGTTTCATTTGTTTTCATGGCCTGAATTCTACATAGCAGAAATGATGAGCCTCAGTACTGAAGACTAATAATTTCTAAAGTTCTTGAGCAAAGTACTTGCTAAGTCTTTCCATCAGCTTCCTTGTTAGAGACGTTTCCTCCTAAATTGACGGAGACGCAGCTATTATAAGTCTTTTGAAGACCTCTGGTGGTGAAAAGGCAGCATTGTTCACCTCCCACATCACAATTCATGAAGTTAAATATTTCTTGATGCACATTCTTTGTGATCTTTCTTATTTTGCTTAGGAATAGTTAACAAACTAATGAAATGTCCCAAGTATTTATGTTCTTATAATTACTTGAGTCTTAACTTTTTTCAATTATAAGTTGAACCAAACAACAACGAAAACATCAACAAAAGAACAAACACCCAAGCAACAAGCACATTGAGGCTACTGTACCATCTAAGACATCTTCAGTTTGAAGAATAAACTTCAAATGAGCCCCAAATGTATTCTGCATGTATGCAGATGTTAGAAAGAAAAGAAGAAAATTTCCAGTTCAACATAACACTGCCAAATATGGATAGGCATATTCACAAGGTTGAACTTTTAAGCTCTAGTTCAATAACCATTCCTTAAGAAAGCTACTGAAGGGGTATTTTTTACATGATAAGGTGCCCCCTGCAGGTACTCTTACTTCAGTATTTGAGAATGTCCCATTGAAAATTTAGTCCATCCTTGAAAAACAATTCATTATCAATAATTTGCCACTTATATTAATGTATAATATTATCAATTTTGTTTACTTGTAAATTTAGGTAAATTCACATCTTAATCCAGAACTCCATTGTCTCTTATGTGATAATGATGGGTGTGGTGGTTGACTCCTAAAATTCTGAGTATCAAAATCTGGGTACAATATCATACTCATTGGACTTGAAGTAGAACTGGTTGGATTTCAGCTCTGACATAATTTGTACCACCTAAGAAAAGCTACTTAACTTCCCTTAGATTCAAAAACATTGTCTGTAACATAGGAGACAGCTCCTAACTCAAGCACCTATTTAGTGCTTCAGTTCATTCTAAAATAACACCTAAAGTATAGGAAACACTCTAAAATACAGCTATAAAATTGTTTTTAATATATCACTAAAATCTGTCTTCCTGAACTTTTTATCCACTAGCATAGGTCACTCTGTGAGAATACAAGTGCCCTCTCCTTTTCCTGTCACTTCATCTGCTTAAGATAATGTTGATGCGTCTCTGCTCGCTAAAATCCCTCCGGCTCTCCTTACATTGTATAGCTTCAATTGTTCCTTGCACTCTCCTTATTCTCCCATGAGCTGCCTCCAGTAGGGTTGGAATAAATTTAAAATAGAGCAAACATCAAAATGTAAGTGTGTTAGTTAGTAAAAGTTTGTGATCTTTCTCTAATGCCCTAAAACTTTATCCACCTTAAAGGGTCCAGCCAAAATGAGAAGATGAAAGAATAGGAACAGATGACCTTTTAAAATTCATTCTAGCCTCACATTACAAGTGCATGAATATTCCACATAGAGGTCTGAGAATACAATGTGAGTTAAAAGGAACAAGTTGGGTCATAAATGCTAAATGAATGTGCAGGTTCACCTCGTACATTCTCAGTGACCTGGAAAACTACTTGCAAAGTCATTTTTATAGAAAACTGAATTTCCCAAGGTTTCTCTGATTTACTAGTGTGCAGTAAATGAAACAAAAAGGCTTTATTTCTTATCCCTCTTATGTACAGATTATCCCCCTTAATAAAATGTTTTCATATAGATATCTTTGTTTAGCTTGGATTTTTAAAAAAGATTTATTTATTTATGCATACAAGAGCCGGGGTATAGGCCAGAGATGGGGGGTGGTGAGAGGATTCACCAGAGACAGAGTGGGGAATAGAACAGGCAGACCGACTGAAATACACTGCTGAGAGGAGCAATGAGTGAGACAGGAGAGATCTGCTGCACCATGTGGGTCAGCTCCCGGGCCAGGGATTGAACTCATGGTGCAGAGGCTGCAGATAGCTTCATAGTGCTGTGCTTAACCCCTTGCGCCACCAGGGTGGCCCCTAGCTTGGATATTTTTTATTCCACTATTTTTTCCCCATCACTCTGCCTTTTATGCCCTTTACCCTTTCCTTCCCCTCCCTCTTAAGCTCAGCACCCTCATGATATTGCTTAATGCCCACTGGTTTTTGAAAGCAATCGATGTTATTGATTCATCTGCTATGTAAATATCCAGTATTTGTCTTTATTGTTCTGACTTGCATTACTACACATAAGTATAAATAATAATATGTTCCACTATTATTCATACATAAAATCCTGTCAAGTTAAAAGACAGATGTTCACTTCATAATTCTCATTTTATAACACAGAAAATATCATTACAGAATGTGTAATTAGACGCTGGCTACAACAAAGTTATAAATAGAGATTCTAGGGAAAATGGCACAGTATAAAAAGGCTTTGGTTACCATACCAGGAAATATTTAAGAGGAACTGCCCTCTGGGCAAGGCTCACTACCAAAAGATTGTTTCCCAGAAACTGTCAATGGCTAAAAATTTCAATCTCAACATAAACATTATACAACCTTCATTCTGAGGTTAAAAAAAAAAAAAAAAAAAGAAGAAGGTAATCAATATTATGTCTAGGATTCTGTTTTGGGCCCTCATTACAAGAAAATAAATATAGATTAGAGCTTGGACTGAAAACCCAATTTGTAAAAAGTAGCCTTCTGTTATAGTCTCCTCCTCATTCTGGATAAACATTCGTATCTTGAAGAGTTTCTTTGAGAGTTATTATGCTTTGTCTCATCTGCCACCTCCCACAACTAGACAATACCCCAAGGAAATTTTTACATTTTTTCCATTGTGTTGGCTCAAAATTTGGACCACTCGCCACCAACTTAGTTTGACTTTCAAACTAAGGGGGGGTAATACCTGATCCTTTCAGCTTTCTGGGGACGGTGGATTTAGACCTGCTCCTTCCCAGGGTTCCTTCTCTGGCAGATGGCTCTGGCAGTCTCAGTCCTGTGGTTACTCTCTTGGTTGCTGGGGACCCCAAAGGAGTTTTTCTGTATTGCACAGGTTCTGCCACCTGACCTGTCAGCTGTTCACACAGCTTCTGGTCCCAAGTAGGCCTTCTCTGAAAGTAGTGAGTGAGCCTCTTAGTAGCAAGAGTTTTCAGTTAATCCATGTACTCTACTATTTGCACTCAGCTTGAGGAGCAGTACTTCCCAAACTTTATTATTAGGATCACCTGGTGACCGTATTAAAAGCGAAGATTCCAGGATCCTCTCCTAGATGCTTTTACTGAGAATGATCACCAATGAGGCATTTATGATTAGTGAGTATGAGCATTTTCTCTCTAGAAAATTATTTGTCAAAAGGCCTGTGGAATGAACACCTACAGAAATATAACTCAGGGAGTCTGTTAAAAATCTAGATGTTTAGACTCTACCCCACACTTATAACTCCAGATATGAGTGACTTGTGAAAATGATAGTCCAGTTCCTAGGAAAGCACCTTTCACAACAGTAGAGAAAGTAGATCATCAAGACAAAAGTTATTAAACTCATAGACAAAGATGTCAGTGACTGAAAGTAGAAATAGTAAGACAGCAATTGGAATGGTTAAAAGGTGAACAGAGTTTTCTGTGTTTCTAAAAATGTATGCATGATATTTTATTTTGATTTAAACACGTGAAATATGATTTTTTTCTTACTTCACATTAATATCATTGGTTGACACCATTCTACTTTCATTTTCCCAATTGCAAAGCATATTTTACAAGTCAAATCTTATTTTACTCATCGTTTTTCAAGATAGTTATGCTCAGAACTATAAATAACACAAAATACTGAAAACAAAAATAAGACTGCTGTCACCACACAGATGTAATATTTACAAGAACCAGTAGCTATATACAAATCTCTAAACATCATAAAAATGAGGGTTTATGCAAGTGCCATCCAAAAGTGATACATCTTTGAATTAAGCATGGCTCAGTTTCACATATGAGAAATAAATATATTTAATGATAAAACAATTATAAAGGTATACAGATTAATTTTTTTAAGATTTATTTGTTTATTTATACAAGTACTGGGTACAGTCAGAAATGCGGGAGGGCGAGAGAATTCACCAGAGCCAGAGCGGGGAACAGAACAGGCAGACTGACAAAATACACTGCTGAGGGGAGCAGTGGGCGCAGCAGGAGAGGTCTGTCATGCCATTTGGGACCTTCGCCATTGGCTGGGAATTGAACCTGTACTGCAGAGGCTGCGGGCAGCTTCACAACCTAGCGCTCAACCGCTACGCCACCAGGGCAGGCCCAGATTAATTTTTAAGTAGAATAAATAGCACCACTCAAAAATTCCTATCATCTAACTACTTATATAACCTCAAATTAACATTTTATTATATGATTAGAGATTGTTTTTCTTACAAGTGAATGCAATGATTCAGAAATTAATATATTCATTTTGCTATTATTAGACATATCACAATATTGAAAAATCTGTTATTTCAAAAATTAAAAGTCTTGAAAAAAGTGTTTTTGCTAAGATAGGCTAAAAACAGAAACTGACTAAACTTCACAGTTATAAAGGTTACATTTTCAGTCTATGAAGATGGATGCAACTTTTAAAGTCAAATTTTATTTATGGCTTCAGCTTTTAGCTTTATAGCTTACCTGATTATATCTAATAAATATAAGTCACACTGTGAATGGGTACTAAACATTGCCAAAACACTGTAGATTAAATTTATTAGACTAAGGTTATAGAACTAAATATGCTTCATCTACTAGGCCTGCAGTTGTGACAATCTATAGTAGAAAACCATAATTAGTTCTTTATGCCTTCGATTGTACCATTTAACCCAAATGACTAAATTATCCATAGACATACCTGATTGGGAAGAAAATTAACACACTTTCCTCATTTAGTCAAAATTAAGTCTTTAATAAAATAATTAGACATGAATACTTCTAAAATTCAGGTAGAATTAAAATAAACATTATGCCACTTGAGAGGACACAATGGAAAGCTAAATTTAAAGAAATTTTAAATATGGAAAGGATTTTAATTTATTCTTAAATACATCTTAATAGAACATACTACATTTCAAACAAATACAAAAAGTAGGCCAAAATACCTATTACCCTAATTTTCAGGTGAGAACATGCAAGTTCACAGAAGTTAGATGTCTAGCCCAAGACCACATTCTTAGTGAAGGACAGAGCTGAAACTTGCACCCATGTCTTCTGGCTCTAAAATCTTAAAGATTATACTTCAGAGAAAATTCATTGCAGGCATGTTGTTGAAAGAAAACCAAAAGACACAGTGTATGCATAGTCTATATAAATCCTTTAACAATTTTGTGAGCTTCAGGACTTCCACAAACCTCATAGTAGGGTAAATGTCCTTCAATATTTAGCTTCACACTCTAGACCAGAGTCACCCAAAAGAATTATCTGTAATAACAGAGGTGTTCTTTATCTGTACTATCCAAAATGGTACTGAAATAGCCTCAAGGGACTACTGAAAACTTAAAAAGTGTCTAATGTGACTGAAGATATAAATTTCAATCTTATCTAATTTTAACTAGTTTTAATTAAAATTACCATATGTGACTATTCTTAACTTACTGGACAGCGCAGTCATAAACAATATAGTGTTGTAGTTTTGAGACCTCTTCTTCCAATGTACAGCAAAAAAACATAAAAACATAAAAAAGAAATAACTAAAATGTGAAATAAGAGTCATCTCTGTAGCACAAGAAGCATTCAAAAGACACAAAAGAACTCAACTACAGGCCAACTAAGCTTGGTGTCTGTAAGAAGGCAGGGTCAGCTGGGAGTACCCAAGCTGGGAAGTTCAGAAAATTGAAAAATGATCCACAACAGCTTGCACAATACGACAAATTACATCATACTCAAAGAAGGGTCAGTTGTCCTAATCTCAAAGCAGAAGCAAGCAAGCATGGCCTAGAAGTAAAGACATGAGCCATGTTATCAGCTGGCTTAGTGACTGGGTTTTCCATGTTGCTGGTATCTCACAAGAGCCCTGAATTATAAATATAAGACCTAGCTCTAATCTGTGCATTGTGGGGGGTTATAAAATAAGATGGGGTAAAATCAGATGATAGGGAAAAAAGAAAAAAAAACAAGCTTTACAAATGTCAGTAAATACTACAAACAAAATCTATCTAGATGCTTGCTCCAATAGGTACAACTTAAAAATGACATGGAAATCTTAACAATAAGATTGACAACTAACTTCAGGAATAGAATAACCAATACAGCTAACATAATTAAAAGGGAATTATAGGCAAAGATTTCTAATAAATAATTCAAAAATGAAATAATAAAAAAACACCAGGAAAAGAGAATCATTTGCATGTATACACACAAAACCAGTGTGTTAAAGTAACAATCACACAATGACTCTTACAATAACAACATGCTGTCCACAATGTAGACAATAATTTGTCTACATTTACACATTATAATGGTACTAAAGTAAATACTCAGTGCACCTTTCACAGTTCATTCTTTTATAACCACAAGGCTCATGACTACATTTAATTGACTCACTTTCTGATGTTCATTTCCATTTCCAGAGACATCACATTTTGAAATTAATTGACAATGTAGTGATAGAAAAGACTGAAGTGCACTATCGTCTTAACTTCTTACCATTCAGAGGTACATACATGTAACTTAAACTCTTTGACTTGTTCACTACATTTATACTGAAATATTTTGCCAAGTTGCACAATTGTTATAATAATAGTGGGCAATAAATATATCCATCAGTGTATTTGTATCTAAGGATTTTCTTCTAGACTTAGACTTTCCTTGATCTCCACTATACTTTTCTGTGTGCAGGATTCTTCTGGCTGAATGTCAGTCCATATGACTTGGCTCCTTTCATGTGCTCTTAAATGTCCTTACTCCATGCCTTACTAATAGGTCAAACTTAAGGCTTATCATATGGCAAATATTTTGGCAAGCACTCAGGTACTGTTCCCTGAATCACCTGCTGCACCTACTGCAGGTTTTTCCTCCTGAGCAACTTGCAGTGCCCACTCCTCCTCTGCTTGGCTTACTGTTAAGATCTGACCCGGATCTCTCACCCACCAAGGTAGTTGCCTACTCACCCTGCCTAGCAACTCTTACCACCAGAGACCCAATGCTGACAGGTCTATTCACTCTGCAATGCTGTCTGGGAAAACAGCACAGGAGTGACCTTTTATTTTTATGATATTTATTTATTTGTTTATTTATTTATAGAAGAACTGGGGTGCAGGCCAGAGGTGCAGGGGCTGGGGGGGGAGGTTAGAGGACTCACTAGAGACAGAGTGGGGAGCAGAACAGGTGGATCTACTGAAATACACTGCTAAGAGGAGCAGCAGGCCAACCAGGAGAGGTCTGCTGTGCCATATGTAGGTTAGCTCCCTGGCAGAACCCAGGCCAGTGCCATGATAGCGCTGAGACCTAACCCCTACACACCACCAAGGAGACCTCCAGGAGAGACCTCTCTGTGTCTTTGCAGAACTCTTTTTTTATTTCTAGAAACCTCTCACAATATTACCTGCCCCCCCCAAAAAAAAATAGCTGTGTTAACAAAGAAGAATGAGAAAAAGAAGAGGAAGGGGGTGGGTAAAAGCAGCAAAGGAGCAAGAGAAGGAAATTGAAAGTTATAACAGAGTTATATTAAAGACTATAATTAAAGGTGAACTTGCAGATACATAATTTTCTCTGAGAAAGATGTTAGAAGTCACCTTGAAATTGAACCTTCTCTTTTGCATATTTAGTGAATGATCCTGCTCTACTTGAGGAAACATATGGGAAATGAGGTGTCATAATTTACGTGTAGCCGTTCAAGGATTTTGCATTGTTTATTCTTGATTTATTGAAGAAAGGATCAATAGCACTTTCTGTTTCCAGCTATTATTTCAGCAAATAACAGTGTAACCTTGCTTGGATTCAGTGCCCCCAAAACAAAAAGAAATACAATTCATTAGTTTGCCTTTCATGAAGTGTCCCAGATGGGTACTTTGGTGGACAGACTGCAGAGTGGGTGAGTGTAGGGTAAGGTAAAAGGTATCAGGCTTTTCTGCTCTCCCGCCATTAGGATAGATGAGAGAACCCTGCGGTCCTGAGTGCATGCCTGATGGCGGGCACCTGGAGTAGGGTGAGGACATAGGTAGATGGGATCCAACTGGGCTTTTAAGGGCAGCATCACAGGACGCCAGCAGAAGCTGAGAGAGAAGCAAGAGAAGCAGAAGCTGAGAGAAGGCGGGACAACCCAGAGTGAAGACCTGCTGGGGGCTGGGAGGCTTGCCAGCCTCCCGACCCTCCAGCGCCCCTGCCTGCAGTGTACCTGGTAATCCCAATGAAAACCTGCACTGTGTCCAATCCTGCATTTACAGTGAGATACAGAAGAGGCCCCCCTATCTTTCTTTTGGAATTTACTTTGTACCTCGTTTGACAATATTAAATCTTGGCCATTTTATAAAATCATAATTATGTATACCTCAAATGAGGAAATCCACTGTTTTTATATGTTTACCAGTTAGTTAAGATAGCATTGCTTTATGTATAGCTTTTCCAACAATAATTTTTATATTGGTTGCTTATAATTACATATGTTTAAGGACCAAATCAATTATATCTAATGTTATTTCACAAAATCACATAGCCCTACACGCTATAAGAATTTTGTCAATTTCCATTACATTCTCTGGATAACTTACTTGGCTTCATTTGAGAAAAATTTATTTTCTAATTCACTGATAAACTCTATTTCCCTAAGGATTTGAACTCTTGGATAACAAAGTCATAGAGAAATATAGCAAGTCAATGACAGAATTAGCAAAGCTTTGCAAAAAACAATGAAAAGGTAGGGGTTTCTTTAATGGCCCAACACTAAAGGAATAATGAAATAAATCATGGGACATTAACCCAGGGAAATATTTTGCATATATTTGAACTATATCTGTGAGAAATTAATTATAATATAGGTGAAATATGCATGCTGGCTAAAAAATAAATAGAGCTTGATATTACATGTACACCACTGGGAAAAGCCCTAAAGATAGCTGTAGAATTTATAAAAGCTGGAAGGGAATAGACTAAAGAGTAAAAGACACTGTTTTTGAATAATAAACTTTAGAGTGTGCTTTTCCTCTTTTTTGCATTTTTCAACTTTTCTGTAGCAAAAAAGCAAAATAAGCTTTTAAAATGAGAAACTATACAGCCTTTCTCCTTCAGTCAGATTTCCCCAGTGTCACTTTGTTACTTTATAAGAACAGCATTTTCTGATTTGGTAGATAACCGCAAAAGATGGGAAAACAAATATAAAAACCAAATTAACATACCGAATAAGGATAGGTTAGAAAACAATGAAGCCACAATAAATTCACTCTCTGGTTGGCTGTATAGTAAAATGAGTTTCTCAAACTGAGGATTGTACCACATTGTCTCAGGGGTTAGGAGTTCTAGGAAAATGTAAAAGTTTACTTTTCATCTTTAAGTCTTAAAACCAATTTGTCAGGCTTAAAGGCAAACCTACTCTTTTTTGGTAATAATTACCCTGTGCAAGACATGTAAAAAGCATAAGCCTTTAGTTTTAAGTCGATGTTGCTCAAACTAGCAAACCTTGCAATTTTCAGTGATTAATAAAGAAATTAAACATTTGCAGGCTTGTGAATTCCAAATTGTCTTAAGAATAAAAATAATCAGAGGTATTAAATATATAACTTCTCATGCCTCACCACCCAGAGAGTCAGCAATCTCAGTAGGGACTATGTAATGTAAAATTTAAGAATTACTTGGAATATTTTTTCTCACCAAGCAAATTAGGCAAATGCTAAAGGAAATTGTCCTCCAGTATAACACTCAGAGGAGTTGATTTTCTTCCCAAAGGTCAGAGGCAAGAGAGAGAGATCTCTTGCCTCAAAAACCCACAGAAGGCCATTCCCACCATTCGGTGTCAAAAATATCTAACCAAACTCACTTAAGTGTATCACAGCATGATGCAGGCAATGTACATCAGTGAAACTCAAGGTTTTGCATGTAGGATTACCATTTGCAATTCAACATCCATTATAGTGACTTTTGCTAGTCTAAATGGAACTGTCCCGCCTCTGCATATAAGACAGAGTTGAAGAAGAAGTTAATAAACTCAAATATTTGAGTTTTAGGACATTTGGGGAAATTTTAACAGGCAATAAAGAACATATTGGAATTTATTACTGCTATAAAAAACAGCATTTGGTCTAATGTAAAATCAAGCTTTTCAGCATGAATCAAAACAAAGGAATATTTTCCTCTTTTTCTTGATTCTAATTCACTCTGAAGGCTTGCTTCTGAGACTTGGCTTAATGCTTGTAAAAGACTTGGAAAAATATGTCATGAAATGGATCCATTTTAAATATCGTGGGGATTTGCTGGCTTGTTCACTGTTGGCACTTGAAGGTTCCCAATCAATTATCTAAAGGCCAGTGGACCTCACTAAATCCCAATGACTACTTTTATATAGATTGCAGATTGCACTATCCAATGGAAATTTAAAGGCCATAGCTTGAAAAGCTTAAAAGCAACTGTCTTTTATCTTCCGGGTCCAAGAAACTTCCCATTTGTGCTGTGCATTTGGGCCTCTAGGCTGCCTCTGATACCCCGTCTATAGAACCTTGGGGCAGCTGGTGGCTTGGAGGAATCTGCTCCCCCTGGTTTTATTTCCACAACCCCAATTTACCCAACTTCAGATGCATAGATATGTGGATCTCCAATGTTCTGACACATGAGCAGAAGATACCCCACTGGCTCATAAGTGATCAATTAGTCAGTTTTTAAAGGAGATATAAGGTTAAGGAGGCTTAAACCTTCGTGGCTGATACTAAATATAAAAAGAATTCAAAACTCAACAACAAAACCTGACTAATCAATGGGCAAAAGATCTAAACACACTTCTCCAAAGAAGTCATATAGACAGACAACCGGCACAGAAAAAGATATCATTAGGGAGAAGTAAATCAAAGACAACAAAGAGCTATCGCCTCATATCTGTTAGAGTAGTTATTATCAAGAATACTGGAAATATGGGAAAAAGGGAACCCTGTACATTATTGGTGGCAGACATTATGAGAAACAATATGGAGATTCCTCAAATTAAAAATAGAAATTCCATATGATCCAATTATCCCACGTTTGAGTATTTATCAGAAGAATATGAAAACATTGATTTGAAGACATATATATGCCCCACGTTTACTGTACCATTATTCACAATAGGCAAGTCTTAAGAGACAAACTAAGTGCCCATGCATACTAAGTGCCCATGTTGGATTAAAAAAACATGTGACACACATACACAATGGCATTCTATTCTGCCTATGTTAAAAAAAAAAAAAAAAAAAGAGGAAATCCTGTCTCAGGTAGCTACATAAATAAAGGTGACTTCACTGAAATAAGGATACAGTCAATAGACCTTGTCTGAAAACAGAAAAGGGAAGGTATTACATGTAAAGTTCTAACATATTGAGTCTGAGCTGTCCAATAAATATACTTTTCCACCACCACAAAATGAACTCAGTATTCTATGGATACTGTAGGGTAAATGGAAGTGATCAGGTTTTTTCCTCCCTCCCATCATTAGCATCAATGATCAAAACCTGTGGTCTTGCACGTCTACTTGATGGCGGCGCCTGGAGTAGGGTGAGTGAGTAGGCACACCTGAGTATAGAGGTGGCGCATATAAGGGCAGCAGCAGGAAGCAGAGCTCAAAGCACACCAGAGAGGAGGGGAGGCTGCAGAGGACCGTGAGGCAGAGTGCAGTAGAGGCCAGGAGAAGACCACAGAGCCCAGAAAGAGTGAAGAGTTGCCGGGGCTGGGAGGCCTACCAACCTCCTGGCCCCCACGGCGCTCCTGCCTGCCCTGCAACTTGTCTCTCTGCAATTGGTGTGGAAAGATCATTAAAAGCCTGAAGAAGCCACCAAGGGCTCCAGGACTCCTCCTTGACCTATCTGCCTGGATCATAGAAAACCTGCTCTGTGCCTTGCTGGCCCTACAGATACTAAACAGGTAACCAACAAATTTAACTCAGTTCTGACGTAGTCTACCTGGCTCTAGCTACCAAATCCCCTAGGTTAGAGACTCAGTCCCATAGAGTTCCATCCCCAACTTCAGACGGCAGTAATGAGTTTAGCTCAACTGTGCATCTCACCAACTGATTATGAAATAGAGGTTTCAATGACTCCCTGCTCAGATTCAATTAATTTGCTTGAACGGTCACAAAACTCAGTAAAGCATATTCCTTACTAGATCACTAGTTTATTATAAAGGATACAATTGAGTGGCCAAATGGAGGAGATGCAGAGGACAAGATAGGGGGGTGATGCATGGGTGCATTGGTGAAGCAAACTCTATGGGGACTATACCTGAGGGGGTGGGGGGAAGCAAATATTGTTTAAAAATGAACAATGATGTAAAAAAAAAATTTCAAAGAAGGGGGAATGGAGGCAGAGTTTCCATACCCCCTATGAGCACACCACTCTCCTGATCTCCACTTGTTTAACAGATCAAAAATCATGTGTACCCTTTCCTTTGTGGGTTTATGGAGGTTTCATTACTACATAGATGGTTGCTTAAATTGTCAGTCATTTACTGAATTTAATCTCCAGCTATGCTCCTTCTTATAGGTGGTTTGTGGAGGTGGGGGGGCAGGTAGAGACTGGAAGTTCTACCCTCCAGTCATCACGGTTAACTCTCCTGGCAACCAATCCATCCTCAGATTACTTACAGGCTTTTAAAAAGTACCTTCATTGACATAATAAAAGACACCTGTCTGCTTTCCTCAGTTAGGGAATCCTAAGGGTTTATAGCTCTGTGTGCCAAGAGCTTGGATGAAGACCAAACATATGATTATAAACACTACCACAGATGTCTGTTGGATGCAGAAGAAAAGTTGTTCATGGGCATTTAGATAGACATATATGAGTATTTAGGAGAGAAAGGTTAAAAGTTTTAATCGATTATTTTTGGAACTGAGTGCTGGAAACATTAGGAGGAAGGAAAATCAGCCAGAGCATCATTCAAATGAGAAAACACGAAGGTCAAGAAGAAAATAAGAAGGCATACATGCAAACTGGCACTCATACAAACACAGGCAACCTCGTGTGTGAGGGCTGGATGGCTCGGCCTTCATGAGGAATAAAAAATTTCCACTCCACCTGGCTAAAGCAGTTGCCCATAACAGCATAATTGTAAAGTAGAACAGTCCCCCTGGGAAAGTCATGTGCTGAATGGAAGAAATGGAATAAAGCCAGAAACTCTCTTTTGCATAGAGAGGGTCCTGATATATCACAGCCTTTGATCACTGTTACCCTGTGAGGGGAAAAGGCAGCGGTAGAAGGGGGGGCAAAACAAAACTGGCATTTACAAAATAAATTCTTTCCTTAGAAAAATTAAAATCATCAATGTAATTTGGTGGGGTACTGTGATGGCAGGAAGGCACAAAGCAGGTTCTCTGTGGATCCAAAGACAGGTAAAGGAGGAGTCCTGGAGCCCTCTGTGGCTTTTTCAGGCCTTTAAGTTCCTTTCTACCTCCTTTGCCCCGAGGAAACCAGGTGCAGGCAGGAGAGCAGAGGCCAGGAAGCTCTTTGGGCTAGTTAGGACATTTACGAAAATATTAAAAATTCAATCCTTAGAAAAGAGAAAATCTTCAATATAATTTGGAGGGGCCATGTATTGGCAGGAAGACAAAGAGCAGGGACTACATAGATGAAAGCAAAAGGGTAAGGGAGGATTCCAACAGGAGTCCCGCGCATGCGAGGGCCTGGGGAGGGGGGGAAGCTGAGGGAAGTGGGCTCCCCTCCGCTCCTTTTCCTCTTGGCATTCCCCAAGGGTTCCTCTAGGGTTTTGCAGCAGCCACAGGTTCTAGATCTTCTCTCAGGTGTCAGCTAGAGATGCTTGTTCTTGTGCCCCCTCCCCTGCACCCCAACCATACCACACTCACGTTTTCCCTTGTTGGGCTTGAGTACCCTGAGCCAGGCTCCCAAGCCCCTCCTGCACTGACGCCTCATGTGATAGCCACAGGGGCCAGGGAGGCGAGAGCCTAGGCATTGTCAACTTATCCTGCACCCCCACCCCATATGTTTTTCCGCAGCGCAATACCATCTACCCATAGTTTTCCTTTTGGCAATAGCGAACACTGCATTCAGGACCCACACAAGCAAACAACAAAATACAACACTCGACAACTTAGCCCAGGCAGGGCCCAACCTTGGCAAAAAAGGTTAGATTGTTACGGCGCCTGATGACCTATGAAGCCTGCTGCCACAGGCTCTGTTCATACAACGAAGGAACCTTTGCATTCACTCAGGGCATCTGCAGTCACACGCCAGAGCCATCATGCTCCCTGGCCTACTCAGGCTTTGGTTTCAGCCGCTGCCTTACACTGCATCCACCCCCAGGATGTGTGCTTGTGAGATCCAGGATACTAGACTCTATTGGAGGTAATTGTCTTACCCCTTGGGCTACTCACAGCTGTCACTCCAGCACTGGGCTTGATAGCACCCGTGAGAGCAGTAGACCCCTGCACTAAGGCCAACCCTTTGCTCGTGCATGTGGGTCAGACCCCTGGACACAAGCGCCACTTGTGGCCTCTCATGTACCTCTTCGGCTGTGGCCTCCCCCACAGGCCACGTTCCCCACCTGTGCCCCGAGGATGGGTTCCTCACCAGCTCACCCTTTTTCAAAGTGAACTGGGCATCACCCACAGGTGATTTATAGAGATTCACCTGCTTCCATTTAGCATCTTTCGGCTGCCTGAAAACCGCTGAGGGCTTCCTGCCCCTGGCCCCAGTTTTTTGCTTTATGTAAGTTGGCTTTTTGATAGGCTTCCTGCCTGGCTGCAGCCAACCTCACACAAGGTTGCTCTAGGCCCCTGATGCCCATTGGCAACCCCTGGGTTTTCATCTTTTAGCATGTAGAAATCCCTTCCATCCCCAGGGTACCACAGACATCACTTCACCCTGCCAGGGTTCCCCAGCCTTTCGGTGGGATTGTTAGTCCATTGGTTTTTTTTTTTCCTTGTGTCAGCACTAGGTGCGCTCCAAATGATGAATCATGGTCCCCAGGAGTGTGGGCTGGTCCCCACAGGCTGTTCCCGCCATATGAGGTCCTGTCCTGCAGCTCTCGGATCTTGTCCACCTCTTGCTACTATAGCGCCTCCAGTGTGGTCCTTGACTCCATTTGCAGATCTGTGAGGAATACTCAGCCCCCAGCCCTGCACTGAGCAGAGTCTCTCCACCTGCACTGGGGATTGAGCAGTGCCCAGAGAGAGGAGGCAGCTGCTGAGCACTTCAGGCTCATGGCTTGCCATCACCCAGTCCCTCCTGAGGCTTTGGAGGGCGCCATGCCTGCCTGCAGCTAATCCTGCCGACCCATGCTAAAAGTACAGGCAGGGAGGCATCAGCAGGTTCTCTATGGATCCGGGTAGATGGGTGGAGGAGTCCTGGAGCCCTCGTGGTTCTTTCAGGCTTTTAAAGTTCTCAACAGCATTTGTAGAGAGGCAGCCAGGTGCCGGGCAAGCAGGAGGACCAGGGATGGAGAAGCTGGGAGGCCCCTAGCCCTCAGCAGCTCTCTGGGTGGTTCTCTGGGTTCGGGCAGAGCTGGGCAGGCAGGGGGACCGGGGCCCAAGAGGCTGGCAGGCCTTCTAGCCCCCAGCGTATCTTTACTCTTTCCTTGGGCTCTCTCCGGTGGTCTCCCGTGGGCGCTTCCTCTCAGCCGTGGCTCGTCCTCTCTCGCAGCCACTCTCCAACACACTCCCCGTATGGGCTTCCGTTGCACCTCTGTATGCTCGGCCTCCAGGCTCAGGCGTGCCCGCTTATGCAGGCATGCCCACACCACACTCCAGGTGCCCATCATTAGGCATGTCCACTCGGAGCCTATGGGCCTCCTGCATTCAAGGCTACAGGTGATAGCCATAGAGGCCAGTGGTGCAAAAGCCTGAGCAATCTTCATTTACCTTATAGATAGTCCAATAGAAAGTAAGATCACACAAATTTTAATTCAGTCTGTTAATGTGTATCTGATCCTTGCCCTCCTAAATGAGTCCTGTAACTCCCTACTCCTGAAGGCTAAAAGTTATAATGATAACATGGCTACCCAGAGTGCACAACCTTAAAAGCCCCAGGATTAAGGCATGATAGTTTTAATATCCAGTTCAGGCTTTTGCTTCACTTCCACCACACTATTTTATTCTAAATCACCTCATAAGAGATATGCATATTCATAATGATGGTTTAAAATAAAATCTGGAATTATTTCTTAAGTGGGAATTTGTGAATGAGAGCAAAAATTTAAATTTTTAATTAAAATTTAAAAGGCAGCAGGGTGTTTTACTTTAAATAGAACTACACATTGATGACATTTTATTTCAGTGAATACAGTTTAACATAGACTTTTGAACTTCCATGTAACTTGGCTTTACATATTTTCCAGCCTTTCCTCTCTAATCTAACCAAATAACCAAGTCAATTAAGGAACAACTGGCTAATCCTGTGTTAAATAGTGGGCTTATAGGAAAGAACTTGTCAGTGGGTCTGCCCATATACAGCTCACTCTCAAGTTCCTATGCTATAGTTCCTGATAGATTTTAGATTTCTGGTGACTTCACTCCATGTTGATTTAGGCAGATCACTGATAGAAGGGAACTATCATCTATCTAGTCTAACTTCTAAGAATAAAAAACCCTTCCTAATCCAGGATGCTACACTACTTGCTATAACCACGCCTAAAATTAGGCAAAACCACAGATATTTCTGGCCTATTCTGGCTCTACAACTAATTCTGCTTAGCATTTAACAATTTCTTCAACATTTGAGTCTTTCTTCACTAAAATCTGACTCCAGAGATGAAAACAGCAGGTTAAGAAGAAGTGGCACTTGGGCTGGGGTTTGAAAGATTAAAGTATATACATTTATTTCCAGCTAAGAGCATAAGGAAATGCAAAGAGGTCTGCCCTGGCAATATATGCACCAGAAGATGGGTAACTGGTGTGGGGTTTAATGAACATATTATGTCTAAAGTGAGAACGTGGATTTTAGCAGACTTGATCACAATAGCAAAAAATAATGGCTCCTTTTTATTGAGCAACACTTGCTTAGAAGCCTGCACTGCACTAATAATAAAGATTCTCATTTCACCCACACAGACTCAAGGCAGGCAGTGCTTAATTAGTATCACTTCATAGAAAAGGAAATCAACTGAAATTTGAATCCAGATCTTTCTTACCCCAGAGCATATGGTTTGTATTAAATTGCTTGAACAAGCCATCACACCTTTGGGCACCTTGGGAATCTAAGTCCTGTTTCTCACCTTGTTTCCAGGATAAAATAGGTTATAACTTCCAAAAAATTAACTCACAAATGAGCTTTAGAACACAACCTATTTATGGCTAGATGGAATTGTCTATGCGGCTTAAAATGTCCTTTCATGCAAAATGATGTGTCCTACAGAAATGGAAAATTGCAAGATATGTGGAGTCACAAGGGAAAATATGTGTCCCCATAGGGCATGTTTTCTAATTCTCACCTGCTTGGAAAATATAATTGAGCATTGTTTATCATTTTCTCCATGAATTCATATTTTTCCAAGACCAAAAAGAAGACATTAAAAGACAGCTACACTTCATGAACTTATCATTCACTCATAACATTCACACCCAAACTGGAATTCTGAATCAGCCTCTTTCAAAGTATTTGCCACTGACACCTGTATTACAAAATTTTCTCTGGTTGAAAATGCATGAGTGAATTATTCTCTCCCAGCTAACCTCTTGGCATACACACACACACACACACACACAATCATATTTATAATATTTCCATTAAGCAGTCACAGTTCACCCACCCACAAAATATTTATTGAGACACCCCCTCCCCCCACCTCTAGACACTATGTGAATCACTGGGGTAGGTGCTCCCTGCAGGTCACAGGTGGGTGCAATCCATATGTGTTGCAGTAGAATCACATGCTCTCTTTCAGTTAAAGTCTCTGAATGAGACACTTGTCTCTGCCACAGAACTTACGTGAGCACACTGACAGTTCTTTACATGTGAGAGATTTCAGGTTTCTCCTATTTTCCTATGCATGTTGTACAGTTATTGATTTAAATACACACCCCAAAACAGTATATAAAGGAATGTAGAATTAAAAACTGTGAACACTAACTACTTCAAAATATATATATTGTGTTGTCAAAAGAATTAGTTGACCACAAACCATTAGCTTTCAAAGAGAAACATGAAAATCCTATATTGCTCCTTAAATTATCATTATAACCTTTTGCTTTTAATTATTTACCATTCATAGGAGAGCTATAGTGAAACTTTAATTTTTTATTATATTACTATTTATTGAGGTAACATTGGTTCACATCACCATAGGTGGTTTAAAGGTACAAGTTCATAAAAGAGAAGACATGTTAGCACACCACACTCATCGCTTTGGTTTTTTTGACAGTGATTTTTTTTTTTTTCTGGAACACTGGAAGTATTAAAATTTAAGATTTGTATGCTATTAAAATCAAAGGAATGCTGATTTTTTTTCATTCAAAATACTCATAAATTTGTGAATTTTCCATCACAGCAAGAGTTTTTGCTATAGAAATAAAGAGCAATTCACTTCTATACTGTTAAATGAAAAATGTAACAGTTACTTCTAGATACTTCAAATTGCATCTCTTTGTACCTGAGCTTTTTTTCAGAATAGCTTAAATGTAAACACAATTCTAACCTAAATTTGAAGCTCTTGGTGATTTTTAATACAATGAAATCTGTGCATCATTGATTTATTGCAATGGGACTTAAGCTTTTCCATCTGGAAATCCTGTTGAAAAATATGGCAGTTAATGAGGAAAAGCAGAACAAGTTACTGATGTCCAAAACACTATGGCTGAGAAATGGAGAATTAGAATGAGTCTACCTAGTGTCAAATATTGTCATTACCATTTCTAGCTCCAAGGCCATGGACCCACTTTCAAAGTAAGACTCGTAAGATGGAAAGAGATAATTCATGTGAAGCACTTAGGCCAGTCCTTGGCAAAAATAAGTGCTCAATATGAAAAATCTATCACAAAAAGAATTAATGTAGCTGGCAGTATGCTAAGCCCTTCATATGCTTTATCTCATTTAATCTTCACAACAGCACCAAGAGGTAGTGTTATTATCACCCTCATCAAACATGTAGTGACATTACATTAGAGGGGGCATGTCATACCAAATGCTGGCCCAGATTCCTTTGGTCAATAAAAGGAAACAGTTTGAGGAGAAGGAAAGTAGTTTAATCTGTCAAATTGAGGAGGGCACTGAAAGGCTGCTGTCCTGCCCTTTGGCAGAGGGCAGAGGTGTTTATCCAGAGTTACAAGGGAATAGACTGGGGAGTAGGCAAGGGTCAGCTTGACAATCCTTGCAACACAAGCACCTGGAGGTTTTGGTTGACACCAGCTTGCTATTGCTATCATCTGCTGGTCAGCAATTCAGATGTTTTCTTCCTAGGGATGCTTCTTTCCCTCAAAATGTAAGAAAACAAGTTTGTTAAGCCTAGAGGGTAAAGTAAATGGGAGCGATTATCTAGTGGGATAGAAAGAGAGGCGAGTCCTTTATCACTACATCACCCGGAGAAAGCCTGAGATTTCAGAAGGAAGATTAAGCTTCTTAAAATGAAAAGATCCTAACATGAAAATGTGTCTTGACCAATGTTTAGCAATTCTGGATGCTATAAAATACAAAACTAATTAGGTGAATATTTATAAGCAATTATATCTAATTACAAATATTTCTCAGTCAGTGCTTAATTACGAAGTTCATTTATTATCTGTTAATGTAATTGCATCCTCTCTCCATTTTATGACACATATACAAGCTGTCAGGAAAATGAGGATAGGCAGACTTTAGACCAGTATTAAGTATCTTCTGTGTGCACGGCACTGTGAATGTCCCTGATTGGGGAGGAAAGAATTGAACAAAAGAATAATTTTGTTAAAGATGGGGAAGGCTAATAAGACTAATGCACCACCCCACTGTTAAAGAAAATTAAGGAAATTAAGGAAACAAAGCCCTAATGAAGGGAATTAAAGATACATGGAGGAAAACTAGATTTTGGTGTCATTCATAATATAGTATATGCAGAATTTGAATCACAATGCTATACAGCTAAAACCTATATGCATTATACTTTTACTTCAATAAAAACTAAAAATATAGACCCCATTGTAATAATTAAGATATGTTCTTAAAAACAGTACAGTTAAAGCTTCAAATGAAAGAAAGCTTCTACTTAAATAGCCATTCACAGATTAAATTCATTTGCTCCATTAACATTTCCTTGGGCATTTTTCTTCCAGAGTACTCCTCTGACCTCCTTAAAATTTGTCTGCATCTTTTTTTTCTCAAAATTGCTCCTCAGGCAAATTTCCTATGCTACATCTCCAAGGACAAATAGAGGTGAATTAGATTCCTTAGTAAAATAATAATTTTCCTGGCATTATTAATATCTGCTATCTTTAACAGTGTAGACTACTTTGTCTCTAATAACTGCATTTGACTGATTTATCAATATAGATGAATAATTTGTGTATCTGCATAGCATGTGTTGTCATGGACCACATTTTGTGTCTTGCTCATATATCTGATCTCTACACACAATTTTTTCATAAAATATATATGGAACTTATTGTAAGATTTTAGAAAAAGCAGTGGCCTTAGAACTGAAGGCATCCAGGTCTGCATGCTAGGGTTCTCTTCATTAACAGTGTGACCTTAAGCAAATCTTACCACTCAGATTTGCTTCCTCTTCTTTAAAATTGTAGTAATACTCTTTCCTGTAATTATTATAGAAAATATCTGGAAACTCATATACATATAAATTTTTTAAAATATCTGGTATTATTTCAATCATCTTGATGCAGCTTATTTCATCTTGGAATTTAGTCCTAAAATGTTTCTAAAGAATAAAAGGGTCCTTCAAGTAATTAACTGAAATATGAATTGACAGTCACACCACTGGTGGAATCTCAACTGTTTGAACATTTATCCCCACAAGGTGCTTAATCAATAGCCATGACAGCCGGGAGGAAGTCCCCAATAGAAGTATGGCTTTACCCTTTATTTTTTTCTTCTCTCCCTAAGTTGGACCATGATATTAAAGAGATACATATGGTATTTGCAAACAATGGAGAAGTTTGCACTAGCACAGGGTATCTGGTCCACTAAGCTATAGTTTGCTTCACTCATGTTTGGCACAACAGACCCAGGTCTCCAACCATCCTCCAACCTCCTCTCCAGTGAACCTTCATGGCCCCTCCGTGACCCCTTCTCAGCTATCCCTTAGCTTCCAAGATTGCTCACATCTTTTTTGGTGTGGTTAAGTCATTCTTGCCAGTTAACAATGAACTACTAGATCTGCCAGAACTATCCTGCTCAGGTGAAGTCCACCATCGACAGACAGCTCTACCTGCTTCTGTGGTTCTCTTACATCTACCTCTCCAGGCTGCCACTTCACCCTGAACTTGTGACCTTGGAGCACTTGAACCACTTCTGAGCAACCACCTAGCCAAGCTTGACTAGGCTAGTTGCTGCCTAGCCAGCAACTATCTTCTCAAAAAGCTCTCTCTTGAGTGAGGCTAACACAGCAAGGTGGCTTCAGAGCCCAGCAGCCCTCCTCATTCCCTCGCCCAAGTTTCTTCTAAAGTGTGGGCTAAATGGTAAAAATTAAGCTCCTTTTTCTTTTTTTTTAAATAAAGATTTATATATTTATACAAGAACTGGGGTACAGGCCAGATGCGCAGGAGGGTGAGAGGATTCACCAGAAACAGAGCGGGGAGCAGAACAGACTGATGAAACACACTGCTGAGGGGAGCAGTGGGCAAGACAGGAGAGGTCTGCTGCGCCATGTGGGACCCTCGCCGGCCGGCAGGGATTGAACCCACGCTGCAGGGGTTGCAGACAGCTTCACAGTGCGGTGCTCAACAGCCTGTGTCACCAGGGAGGCCCTAAGCAACTTTTTCTAAAACACACACATACACACACAAACACACACGCAACTATAGGAGGTGATTCATATAATCATTTGTTCATTCGTTTTCATCTCTTCACTAGAATTTATTTCAACGTGAAGAATTGCAACCTTCCTGTTGCGTCGGGCAACACCACACTGACAAAGACAAGGGAGTCATGGAGCAGGCTGCACAAGGTAGGATGCTGCTGAGAGCAAGGTCCTGGCTGTTTTTATTGATAGAATAATCACAGAGCATCAGCTACGTGTGTTAGGAGGACAAGGAGAAAATAATGGTGAAAACTCAGGAATGTCATCTAGTGCTTGGGGGACACGCGTCTGCTGACCATGTTATCAGCTTGATAACTAAGTGTTGTAATTGAAACTAGTCCCCAGTCCCCCGGCCATGGTCCTAATCTTATCAACAAGGCTTTCCACTGATCAGCTCTGGGGTACCTTGTCATACATCGGTCTTCGGCCCCCCAGGCGTTCCCGGTCATACCTCTTGATGCACACCCTTCCCAGAGCAATCGAGCTTTCTGCTCTTGATTGATATAAAAGACACCTTGTAAGGGTTTGCTCATATGACTGTGACTGGACAGTCTGACCTTTGTATAGGAATGCAGAACTGCAGGTACCCACAATGGTGGCAAAACAGGCTACTTAAGTCTAGTAGACCCACACCTTCCCATAATTGGCTGGATTAAACTCTCCATTGCTTCCAGACCATGCCAAACTCCTTGCAGTAATATTAAGAGAAGTCATCACTTTTCCCAGAATATATTTGCAGCCTTTATCTCCCATTACATCCCCTTCTAAACATATATGCCCCAACAAAACAAAGCCACTGGATTTTCTGCAAACTCAGTATACATTTTAATCCTCTTTCACTTTATAATACCGTTCTTTTAACCTGGGATGACTTCCTCCCCTTCTCCATGTACATCATACCATTCCACTTCTAAGACGCAGTTAAAATGCTTCCCTTATTGGTAACCCCCTCCCCCCACCAGACTTCCTACTATAAAACACCGTTTCAGATTTACCCCCTTGATCACCTCTCCAATCATCCTGAGGGTTAATGACTGCTTATCAAGCATGTTGATAAGCAGATTTTTTTGTTAGGCTAAAACGTGGACTAGGTAATTTCAAAGATCCTTTGTGATAAACTCAGTAAAATGTTTCCAAGCTTAGAGCAGCAAATTATCAACCTAAGATCAACATTAACTTTAATACTGACTCAAAACCATGTCACAGCTACAGACTTGCCTACTTTGAACTTTATTTCTAAATTTGACAGTCACTTTTCAGTCCATAACCAAAACTTTATAGTTCAGAATTTGTTAAGGCAAATTGTTCTAAAAAGTTGTATAGAATTGTTTTGTTTTTTAACACCCATTCTATTTGAACAGCAAACTATGTTTATATAACTAAGTAGGTCTAGGGAGCTTAATACTCATGGCTCTATTTTATTTTGTGTACATTGGGAAGTGCTAAGTTACTCTTAGACCCCTACTTCTGTAAGGAAAGTAAGATGGACCTCATCATTTCTTATTGTGATAGAGTGATATATGCTAATGTATAAAATAGTCACAGCCTCCTTCACTGCCCTACCCTTGCTTAGTTTCTGAGCCTTTCATCATATGGATCCTTGTGTTGGTCAGAATTGTGGTATAGATTTCACATGGAAATATTTTAAAAACCTGGATTACTATCAACACAGACAGATTCCATTCTTGGGAGAAAATAATAGACTTGGAAAAGAAGGCAGATAGAGAAGCAAATAAGAAGACCAAGAGTGATCTCAATTTTCTGAGAGTTTTTGGAAAGAATGAAAGAAAAAAAATGTGGGGATAGGCAAATAAGCCAAGAGGAGTTTCTGTGCCTTACTATGAAGTATGGGTTTCATTTGGGGAGAAAAATTGGGATCCTTCTGATTGTACTGAAGTTGATTAAAGGGCAGTGAGACTGGAGACAAGGAACCATAGAAGATTTTTAGATTAGTCCGGGTGAGGAGTGATGAGGCTCTGACATGACACAGAGTTGGGAAGGAGGAAATTAATGATGAAGTAGAGAAAACGGAAGGCAGCAGCCTTCCTATGAAAACAGACTGGAAGATGGTTGCATGAACAGATTTTTAGGATAGTTTGTGGCTCTTTGTGTGATGATAACTTTGCATTTTTTAACAATACTCACAAAAATTTCTCTATTTTCTACTTTTGGGTTGAGTTCCGCATTGCCTGCCACTCCCTGAGATACCATCTTGTTAAAATGCACCAGGTGCAAGTGCAGCTTTATTCAGCTAACCTGCTGTGATACTCACTCTCACTGCAATACTCTTTCTCTTTCGTGGCTTATCTTTCGGTAGATTATATTCCCTATGAGAATATGGATTCTGTCATAATCATTTTGGTTAACTCCATCATCTAGGACAATAGCTAGTAAGTATAAGGCGTTCAATAAACATTGAGTGAATAAATGAATGACCATAATGCCAGAAATTTTGAACCAACTTTAGTTATGATAACATGAAGGAAAGCAAGTCTTACAGTAGAAAATTTCTTCGGAGTTTGGGACCAGTTATGTAACAATATTTTTTTCCCCAAAGGTAAGAACAGACACCACCTACATTTCTCTCCAGCAGTGATTTGCCTTCTTGCATGGACAAATTACACATCAGAACACCCACACACAGTACCTTGCAAAAGAGAACAAATATGATATACAAAGCATTCTGCTAATTGTAGGGGAGAAAAGGCACAAAATAGATAGTAGAGATAATAAAAGTGCTGATGTCTATAATTTACTGCACCTATGTGATAATCCTCTACAGTTACAGACTGCATTTTTCCCAAAAGCTCAATATATTCAAATCAGATAGAGTTACATTCTTAAATTTCCTTGAGATTCAGTGGTCAGGCTAACATCAATTAAGTATTCAAGCTTAGCCTGCCCCAAATTGAACTGGTCACTGGCAATTTTTCTAGCACACTAAGCAGCACAGTTGACAAAAGATTATTTGAGTGACCATTCAGAATCTTCTATTGGCATCATTAACTTGTAATGAAGCCAACATCTGTTCTGATAATTTGCATAAAATTGCTACTAAAGCTTTTCTGGAAATGCTTAATGATTGCACAACTAACTCAATGCAGTGTTATTGCTAGAACAATCAACAGAAAAACTGCAATTTTTTTCTTTGGATTGATGGACAACCACGTAAATGATTTATTTTTAGAAACATAATTGATTTTGAATAGACTGGTCATTGGTATCAACACAACTGTTACATACTGCTGTTGTGCAAACAACCCTCCAAGCAAGGATTGTTGCTAACACATCAGCCTTTTTTTATTGTCATTATTTATTGTTATTTGTTACTTGTTAGGGTCTGCCTCCAATATGACAACTGTCAAAATTCAGCAGTGCCTCCACTTGGGAAAGATACTGTAAAAACAATCAAACTTCCATTTTGCTATTGTTTTCAACACTCCGTTTCCATCCCCAAGTACTGGAATAACTTCATGCTTCGCAGCAGGATTTTAGAACTCATTATAATATAAATACTTGTCTAGTGTTAGATGAATCACCCAGGCACTCTTTCTCTATATCAATATTACCTCAGTTTTAATTGCATGTATGTGTGCCTCTGTCTGCCCATCTAAAATAATTGGAGGGTGTAGGGACAGGAGCGGCCACTGAGCAGCTTTTCGAAGATCCCATGCCGAGAGGGTAAAGGAGGAGTCAGAGGCCTCAGTGGCTTTTGCAGGTCTTTTATTTAGATTTACCAGGCATATGGCAGGCAGGGGCGCTGGGGGACCGGGAGGCTGGCAGGCCTCCCAGCCCCCAGCAAACCTTCACTCTCTCTGGGCTCACTCTGGCGTTCTCGCTGCTTCTCTTCTTCTCTTGGCTTCCATTCATTCTTGGCTTCTGCTGGCGTCCCCGTGACGCCGCCCTTATAAACGCAGTCTCTCAGCCCAGGTGTCCCCACTCCGGGTGCCCGCCACCAGGCCTGCATTCAGGACCACAGGGTTCCCTCAGCTACCCTAATGGCGGGAGGGCAGAAAAGCCTTACCCTACAGAGGGGAGGAAAGAAAAGGAGTAGGGAAGGAAGGAAAAGAGCCAAGGGAGGAAAGAAAAAGTGAAGTGAGGGAAAGGAAACTAGGCAAGGAAGTAGAGAGGAAAATAGAAGAAAATATAAACAATCAGGACCACATCAAACTAAAAATCTGCTGAGCAAAAGAAACCATCATTAAAAAAAAAGATACCATTCTGAATAGGAGAAACATTTGCCGGCCATCTATCTGACAAGGGGCTGATATCAAAAATCTATAAAGAATTATATAACTTAACAAAAAAAATAATAAAAATGGGCAGAAGAGCTAAATAGGCACTTTTCCAGATACACACATGGCCAGCAGGCACGGGGAAATGCTCATCATCATTTATCGACAGAGAAATGCAAATCAAAGCCACAGCGAGAGAACCAGCTCACACCTGTGAGAATGGCGCATATGAAAAACACCAGAACAAGTGAAGGCAAGGGTGTGAAGAAAAAGGGACCCTCTAACGCTGTTGGTGGCGATGTCGACTAGTCCAGCCCCTCTGGAAAACAGTACAGAGATTTCTCATATTAAAAATGGATCTGCTGGGCCTCCCTGGTGATGCAAGGGGTTGAGCACAGGGCGATGCAGCTACCCACAGCCTTCACAGCACAATTTCCATCCCCAGCCAGGGAGCAACCCACACGGGCAGCAGACCTCGCCTGCTCCCCCCGCTGCTCCCCTCAGCAGTGTATTTCGGTGCAGGCAGGGGTGCTGGGGGGCAAGTGTGCACTCTAGCTGGGCTCTCCCGCGTGTCTTCTTTCCCCTTCCTTCTCCTTCTTTCTTCTTCCTCCTCCTCCCCCCCTTCCTCCTCTTCTTCTTCCTCTTCTTCTTTCTCCTCTTCTTCCTCTTCTTCTTCCTCTTCCTTTTCTTCTTCCTCCTCTTCCTCGTTCCTTCTTCTCTATCTCTCCTCTCTTCTCTCTCTCTCTCCACACACACCCCACTCCAGATGCCTGCCATCAGGCATGCATTTGGGACCACAGGGCTCCATCATCTATCCTAATGGCGGGAGGGCAGAAAAGCCTGATACTTTTTACCTTTCCCTACAGTATTCTACCCTAACACTCCGAAACATTCAAAGGGAAACATGCACTCCCATATTCACTGCAGAATTTTTTACAGTAGCCAAGCTACGGAAACAATGTAAGTGCCCAAATGAGTGGGTGAGTGGACCAGGGATATACATGAGATATACATGTACATATATATGTGTATGTGCATGTGCACGTATAATATATAATGGAGTAACATTCAAATATATAGTGGAATATATATATTTAATGGAATAGTCAACTATCTGAAAAGATAAACTCTTGCCACTTGTGACAACATAGATGGAGCGAAAGGGGATTATGCTAAGTGAAATAAGTTGGAAGGAGACGAACAAATACTAGATAATGTCATTTACATGTGGAATATAGAGAAACCAAACAAAGGGTTCAGGTAAAAGCAAAGTAACAAGGAACTCCAGAAAATGGACCTCTGGAACTCAGGTTACCAGAGAGGGAGGGGGAGAAGTGGGGCTGGAGCTCAAGAGACTAGGTGGTAGATTAGGGATGTGGTGGTGGGTGTGGTGTGGTAACAACACCTGAGGGGGGAGCGGGGAATGAAATGATTCACCTGAGACAGAGCAGGGAGCAGAACAGGCAGGTTGACCGAACTACACTGCTGAGGGGAGCAGCGGGTGAGACGGGAGAGGTCTGCTGTGCCATGTGGGTCAGCTCCCTCGCCAGGGATCTGCACTCGTGCTGCAGTGGCTGTTAATAGCTTCATGGTGCTGAGATTTAACGCTTTGCACCATCAGGGAGGCCCCATTGTAATTTCTTAAACTCTGAGAAGCAAATGTTCAAAATTTCAGAGAAAATATATGCATTAAAAAATAGGAAAAAAAAAACCCAAAAACTCAAGAACATAAGATGCTAAAAAATATACTTGAGCCTGATGAGAAGAAATGGAGAAAATACCTGGACAATTTTAAGAGATATAGTTAAGAAAACTGGGAAGAAGCTATCAGAAACCAGGCTTCAACTCAAAATAAACATTGTCAAGTAACCAATAGAGTTCAAGCAGGAAAATAGTAGCCTCTCAGGGTAATATATCTTCATGCTTCGAGCACAGAGGGAGGAGCATTTGTGCAATTGCTTTATAGGGTATTTGAGCATTGAAAAACGAGTAAACCTGATCACCATTAAATTTCCTTTTATTTTTCAAAAGTGCAAGAATGTAGTGCCTCCTTGGTGGTGCAAGGGGTTAAGGCACAACCTATGAAGCTGTCTGTAGCCAGTGTAGAAAGAGTTCAATTCTGGCCGGCCAGGGAGCTACCAACATGGAGCAACCCACACGGAGCAGCAGACTTTTCCTATCTCACCTGCTGCTCCCCTTAGCAGTGTATTTCAGCCACTCTGCCTGTTCTGTTCCCCTCTGTCTCTGGTAAATCCTCTCAACCCCCACAGCTCTGGTCTATACCCCAGTTCTTGTATGCATAAATAAATCTTTTTTTAAAAAGTGTATGAATATAGCCCCAGGGGGTTATAGCCTATAAGATAAAAAGATGAAAGAGAAATATCACAACTAAAGAAATCCAGTGGAAGGGTAAGCTAAACCTCACACATCTCACTGGGTCTTAAGAACATTACTATTTTGTCATGTGAAAACAGGTTTAGATTTGAAATAAACTTTTAAAAATAATATTAATTGCAAATTACTTCTGCAGTGATAGTCTTAGGAAGGGTGATTCATCATACATGAGAGTCAGGAAGAATTCTGGAGATAGTAAAACTGGCCAGGGTTTGTTTTACAAAAAAAATCAGGACTTAGCCCACAAAGGTGTTTTTATTCAAAAAGGTTTCTATATTTACAATCTTATTATCTAAAATACTTCAATTTATTAGATGAGGGGACCGAGTTAAGAAAAATTGGCACTCAGTCACTTAGTTAATGATGACAGGTTTACAAAAACAAGATTTCAATCTAGATTTTCAGATTCAACTGTCAACTGATTTTAAAGCTTAAATTTTTAAGATGAGAATTAGACTAAGAAAAAACTTTTCTGACATTGTTCTTTAAACTGACATTTAAAACTTTACATTCCAAACATTTCAAGAAACTACATTTTACCATAGGATAATTGTACATGTATTTTTACTTCGCTTAGGGCTTTCCTAATCCACAGACCCTTTATTTTTCCAATTATGAATCACACCCAGGTGGTGAGATATGGAAATCTTGTGAATATATTGAAAGTCAGGATTTAATCATCTGTGTACTTGTGAACTATTCCAACATTAAATATATTTACGCCCACATTAGCTAATCTTATATAATTATCATGCTTAAGTTTCTCTTATAATTGAAGATTGTGATTCCTTTCCCCCATAAATGAATGTGAACTTAACATTATGGAAATTTCATGATAATGTATTTCTGCTTTAGTGTGTAATACTGTTACTACTCAACCACCTTCAAAAAAACTATATAGAAGAGAGACATTTATTAACAATTTGAGTAAATTAAATAAAAATATAAAAATATGATCTATAGCATGACCTTAAATATAAAATATAAACAAAAATGCATCGATGTAAGACCCTATATCAAAATGTTAACAGTATGAAATTATCTTTCCAAATACCAAATTTTCTACAGTGATCATGTATTTCACGGCAACAAAAATAATTTTATACAGATTGAAATGAAACTAAAAAACAAAAACGTGAAAATCTGATTTTCTAAATTGAATCAAAAACTGCTCTATTCTCCATTTATATGGATAAAATTAATATTTTATATATACAAATACATTTATAAATGTTATTGTGTACTTCTATAGAAGGCATTGTATGTTTTCTATGACCCCTTGACTCATCCATAAGTAACTGAACAATCTCATCAAGTTTCAAGTAGATGTGAAGGCTGAATGTTCATTGCTTTAATGCTAATGTAGTACCTGGCATTAAGAAATTTACTTACCATATGTTTTCCTTTTGCTTCCCAACTTCCTGTGCTGCTTTTCAAATTATGAAGAAAGTTTCTGGATCTTATTCAGCTTAAATCCAGCTGGAGATCATTTTCAAACTAATATGCAACTGACATGAACATTAAATTTATGAATTTTTTAAAAAGAAATATTCTGATGACTTCATTTATAGAGATCATTGCTTATCAAAAATTATAGGTCCCTTGGTTTTCCAAATTGCTGTTTCTTGTCTAATTTTGCCTGATAAAATAGTTTTTCAGGCACAGAAAGGTTTATTCTAAGAAATACTGTCAATATTACAGATATTTTCCATTATAACTAAATGAAATAAAAGAAAACCTATGAGAGAAACTAAAATTGGTACTTAACCTGGAATTTTGTCATGGTTCTCGAACATTTTAAAAAATTGATTTGCTGATACGTATTCTAATTTAAAGTATGTTTATAAATTTTACACAAGTACATGGTAATGACCAATTAAAAAATGGTCACCTATTTAAGAAAACTGTACACTTCTCAAATAAAAATGTGTGCACCTTGAAAAGCCTATGCAAAAAAAAAAAAAAAAAAGCAAGACAAAATTTCATGTGCCATAACTAAAAATGTATAGACATGCACTTCGACTTCGATGGATTCCCCAGGCATATTAGTAGTCAACTTTGAAATTATAAATTAAGCAGCATATTCATCACAAAGAGTACTTCAGTTTGGGTATCCACTGACATCTAGAACACCAAAAAATAGGATTCCTAAATACCTAGTTCAGTCTTCATTGCTTTCCCTATCAGTCTTCTCATTTCTAAGCTCCTACATTCAATTAACATGTATTCTTATATATCGTCTCTCCATACAATTTACTTTGCTTCTGGACATGGGCAAGTAAATATTAGCTCTTCCTCAGTGATGATGGCAGAGTAACAGTGTACATGAAGACAAGACAGGATATTCTGACTCCAGTAATTCTCTGTTCTGTTGTGCTTATAATCTTCTGATGGGCAGACTCTTCAGATGATCCTCGATGAGCCATATCTTCTTGTAGTCATGCTCTTGTATACTTTTTTCTTGGTTATGGACTGGACAAAATCACTTGGTTTCTCAATTGTCTTGTTAGCAATTAGGCTAACAAGGCTCTTTCTGGCAAGCTGCCTTGTGGTAAGGTGCCTCTCTAATGGAGAAGTCCATGTGGCAAAAAGCTGAAGGATGTCTCTCCCAAACAGTAAGGAACTGAGACCCTCATTCCACAGCCTGCAAGTAACACAAACTTGAGGAAGAACCTTTCCTACCCGAGCCTTCACTTGAGACCGTAGTCCTAGCTCAGTACTTCAACTGCAGTCCTATGGGAGACTCTGAAACAGAGGACCTAGTTAAGCCATGTCTGACTCCTAACCCACAAATATGGTGAGATAATTAGGTGGTGTTTTAAGAAGCTATGTCTGCGGTTGTTACAAGGAACAGGTGACTCAAATTTTGAGTTCGTAATTTACGGTTTTGTTTTTCTAGTTCTCAAGTTTGGCTCTTATGCAATTTACATTTTTTTAGCTTGCAATTCTATATTGAAAATTTCAGTCTTTTATCTCCTTGAACATAGTAAATAGTTTATTTCACAATACAAATTCTGGTACCCTCTTTGATCTACCTATTGTTTTCATTTGTTTTCATTTCTGTTGTCTTTTTCCTCCTTGACTCAGTTAGTCTATGCAGATATTTAATTTATAAAAGTGGTTGCAGAAATAATTAGAAGCCTAAGAGAATGTTCTCTTTCTTCAGATTTGCGTCTTTCAAATACCTAGAGGCACTGGAAATCTCAGGTCACCTTAATCAATTTTATAAATTTAAGATTTTTCAGAGCTGGGCCTCCCCAGTGGTGCAAGGGATTGAGCGCAGTGCTGTGAAGCTGTCCAGTCTCTGCAGCGCAGCTTCGATTCCCGGCTGGGCAGGGAGAAACCCACATGGCGCAGTAGACCTCTCCTGTCTTACCCGCTGCTCCCCTCAGCAGTGTTTTAGGTAGTTCTGCCTGTTCTGTCTCTGGTGAATTCTCTCACCCTCCCACACCTCTGGCCTATAACCCAGTTCTTGTATAAATAAATAAATAAATCTTAAAAAAAAAAAAAGATTTTTCAGAGCTAAATAGATGACTTCATGTGTAAATGGCATGTGAATGTTATAATCTAGTTTATCCTTACCCCTGGGATGTGGTCTTTTGGTCTCAAATCAGAGTCCCAACCTTGGAGATCCTGTACTCTAACTTTTGCCCTTCTGGTTTTAGAAGATCATTAAAACATAAATCATCCTCTCAGCCTCTTATTTGTTAGCAAAATTCCCCCATCGAGCAAAAAGCAGGACAATACAGGATCACTGTCTCGATTTCCACTTCTTCCAGATTATAGCTAACCGTGTTAGCGCTCTAATGCCTTCAAGTCAAGCTTGTTTTATTTAATCAGATGTTACAGCAGGAAAATTGGATTCAACAGTCTGCCATATTTGGAAGCAGAAGTTGAAGTGCTGGAGTTTTTTTTTGATGAGTTACCTCACAGCACTCTAGCAGTTCTATTTGAAACTCCATTTGGACAGCTTCTCTAGTCTGATAATGGCTCAAGTCTATAAGAGCACTCCAACATTCGTCTAGAGTGGGTAGTGTAGTGCGGTAGAAAACCCAATTTAGGCTAGAAAGGGAAACTACTTATGGTGTCCAAATATTCTCTGGTTGTCAATTCTGGTTCTATAAAAATGAATAAATTTCTTCCAATCTCACAAGGAAGCTGTCAAAACAAATCAGAACTCACTTAGTCCTTCATTTAGTAGAGCAGAAACAGAGGTTCCCAGATTTTGCCAGATAATTATATATAGCCTCCTCTAACTTAAAAACAAGATTTAATTATCTCAAATGAAATTAAATTCCTCCTAATATATCCTTACTAGGTTTTTTTTGGCGAGAAAACACATTTCAAAAGCCTAAAAATTAATTAAAAAGGTTGAATTCGGCGAGCAATTATTTATTCATTTATTTATTTATTCATTCATTCATTCATTCAAGAACCGGGGTATAGGCCAGATGCACAGGAGGGTGAGAGGATTCACCAGAGACAGAACAGGGAACAGAACAGGCAGACTGGCGAAACACACTGCTGAGGGGAGCAGTGGGCAAGACAGGAGAGGTCTGCTTGCCATGTGGGTGGTTGCTCCACGGCTGGTGGGATCAAACCAGCACTGCAGAGCAATAATAATAGTAATCTGGCCATTGGGCGGGGTGGGGGGGGTGTCACAAAATCAATGCCTCGAGGACAAAACTGTTAACAGAAATTAGCGAGGTAAGTCTAATCGGCAAGATTTTTGTTTTTTTTGGTAAAAAATGTTTCCTTCAATTGCAGAAACAACATGCAATCTACATAAATCAAGTAACTGCCTATTTTCCCAGTAAATCTTGCAGCTTTTCACCACTTCCATACAGTTCCATTCCCTACTCCTTCTGCTTTTGGAAAATGTCTTCGATCAATTACCAGCTCAAATGCAACTTGCTCCAATATGTGTTCCTAGGATTCATAGGGATCAGATAAATTTATGCCACTGTTTTATCATGGTAGCTTTGACTTTTATGATGAATTACTAGAGAATATGGAGTGAAACCACTTGAACTCAAACCCTAGCACTCTTTAATTACATGATCTTCAATAAATTGAGTTTTATTTGCCTTGTTTGTTAACAAGACAGGGAATAGTAGCTAGCTCACAGAATCATTATAATTAAATGAACTAGTGTGTGTGTGTGTATGTATATATATATATACACACATTTGTATATATACAATTGTATATATACATTTGTATGTGTATATATGTGTGAGTGTATATATATATATATATATACACATATACACACACACACACACATATATATATACACAAACATATATATACACACAAACACATTTAGACCAAGCTCTAGAATATAGTGTTATATTAAGTTCTGACCTATAGGCATAGGTATGTATATGTGGAATGTATGTGTTCTCCATTTGTAATTAGAGCGTTGTTACAAGAGAATGAAACCGGTGCTATCATAGAGGTACACATATTCAAAGGATGGGGTAATTAAATATAATCAGCTTAGAAAAAGAAATGGTATTTCAACTGAACCTACATATTTTAATTACATAGTATTTTAAAAGCACTTTCACAAATACTAACTCTTACAATTAATTTCCTGAGATGATTTTGTTTTATGGAAGCAGAAATCAAGGGAGGTAACTCAAATTCTTCTCTTAAATTAGAAAGTGAGAGCCAAGATTAGTAATAATTTACCTGAAGCTTGGTACATGTATGCTTTATACATCTCCATCTTCCCATGACAGATAAATGAGAATACAACAGACAGGTCAGAATAGACACAACCAAGGATAGAAAACTGTATCCCAAACTTTGTAAACAGGTTAAAAAAAGAATGAAGTGAAATTGCATGGCATTCTGGGAGAAACACAGCAGTAGACTATTATAAAACAGAACAATGCCTTGCAAAGCAAGCACTTAACTGAGCAGAGGTATATTTTTCAAATGATATTCCTTCAGTTTCACAATCATTTTTGGCAAATAACCTGCAGGCTTCTAGGAAAGCATGGAAGGAAGGGGAGAGGGAGGGAGGGAGAATAACAATTATTCATCACATAACTACTGTACATAATGGATATTTAAATATTCACAATAGGAGACAATATAAAATAAGAAATGTTAAGCATGATCACACAAAAATAATTTTTTCTCATTAAAAATGTTCTGAATGAGTCTTAATTCTCAATAAGATTATTTTGTCAACTGACAACTGATTTTGAAACACAGCAAAACTAGTTTTGTAATCCTTGGGATAGAGAAAATAGCACTAACTGAAATATGTTAGTATTTCTTGTAAGTGCTAATAATCTAAGTTGCATAAAATTCATCTGTTTCATTACTAATCATCCGTGAAAATGTGGAAATGTCATAACTCCTCTGGACTGGTTCCCACATGTGTAAAATACTATTAATGTTTTAAAGGGGTTTGCACAGACAAAATTATACCATGTTATTAATAAAAAAATAAGGAAACTAAAACATCTACATATTCTTAAGCATTTGAATTATTTTCCATGTTACTTTTACAATCACGTGCAATTAATGACAGATATTGCAGACAGCTCAATTGATATCATCAGTCGTGTATGAATAAAGTGTTTAAATCAACATACTTTATCTACAACAAAACCTCAATTTTATAAATTGTTTATTTTGAACAAAATGAGGTCTAATCCTAGGTTAACATGAGAAATCTTCACCTTAAAATATCAAAAACATTTAATATTTGACAGTGTAAGCCCCATCATCAAAATTCCTTTTACTGTCCCTTCAGTGAAATTAATCAGAGTGCTGAATGAAATGCCATTCCTTACTCTTCCAACAGCTGTGATATGTCTTCTTTTGGTCTATTCAGAAGAAAGTCAACTATCTGAAGTAGAACATCATCATTAAAACCTTTCACATCATTGTCTTCAATTGTTTCATAAAGAGGCTTACTTTGTGTCCCCCAACATATATTTTTACGAGAGTTATTCTGATCAGCTTGGGTAGTCAGCGCCAAGGTATTTAACTGGTAGCAGAAAAAGGAAAAGTATTTTCCATCTGTGATCACACCCTGGGAGACAAAAGGACGAGTAACATCTGCTTGGCTCCAGAAACCTGCAGAAGAAAGTGGTACTAAAATTTACACACTAGGACCACCCTGGAGGCACAAAGTAAGTTAAAGTCTCAGTGCTATGAAGCCACTGTGGCATAAGGTCACACCCCGGCCAGGAACCACATGGCGCAGCAGACCTCTCCTGTCTGGTCCGCTGCTCCCCTCAGCAGTGTATTTTAGTAAATCTGCCTGTTCTGTTCCCCACTCTGTCTCTGGTGAATCCTCTCATCCCCCACACCTCTGGCCTGTATCCCAGTTCTTCTTTGCATAAATAAATAAAAATAAATCTTTAAAAGAAGAAAAAAATTTTAGATTCTATTACATTTATTAACAAAAGAAACATATAGAAGGTATCAAATACTTCCTAAAACCTAGATATTTTACATACCAAAGTTTTCCCGATCTTTTCCCTTCCAATCTTATATTCCATTTCTACAACAAAAATATTTCCTCCCTTGTTGCAGCCCCCAAATCATGAAGGGTTTTTTTTTCCACAGCTCTGTCCTTCCACAGCTTTCAACCTATCCCCCTTCATCCAAAAAGAGCAGTAAGCTCTATTTTTGCAAATCACTCCTTCATCTGGCACTTACTACATAATTATTCACTGGCTTCCAATATATTCAAATTTTCCCCATACCAGCAGCATCTTCCACCTGATAACCATTTTGGCCATTTACATCACCAAATCTGCACACACACAAAATGCCTCCAGGAAATAGACTAAGAACTGAAAAAAACATGTCCTTAGTTAAATTTACATATTTCAATATTGATTTTATGCGTGGCTGTCATTTTGCCTAACATGTCTTATGTCACCATAAGGTTCCTGGAAACCTTAATTAGTACCTTCACTACTCAAAATTGCAGATTGCTTCTTGTTCCAGACTGGCTGGCTTTAATACTTTTAAATCCAACTGCCAGGACAAAGCAGAAACTGGATTTCCTCACATGTATTTTATATCAACCTTGATGAATGATAGCCAGTGAATAATATTGCTAAAACATGGACTTAAATTATTGTTAAAAAAAAAAAAAAAGGATTTCTATCTTTCTTGAAGAAACAATGCCACTCTAACACCTTCAAGGAAAGTTTCCGTGCACCTTTTCTGATTCTGTCTATTCCTATTTCTATTCTGTCTAATTATTTGTATGAAGTCAACAATTGGAAGGATAAAGTTTAAAACAGGAATATAAAAGGAAAAGGTGAACTTGACAATTAAATCTCTATTAGAATTCCTCCTGGATATTTATATAGGATTAATCTAACTACATATATTACTTTAGGTTTTCTAATAAACTACAAATGCTTTATAATGAGCTCCTAAAGTCCTATGAGGTAGGGTCTCTACCTTCCTCTGTATCACTTCCCATCATTCTGTACCCTTTCTTCCTTAGCATTTATGTTGTTCTTTAAACATACTGAGTCTTCTCTCACCTTAGAGACTTTCACCTGAAATTTCTTTTGCCTGGCAGTGTCTTTACCCAAGTTTGTGTATAGGTAGCTTACCATTCAGGACTCTGTTCAAATGTAATATTTTTATAGATCTCCCCTAAATTATTGTAATAGATCCTGCCCCATGCTTCATTTATATCCTTAATCTATAAATCATTCTACTCTAGTAAATGCTCTAGCTAAAAATAGTACATTTATCATCTTTACTCTCCTCATTGTAAGTTTGAGGAGGGCAGGATCCGCCTGGCTCATCCAATACTATGTCTCTGAGGCCAACAGTATCTTGTACATAAAAAGCATTCAAAAGTTGGTTAGCATTACAATCTATTAATCTCCATCCTGGATATGATCTTTGAAGAGGTTACATAGGACAACTGTGACTCAATCTAAAATTTACTCCACCAAATAATTTCCTTTTATAGCTTCAGAAACTGCTATCCTTTAGTTGACTTTGTTGGCTATAGTCTATGAAATGATTGAAGATGTTATGAGAAAAAAACACACATGCAGAGATGGTTAAAAGAATATGTAAAATAACTACCTAATTGCTACTTGCCAACTTCAAATGTAAAGTACTTAATTACTGATTTTAAACCAATTGTATTTAATGCCACTGCAAAAGTTTACAGCATCTTAACATTCAGCCTACATTTTCACCTAAAGCAAACAATTTGAACCATATAAATTCCTAAAAAAATGTCACCGATATCATTCAAGAATAATACCGTAAGATTATTCTTACCTTGATACATAGCTTGTGCTCCAGTCCAAGCAAAAAGGCTTGCAATAGCATTCGCTCTAAAAACCACCTCTATCTGATCAGCACAGTTCTGTTTCAAAAGTCTTTCCCTTTTATATTTGTCAGGTAACAGATGAAACTGGGTATGACCATAACAGTGTGGATCTGCTGTCTTTGAGCCTGAAGAGCAAAGGAAAAAAATTTCAGATGAAATGTACATATAGAATATCTTGAGCACATATCTTTAGTATTTGCTTCAACCCCATCTTCCTTCTTTACAAATCATATGATCTGTGTTCAAAATACACAGATGGAAAAATTGGCTTAATTATTTTATTCATAAGTCACATTTCACCTGAAAATAAAATCAGCTAGCTATCAAGTTCACTGAAAGAGAAAATAGAAAGAAAATACTACATAAAATTTATTTTAAATTTCCTATTTATTGATTTAAAACCCGTTAGTCATCAGTATCAGCTTTATTATTTTCCATCATTCACCAAAAAATACAAATACTTCATGACTTCAAAAAAATTCCTCAAAATTTTAATGTAATAAAATTATGTAGCTTATTCCTATTAGAGAATTGATTTTTATACTATTTCTAAGTAAAGAAGGACCAATATTTCATAAATTGGTGACATTCTTAACGATAGTGGTAAAGTCTTTTCAACCAAAAGTTCCCCCAAATTCAATCTCTGAAATTACAATGACCGAAAAGGGATTGATAATAAAATAGACCTGGAGGACTATTATAAGGCTTTCTTAAAATCTTCCTCTAATTGGCTAGCATAATAACTGAAGAAAAATAGCAAAAGAATGAGATGCATGAGTAAGACATCAAGTCTTATTAATTTCTGTATTACTAGTGGTTATCAGAGTGTGTAGCATAACAGGAAATGTCTGCAAATATCAATCACCTCCTAAAATCCAACTCTGTACTTGTTTACTTTTGAAAAAACACTACACTTTTTATATAAATCAACAAAGCATACCAATCAGCACACTGATAAGCTTATCAATAAGTGTAACTATATTTTAAAGTTAAATATTGCTAACAGTACAAACAAGTAATATTTTAAAACAGTAAGTTGAAGGAATATTTTTTCTGCCACTTTTCATGTACTTTGCAACTAACATTACATTGTTAGTGAACTATCTGAACCTCTGGATCTGGACCAAGTATTATGAAACTATGCACAGCATACTTCAAACACATTTTTAGCATCCAAAGAGAAACTTACCAATAAATATGGTATTTTCATATTGCTTTTGAATAATGGAAGTTTGTCTGGCTTACAACTCATAACTGGGATCTCTACAGGAACAGAATAATCCAGTGGCACAAACTTGAAAAAGAAGTCATAAGTGAATTCACAGTAATACTAGAGTATGTGTTTTCTTTATTCTTAATAGATTTGTAATCTCCAAATGAGATGTTTTTACAAAATGATTGGATAACATTATTATTTAATGATGTGCTAAATCCAGGCAGCACATGACTGGATAAATAAAGTTTTATTGGAACAGTCATTCACATTCATTTACATCTTATGCATGGCTGCTTTTACACTGTTGAGAATTAAGCTGAACAGAAGCAACAGAGACTTCGTGTCCGCAAAGACTAAAATATTTACTATCCAGACCTTTACAGAAAAAAATGTGTCAACCTCTGAAATGGACAAAAGGAAAATACCCAAAGAAATGCAAATATGCAAAATGTCTAGCTTTTAACAGTGAAAATGCCTTGACTTATGATTAGGTAGTACATGTAGTCTACAGTAAATTATACATTATTAATCAGTGTCTTTATATCAAGAAAAGGAAAAGATCTATATGGTCTTGAAAGCTGATGCCTCAACGCAAGTTAAAATGATTATTTGATGTTGGCACAATATATGTATCAGGTTAAATCTAAAAAAGAAATTCAGATGAGATGTATTCAAAGAGCAAGGGACCCATCCCAAAACGTTATATGCTACCAAAAGCCTTTCACCATGTTAGGAGATATACATGCCAACGGCTTACCTCTGGAAGCTGCTTGGATATCCGAATCTGGTTGTGTGGTTTATCATTTATTTGGTATCGCAAAGCATCAACTCGACCTTTCCGATGACCACAAGGAATAATTTCCTCACCCCGCATCCAGTAAAAGTGAACTGGGCGTTTATTATCTGTAAAAAGACATATTTTTCTCATCCAATCATTTCGATAAATTTGGTTATTATTATAATTCTCAATAATACTAAATAGTAATTAATAAATACTGTTGCTAAATATTAACTTGCAATACATAACTTAAGAATGTGTCGAATTAAAAACATACCGAAAATTACACTTAATTTACACATATATAAGATTAAGTCTAGATCATGGGACAATTTAACTTAAGTGATCATGACTTAACTATAACGTTCAAATACTTACTATTTGTGCCATCAATACACTATATGCTGTTACCAAAAAATTTTCTCAGTTAAGAATAAACATTAAAAAAAAAAAGGACCAACTTGAGTATCATCATAAATAGGAAGCTTACTAGATGTCAGAACTGTCTTATGAACTACTAATCAATTTCACAATAATCCTCAAAGGTAGGTATAGTTATCATCTCTGCATTTTATGGAAGAGGAACCTGGGACTTGACAAAGTTTTCTTAGGCCATCAATCTTGAGTACTCAAAGTCTATGATGGTGCTTGGTCAAGACCACTTCCCAACTAAGAAGTAACATGTACGCCACATAATTCCAACATTAAGATACCTACTAGGTGGTAGATATAAAATGACATCAGAAATACTGATTTTTTTCAACTAGCCACCAATTATTTTTTCATATCTACACCCAACAATTAAATAGAAGTTGCCCATTTGTTTACTACAAACCCAGAATGGCTGGGTTTGAATCCTGACCTCTAAATCTGCCAGTTACAGGCTCTGTCCCTAGGCACATTTTACGTTTCGGTGCCTGTTTCTGTTTTTAATAAAACAGTGGTACCTACTGTAATCAATTATTGTGAGAAATAAATTAGCTGGCACATGCAGAAATTGTTACAGGGTCACGCACATAGTAAGTACTAAGTATTTTAATCAATATCGCATTTAATCTTCACAGTCCTTTGGCAAAGTACTACTATTGCAATTGTCATCTCGAAAATGAGAAAAATTAGGCGGCTAAAAGAAGTTAATGAATTGACAACCATCACCTAATTCTTTGACGGAAGAGCCAAACGACAACAGCCTCAGGACTGCCCTTAACTAACCAGCTCCTTAACTAACAATGCTCTAGAGTCCTACAGACCTTAGGCTGCTAGTCTGGGAGTTGCATAGTTAGCCGGTGGCAATGCAGGTAGGAGACCCCTGTCTCCCACTTCCAGGCTGCCTCCAGGTTGGAATGAACAAACGAGGAAGACACTAACAAGTCAGAGAGAAATGAAAAGAGAGCAAATATCCTGAGGAGTGCACCTTTCAGGCCCCACCTCTCCCGCTAGGGCTAGCGGGGCCGAGGCTCACCGAGGACCGCGGCAGCCAGGACCGGGTTGTGCGGGCTGAGCAGGCCCACGAGGGCGGCCACCAGCTGATCCAGGAAGGGCGAGGCGATCGCCTCACGCTCCTGGTAAATGGGCGCCCGCCGCTTGCGCCGCAGGAAGAAGTGCTCCTGCAGAAGGCATTCACAGGCCACCGCACGGAGGGCCCCCAGGTCCAGGGCAGGCGCAGGCGCCGGCTGGGCGGGCGGCGGGGGCAGACCAGACAGGAACACGGTCTTGGTGAAGCCCTGATACCAGCGGTCGGCATTCAGAGAGAAGGTCTGCGGGTAAACCATGTACTTCTTGAACTGCATCTTGGTGAGGATGTGCAGCTTCTCGTCCACCGACTCGGCCGCGTGTACCGCCGCCTGCCATCGCTCCACTCGCCGCTGTCGTGCAGCCTTGCTCTTTGCAGTCATGGAGGCCACAATCGGCGGGTAGCGCGCTAAGGGGGCCACTGCCACATCCGGAGTCCTGGCCGCGGCCTCGGCCGCCGTGTGCAGTGACAGCCCCGGGCCGCGGAACACAAGCCTCCCGCACCTGGCCGCCGCCATTTTTGCCCGGGGTCAGATCCAGAGGTCAATTTCGGCTAGTCTCCGCCCTCTTGTTGAGGACCAATCAGAGCGCGGAATAGGAGCGAAACCTAGGGAGCCGGAGTCTCATTGGGTTTGAGAGATTCTGCGTCGTCTATCTTGTAGCCAATCAGATCGCTTCTCCGACTTAGGTGTTCCTGGTCCGGGGCGGATATAGGCGGAAGGAAAAACTCCTTCGCTGATAGGTTGTCCGCTGGTCTGGCGGGTAGCAATGAAATCGTTACACAGGAGATGCTGCCAACCTAAGTTGCTTTTCGGACTAGGATAGCCTTACCAGAAACCATTTAGAATGATTCTGCACTGAAACGCAGACGTTGGATTTAATGGTTCATTTACGTATATGGCACCCCACTTCCTAGTTCTCGGGATTGAAACTTAACTATACTGTTCTAGCATGTAGATAATACAAGCTTTTTTATATATGATGCAAGCATCCTTCACAGATGACCATTACGAATGTCTGGGAATATAATTCCATATATGTTTCTATGTTGATTAATATAGGTGGCTATTTTAATGGTAGAATTTATCAAAAGAGGAACGTTTACTCTGCATTAACTGAAAAAAGGAGTAACAAAACTGAAAAACTGACATATTGTGCTTAAATTTTGCTTTTTGTTAAAACTCATTATTTTAGCATCACTTGATTCCTACTAATCTGTGTGCTTCTTAAAGCAGGGACTATTTTATTTTTGAATCTTAAGCAACCAATCAGCAGCTGTGCAATAATGGGTGTTCACTAATATATGCTGAAAAAAAAGTAACCTAAATGATTAAAATCCTAAAGTCACCTCTGATGAGTTGGATAATATTCCCAACACCATCCTCTATTCTATACCTACTCCAATCCCCATTGTATACAACCCTTAGTATATATACGTAACCACTTAGACATATATATACATACTATAAAGTATTACTGGGGGTGAGAAAGGGTGTGTGTATAAGAGACAGAGAAGGAGGATTTCTGATGACGGATTTAGAATCAACGGGAAGGAAGCTAAGTGTCTTCTTCATCACATGCCCAGTACTATATTGAAGTGCTTTGTATGTATTAATCAGCTCCCATAATCCCACAACCACTTTCCAGACACAATATTATCCTCCCTCCTGTTTTTTGTTTTTTTTTTGCAAAATCAGAGTGCTTACTCATCAACAGATGAAGAGTAGTTAAAAACAATTTTGAGAAAGAAAAATAAAGTGGATTAGTTTACCTGTTTTCAAGATTTACTGTATAGTTACAGTAATCAATGGAGAAAAGATAGCCTTTTTGACAAATGCCGGAATAATTGGACAACAATAGGTCAAAAAACAAGACAAATCTTCACCTAACTCTTAGATTTTCTGGGGGAAAAAATAACAGAAAGCTGATCACAGACTTGAATGTAAATATAAAATTATTAGGAAAAAAACCTGTCATTTTTAGGGCTAACCAGAGTCCTTATGTAACAGGGTGGTCCCCAGGAAAGGGGGAGGTTCCACGTTCCCTGCCCCACCCAAGGAAGGGTGGAGCTGAGCAGGAGGAGAAGCGGCAGAAGAGACTAAGGAAGGAAGCAGGATGGAGCCAGAAGGAGACCTGGAGGAGGTGCATGGAGCCTAGAGACACGTGAAGAAACTGCGCTTGTCTTTTGGTCGTGGACTGGGTGACACAGATGTGGGTGAGACCTGTGGGGAGGTGACAATGGCAGCTTTTATCTTGATGTTGATTTTGCTCTTTTCCTTCTGGACTTGTCCGGTTGTTTGTGACCCTTTTCTGTGGGTCCCCACTGGAAGATGCTTTAGACTTTTAGCAGGCTTTGGGGCCTTGTTCTGGGCCGATCCCATATGGATGGACTTTTACCCACGAGGGGACGGGTAACTTTGGGTGCTTCATTTAGAAACTAGATTCTTTGCCTTTCCTGTATTGTTTCCTAATTAAAGTTCCTTCCCATTAAAGTCTCATATGTTTTGTGTTGATGCGGCGGATGGCAGAACCCATTTAGAACAGGCAGGTTTGCGGGGTTTGGGCTGCCCCTCTCCCTGTCCTATAACACTTAAAGTTAACACCAAAAGTATCCACGAAACAAAAACTTGGTAACCTGGACATCAATAAAACAGAAATTATCCTCTGCAAAACACCATGTTAAAGAATGAAAAACATTAGCCACAGAGTGCAAGAAAATAACTGTAAGCCATATCACTAAGAAATAACACATAGAACATATAAAGTAATACTCTCAAACTCAGTAGTAAATAAAACAATCCAATTAAAAATGGACAGAGAATAGCAGGGACTATGCAGATGGTAAATCAGCATGTGAAAGGACAGTCAATGTCATTAATCATAAAGGAAATGCAAATCAAAACCAAAATGAGATTTTCATTACACAACTAGCCAAGTGGCTAAAAAAGAAAGAAATGCTAAATGCTGGTTAGGAGAAATTGGATCACTAATACATTGTGGTGAGAATGTAAAGTGGATGGTGTAGTGACCCCGAAAATTGATTGACATTTTCGTAAAAAAAAAAAAAAAAAAAAAAAAGCCACAGAACCACCATATCGCCCAGGAATTGTACTCTTGGGGCTTTCATCTTAGAGGAGTGAAAATATCTTTTCACACATAAAACTATAGTACATGATTTAGCGTTGTTCTTTAGAACCAAAAATTGAAAACTAAACAGATGTCTTTCAATGGTGCATGGTTAAACAATCTATGGTACTTTCATAGCACAGGATACTCTAAACATAAAAAGGAAAGACCTGTTGATGCATGTAGCAACCCGGATGCATCTCAAAAGCAGTAAAAAATAAAATAAGAACAGGTTTTTATTTTTAAAAAGTTAATCACCAAAAGTTATATACTATATGATCCATTTAGATAATATACTTGAGGTGACAAAGCTATAGAAATGGAGATCAGATTAGTGGTTGGCAGACATTAAGGAGTCAGTGGAAAAGGAGGGAAGAGGAAGTAGTTCTAAAAGGTCAACAGCAGGCACCCTTTTGGTGAGGGAAATGTTCCTTGTCTCCTATCAATGTCAATATCCTGAATTATTTTACTATAATTTTGCAAGATGTTACAGGGTAAACTTTGCCAATTTCTCTACTTATTATTTCTTGCATTTGCTTGTGAGTCTATAATTATCTTAAGATAAAAATTTAAATAAAAAAGTAAAAGCAAATGAGGTAGAATTCTTGAACTAAGGTTTGTTCTTTACTTTGACTTAAATAAGCTTTAGTAATCTGGCATCTGTAGCTGGCACAACCCAGTGATTCCATGTGTAAAGATATTCTTCATTGTTTCTAGAGTAATTGTACTTGATTATTTTATATTCCAATGTAAATTATTAAATTGCTAGTCTTTTATTTCTCCTTGCTTAGGAGTGAGGTATCATATAGATATATGTACATTGTTTGAATTCATGGGTTCAGGTAGGTTATCTGTAAATTTTATTTCAGGATAATAAAGGGGATGTTATAAAATACTGTTACCAAAAAAGGCATTAGGCCTGATAGCATTAAGACCTTTAGCGTAGATAATTTATATTAAGAGTTAAACAGAAGAAAATTTGAAGATGAAAGTTATTTCCCACAGGCAGATCCAACATATAATAACTTAATATGTAACCATGGAAGCATGTTCTTTGTCTTCCCTAAATTTCCTGTGCTGATTTGAAAGCTCTTATTCTGAGACTCAGAACTGGCTCTGCCACTTTTTTTAACTTAGATGAAACTAGATTAATAATTCCCACTTTACCAGTTTGTTATGGAGATTTAATAAGCTGACATGTACAAAAAATATGCAAACTAATAGTTGATGCATATCAAATACTTTACATGTGCCCCTGGTTTTAATTCCCTTATAAGCAAACTTAGTATCAGAGCACATGGTACTGTTTTCCTGAGATGTTAACAGTGCCATCTGGCACAGATGTTATAAGTGCCAGAACCAGGGGACTCCCTGGTGGCGCAAGGGGTTAAAGTCTCAGAGCTATCAAGCTATAGGCAGCCACTGCAGCAGGAGTTCCATCCCCAGGCAGGAAGATGACCAACATGGTGCAGCAGACCTCTCCTGTCTCTCAGTCGATCCACCTGTTCTGCCTCTCACTTTCAGCCCCCACACCTCTGGCCTACACCCCAGATCCTGTATGAATAAATCTTTAAAAAAATAGTAAGTTCAGAACCAGCACAAACCATCAGTGCCTTGAAACTTAGAACTGTGGCTCCTGTAGAAATCCAGACATTCTTAAAAGGCAGTAAGTCAACTTCTTAAGATTGCATGCACAATTTAGTAATCATAGGAAATTGGGATAATATAAAATATATCTATAGCTACCTAGTAGAAAACATTTCAGAACCTCACATGTTCTTTTGACTGTCCCAAAAATAAGTACCATCAGGAAAACTGAAATATTTTCTCTTGGCCTCAAACATCAAAGACACAAGGGTAATAGTACAGGATAACAGGTCAGGCAGAAATACAAATTTCCTGAGGTATAGAACACACGAAATCATGGTGCCATGCTTAGGACTAGTATTGATATTATACCGAAGGAAAACAAGTTAACTCAAAATGGCATAGATTGTGTAGACAAATGGAGAAGGTCAACAGCAAGGTCAGCAAATACTTCTCTATTTTATTTATTTTTTGCTCTCAAGAAATAAGAGCACTTTAATTTTCAGGAGATAATCCTCCAAAGGGAGGGAAGAACCCTGAGGCATTAGTGTCCTATATACCAGCCAGAGAAAATGCAGTAATGGCAAAGGAAAATTCATTAAATGAAAAATAATATTTGGAACCAGTTTTTATAGCCCTCTTAAATATCATAATGTTGTAGAACATTTCTACAGATATTAAGATTACTTGAGTAGGAAAAAAAAAACCCACAAAACCTATCAAATTACACAGCAAAATTTTCACACTGGTGTACCACCAAATATCTGATGGATATTTCACATCATTATCATACACAATGAGCTTTCATGATGAGTCCTAGGACAAGTTAGGGGTAACTAGGCAGCTTCAGGGGCAGTGCGGGGACTTCAGGAGAGCTAAGAAAGGTTCCAAAGATAAGGGCAACATATTCCAAAGGGAACTAGTCAAACACCCAGGATTAGGAGCAACAAGAGCAACAGGACTTTCTGGGATCAAGGATGATAAAACATAAGGAAATTGATGCAGAAAGATCCCAAGTACAGTAGCAGATTAAGTGAGACCGCGGAGAACTAACCAATCACAAAGAGAATGGTGGAACTTGAGAATAATCAGGGAGAGAAGGTCTTTATTCCCTCAGACATGGCTCCACTTTGGCTTCCATGACCCTCCCTGGCCTAGTTCCACCAGCCTTGGAGTCCCACTTTATTTCTGTTCTGCTCCTTCTCTGTCTCTGGTGAATCCTCTCACCCCCTGCACCTCTGGCCTACACCCCAGCTCTTGTATGCATAAATAAATAAACCTTAAAAAAAAAAAAAGGGAATGTGTTAAATAACCCTTAAAATCATGTATTTATCCTAAATTTTTTATATTTATCTTTTTTTTAAGATTTCTTTATTTATTTATACAAGCACTGGGTACAGTCAGAAGCATGGAAGGGTGAGAGAATTCACCAGAGCCAGAGCAGGGAACAGAACAGGCAGACTGACGAAATACACTGCTGAGGGGAGCAGCGGGCATGGCAGGAGGGGTCTGTCGCACTATATGGGACCCTCTCCAGCGGCAGGGGATCGAACCGGCACTGCAGAGCAGTGGGCAGCTTCGCAGCCCAGCACTCAACCGCTGCGCCACCAGGGGAGGCCCTGTATTTATCTATTTTGGTGGTAATGGTGAAGTTGTAAACATAAATAAATGTACACTTTTTGTTTTGACATATTCATGATTGAAAATTTCAAACCATTCCCACAAAAAGCTATAAACCAGAAATATTCCATGCTCCCTTAATTTCTATCAAAAAGTAGCTAACAAATCAGGTTTCAAAGAAACCACTAATTTAGAATTCTCCAACTTTTTGATTAGCTCCTTTTATTGGTATATTGATCAAATCTTGCTACTTTTCAGCATGCTTGTGTAATTTATAATGAATGTTTACACAGATGAATCAGAGTCATTGCAGAATTCCAGTGACCATTTTAGAATCATTTCCTTAAATAATGCATTCCCAAGGTAAATAATTCAGAGTTCAAATGATGAACAGTGAAACATTCTTCCATCCTAAATTCTAGTCCCTCGTTTTTTTTCCAGAAGTAATTTGTTATCCATCTCTTGTATATCCTAAAGAATTCTGGTCCTGCATAAGAATATCTGAATGTATATGGACACATTCAAAAGGACGAGTGAAATGTTACTTAGTAAGGAAATCCTACTTAGTTACGGCCCATTCAAATCTGCTCTATTTCTTTCCTGCATCATGCAGAAAAATCTAGGACTAGATACGTTATTTCTCTGGTTGATCTTACATAAGTCCTCCAGCCACTTCAAGTCACAATAATACTTTAGTCCAGTAATTTCATGTTATGTTCAATGGATAGGAAACAGGGAAAAAAGCTGTCAACTTTATTGAAAGTTCTATCTACTCCCTCCTTATCTCAGCAGCCTTAGGCTGGATGCAGAAATAGAAGTTTGATTGGTTTCCTGTTTCTCACCTTATAGTCTCCACTCACTAGACTGCCTCTAGCCACTCCATGTACCAAGAAATAAGTAAGATACCACTTCACTAGGTCTCCAAGTTCCAAGCAACTAAGCTCTTTCAAGCGGTCCCTTAAGCAGGTGACTTTCTGTCTTATTTTGCTGAGCTTGATCCCTTCCAGCTCCATCCATGTTGCTGCAAATTGCATGAGTTTATCTTTTTTTTTGATTGCTGAGTAATATTCCATTGTATATATATACCACATCTTTTTGATCCAGTCATCTATTTTTGGGCATTTGGGTTGTTTCCATAGCTTAGCTATTGTAAATAGTGCTGCTCTAAACATAGGGGTGCAGGTGCCCTTTTGAATTAATGTTTCTGTGTCCTTTGGGTAAATACCTAGGAGTGGAATTGCTGGATTATATGGAAACTTTATCTTTAGTAGGTTGAGGAATCTCCACACAGCTCTCCATAGTGGTTGGACCAGTTTGCACTCCCACCAGCAGTGCAGGAGAGTTCCTTTTTCTCCACATCCTCGCCAACATTTGTTGTTGCTAGTTTTTTTAATATGTGCCATTCTCACTGGTGTAAGATGGTATAAACCAGAGACACACTACAGGAGTGAGGGAGGGGAAGAGGGATTAGGGTCAAAATAAGGGGGATGCAATTGTATAGGGAATATAACCAAAATGAAAATGCATACATTGTGCAAAAATGAAAAATGATGTAAGAATTATATAAAATAAAATATATTAAACATAAAAAAACCCCTAACCTCTTGGTAAATATTAAAAAGCCTTATTAACTGCAAAAAAAAAAAAAAAAAAAAGAAGGTGACTTTCTAGCTGCCTGGAAATGATGAGGTTAGAGTTGCAGGAGACTCTGAGTATACTCTCTCAGTCCCTCCTGTTATAGAGGAGAAGGGATCAAGAACCACAAAATCCTGTTTTATGAAGTCCCTTTCATTTCCTGGCAATGAGTTTATTTGGAAATAATACGGAACTAACTGGCATCAAATTTTTGAAGGCTTCATTGAAAGTAAGATAAACATTTTCATATATATAGAGCACAAGAGTGTGCTTTTTTAAGTCATTTTAGGTATATCATCAAGGGATCAAATATTCTCACTATAAACTATAAACACTGCTCAAAGCAGACTTTATACTAAGTAAGGATATAGGAATTTCTTGGGACTCTAAAAGACAGCCAGAACTGGCTTCCTACAAAGAAGCCACTCTCTTGTCTGTGCTTCCATGTGACACAAAGTTCCAGGCCCTGAAATTGTCCCATCCCTTTCCCCTAAGATTGAAATTGTCCCATGAAAAATTCCATGCTTATAAAGTGGGCCTCTAAGATGTCACATTTATGATGGTCTCTTACTTATTAAATTGGTGAGTTTCCCCTTATCTTTTTCTCTCTCCATGGAGAGATGGAAGGCCTGGTTCTTCCATTCCAATAAGAACTTCTTAGGAGGATACTTATGAATTTGATTATACTTTTTGGGTAAGGACTGGATTTTTTTTTCTTTTTTTTTAAGATTTATTTATGTATGCATTCAAGAACCGGGGTACAGGCCAGAAGTGTGGGGGGTGAGAGGATTCACCAGAGACAAAGAGGGAAACAGAACAGGAGATCGACTGAAATACACTGCTGAGGGGAGCAGTGGGAGAGTCAGGAGAGGTCTGCTGCGCCATGTGGGTAGCTCCCTGGCCGGGGATTGAACTCGTCCTGCAGTGGCTATGGATAGCTTCATAGGTTGTGTCTTAACCCTTGCGTTACCAGGGAGGCCCAGGACTGGATTTCAATATGGCTTATGTTCAGCCAAACTGACTATATGCCAAACATGCAACTACAGATTTTCTTGTTTCTGTCATTGAAATATGAACATGCCTGCAAAATGAATTATCTGAAATTCAAACATATATTTCAAATGTTCTTTCAACTTATACAACACAATGTTCCTTAACTCATGCACATGACAGTAATCTGTTACATTTAGAACATATGGCAGCATTTGATATATCAAATGTCTTTTGCAAATGAAGTCACCCTCCTAGTTTTAGGAAACTTGTCTTCATTATTCATTAGATTCATTATTCTTTAGATTGTCTTCAAAACCATATTAGTTCGCCAAAAAATGAACTTTTCCTAAAATAACTCAATCAGTTAAAAGTGTCTCATGTAACTTATAAGTAGGCATCAAAATGTAAGTTTACAATGGGAAGTAAATTGTTATCACCTTTCTGGAGAGTTCTTTGATGATATAGTTCAGCCTTTTCAAGTGCCCACTGCTTCTGACTCTAAAGGAAATAACTCACAATTCAGCCAAATATATATATGTATGCATATATGTATGTGTGTATATATATATATGTATATATATACACACATACATATATACAAATACACACAAAATAGTTTTAGAAATTAAAAAATATACAAAATGTATACATGTACATAAAAATATATAATATATACAATTTTAATGACAATGGTCAACTGCTATCCCCCTCTCAGGGAAAAAATCTGTTTTGTTTAAGTAAAGAAGGAAAGCTCACCTTTCAGGCACTATCCCTCCCAATCCACAGCAGATATATATTTTTTTTTTTCTAAATTGCATTACTTTATATAGAGGTCACACTTTACAATAATGTATATGGCTTAGGGGTATAGCTTCACACCTCTTCAGATGTATGAAGGCACCCACCCCCAAGGAATACATACTCCTTCACGATAGTATATTGGACCTCCCTCCTCCATTTGCACCCTAACACTAAACCTCACCTCTGGTAGCCTAACTGCAGACATATTTTTAGGGTTTATTTTCATTCAGTTTTGTTTATTCCTTTTTTGTGTATCTTTATATTCCATGAGTGAAATCATTTGGTATGTGCTTTCTTATTCTGATTTATTTTGCTTAGCATAATCCTCTCTAATCCAGTCCATACAGGTGCAAATGCCAAGACTTCATCTTTTTATAGTTGAGGAGTGTTCCATAGAATATATATATATATATCTCACATCTTCTTTATTCACTCACCTGTCATATGGTTGTTTCCATAACTTGGTGGAGTGCCAGCGCATACAGGGCAGGTTCACTAGCAATTCGGGCAGATGGGTAAGACGGATAAAGGAGAGTCCCAGAGCCCTCAGTGCATTTATCAGGCTCTCATGCTCTCTCAGAGAACCAGACACACGGGCACAACAGGCAGGGAAGCCGGCATGCAAGGAGGCAAGCACAGTCAGGGCAAGGAGGCTGGGAGGAAGGCAGGCAACTTTATGATTTGTCTTCGGCTCTCTCTGGCATTCCCTCTCACACATCATCTTGTGATCTCCCCTCTTCTGTAGTCGTGCTGTTTATCCTCCTGCTGGCACAGCTTTTAAGCCCACCTCCAGGCTCAGGAGTGCACACTAACACATGCCCACACCCATGTTCCAGGCATCCACAATCAGGCATGCAAGCGCTTTCTGCATTAACACGTTCAAGGCTGCAGATAACAGCCACAGAGACTAGTTGAGTAAAAAGCATGATTAATTCATTTATCCAAACATGGATGTTATAAAGAGGGTTGCAATGAACATAGGATTGCATAACATCCTTCAAATTGGTGTTTTTAAGTTTTTCAGACAGGGAAACTCAAAGAGATAAAAAAAAAAATCTGAAAGGGTAAGTCAAAGTGATAGGAGAGCTCAGAAAAGCTAATCAAAGCCCCACTTTTTAATTAGGAATGTTTAAACTGCCCAGAATTATTGAATTGCATGGGCAGTGCCCCTGCAAGGACAGCCTGGTCTGTGAGTCCTCCCTGTCAGCAGTTTAAAGGCAGTCCTGGACTTTGTGCAATGAATAACATGCGCGACCATTCAAGGTAGTCCTGATAACATTTTAGTCTTCCATGTTTTAAACCTTCTATAAATGAGGTCATGCTATGCAATTTCTGCTATGGATTTAATCATGCCCCTTTAAGTATCTGAAATTATTCATATTGAATTATATAGGTGTAATTTCCTTATCTTTTTGTTATTAATTGATGAGTAGATTTTAGTAGGGTAATTCTTCTGTTTAACATTAGCACTGCCTCTTATTTTGGGTTGTTTTAGATAATATTCCTGTAACATGTCTTCTCTATGGTATAGGCTGGAAATGGAGTTACGTAGCTTCATAATTTTAACCAACTGGTTCAACAATTAAGGAGAATTTGCATAGTGAATAAACACCAAAAATATTTGAAAGTATAAAGAGAAATCAGAGATTTTTTGCAGTAAAACAAAGGATATATTTCTGTGTTTTGCATAAGTATATATGTACTTAGTTAAATATTTGAATACTGTGTGTGCATACATAGATGATAGAAGACTGATAGATACAGGTTCTGTACATCTGTAAAAACAGACCACAAGATGTCACTGTTAACTTGTGTATGAACAGGAAGGTTGCCTTGAATAGCAGTTAGATTTGGCTTGGTGTATGTGGTTAGAAACCATTATTTAAAGTACTTTGGCAATAATTAACCCTCCCAAAATGTTTCAGTTTTATACAACCACTAAAATATTTTGAGTTTGGAATGTCAATTTTTTTCTGAATTCTGCAAATAATTTCCCCTGATTTTGCACCCAACTACATTATTTGGAAATTTAATTTAAAACAATATGATTTGCGAATGAAATCAAATGCTCTATTCTTGAATAGGAAACACACAAAAAATTCAGTTGAGTTTATATAATTCTTTCAACTAGTAACAATAGCTTTATTTGAGCTAATGAACATTTCCCCCAGAGCAGATTTACTAGAAGCTGGAAAAAAGAGCATTATATAAGATGCTTCATGGGACTACAATTGGTCTAGAAATGGAACTTAGACACAGAAGTATTAATTTGTATCTTTTGTATTACATAATTTAAAGAAAATATGTGAAGGTAAAATAAAACAAAACATAATTTATTTTTAGCTCCTGACTTTCCAGCGTATCTATACTTAAACTTTCCTGAATATCACAGTTTTGATTTCCAAAGCAGATCCCGTAAGTAAGTCTGACTATGTCATGGTCTTGCTGTTTTAATTACTCTGTTTCTCTAGAGACCATCTCTTTCCCCTCATTTTTCTTTACCTTTCTCTGCCAGCACCTTCCATTTTATCCCACTCTTTGTAAATTTAGGGTAACCTCTTCCATCAGTGAGTAGAGAGTATGACTCCAAATACATCTCCAGCCTTATCCTCAAGATTAACCTTTTGACATCCAGGTTATGGCTGATTAAACAGAAAAAAGAGCTGGCTTTCTCAACTTCATTTCCTCTTTTTTTAAATTGAGGTAATACTGATTTACAAGACTGTTTATAATTTACGGAAATAGGTTTGCCATTCTTCAGATGTATGTTACCACACCACAACCACCACCAAAACACCCATAATTTATCAGCATAGTCCACTGGGTGCCCTTCTCCATTTGCACCTACCTCTACCCCCGTTTTATTTTTATTTTTTTAAAAAGATTTATTTATTTATACAAGCACTGGGGTACAGGCCAAAGTTGTGGGAGGATGAGAGAATTCACCAGAGACAGAGGAGGGAGCAGAACAGGCAGAAGGACCAAAGTACACTGCTGAGGGGAGCAGCGGGCAAGACAGGAGAGGTCTGCGGCGCCATGTGGGAATCTCCCTGGCTGGCCGGAATTGAACCAGCACTGCAGAGGCTGCAGACAGCTTCACAGCGCTGCATTCAACCCACTGCGCCACCAGGGAGCCCCCCCCCCCCATTTTAATAAGCCAAGATACCACATAGGCCAAGATGTGTATCTTTTTTTTTTTTAAGATTAATTTATTTTTATACAAGAACCGGGTACAGGCCAGAGATGCGGGGTGGGTGAGAGGATCCACCAGAGACAGAGCAGAGAACAGAACAGGCAGACTGACGAAATACACTGCTGAGGGGAGCAGCGGGCAAGACAGGAGAGGTCAGCTTCGCCATGTGGGATTCTCGCCGGCCAGCCTGGATAGAACCCACGTTGCAGAGGCTGCAGACAGCTTCACAGTGCAGCGCTCAACCACCTGCAGCATCAGGGAGGCCCAAGATGTGTATCTTTTTATCTATCCATCCAGCCATCCAGCCAGCCAGCCATCCAATTTATCCAGTGAGTTCTCATATAACATATAGAATCTGTTGCTATGGCTATGAACAGTACAGAAAAAGGGAAATCATATTTGCTAGAATTCTCCTAATAATGAAGCCAACGTAGGTCAACTATAAACGGTACTGAAATCCCAAATGTTTGGATTATCATCTAGATTTAAAAATCGATCACCTACATTAACCCATGAAACACACTCTTGATACATGCCACCTACCCTGAATGGCTATACGGAAGCAGAAAACAATGGAACAATGAAGTGGTTACAAATCTTGTCTCTCACTATCTATGATACTTTAGGATTCTCACATGTTTGGGTTGATATCTCCTCTCAGCATTAGTGCAAGGGTTAAATGAGATGAGATATCTAGACTCCCAGCATAACACCTGGTCCTACAGAGTACACTCGGTAAAACATGACTATTATGATTAATAACAAACAGTTCTCAAATACATTTGTACTTTCTGTGTACATAGAATTGACATATATTTAAAGAAACAGGTTGATGGATTCACAGTGATACCAGAATACCTGGCCCCGCCCATGGTCCACAATCAGTGCTTATGAAAAAGCTGCCGGGAAACAGAGAATCAGGTTCTGTGATGGAAGAAAACTATCCCGCATAGGATTCATTCTAACAGAGTCTTGATCAGCAATCTAACCAGTGGATCTTCCCCATTTCTTCAGTGTGGCAATAGTAGGATTTAGCTTTGTATGTCTGCCCACCAAATTTTAATCTGCTATAGATTATGAGGGACAAGTGAGCTAAAACCCTTTTTGTTTCTCTCCTTACTACCTCTCTTAGGCTAAATTCTGGATTTTCTTTTCAACTCAAGGCTTTCCAAAAATTGGGACTTGCTGGAGGAAAACAAAAACCTCCATATAATACACCCCAACTTATTCCCCTTAGTATTTTAGAAAATAGTTGTACTGAAATCAGAATCCCTGCATTTGTTCTTCTAAATGAGGACAGCTTGGGGAATTTCAAAAGGCTTTCACCATTACCTCATTTTCATCCCATGGGTACATTTAAATAGGCAGTTCGACAGGAAGTCAAATGACGAATTTCTTATTACTGTGTTATAAATTAAAGATTCTCTGACTTTCCTCCCATGTCCAGTATCCACTGTTATCAATCTTTCCACAAAAAGTCATCATCTGGCCCAGGTCTTACAATATTTTGCCCAAACACAATCTGGCTGTGACACAGCAATGATTTCTTCTTCATTGATAATCTAGTGATTTGTTCCCACTGATATCTGTCAAAATGATGATACTAGAATATGTCATAATTACTGCAGAGATATGCTATTAGGAACTGTGCATATTATTATCAGGAAAGTAGACTGAATCATATTCCTTCACAGACTCTATGACACTACCAACTTTAAATTGGACAGTTTTAGATTGGGCAATTCATGTATCCTCTCAGCAATTTACTTAATAAGTTCTATATTTACAAGTATATGGTCAATTTGTTTATAGTACAGATATTCAGACTAAAGCCCTGCTTTAGGGATCCAACAGATTTAAAGTTCCCCCTCCCTTTTCTTTTGATCTTAATCTTTTAAATAAGTTGTTTAATTTATAGAAAGTTACTTTTTTTGTATTGGTAATTTGCACTTGAAAGATGTTTTCTTTAGCCAAAGAATATCAAAATTGGATTCATGGATCCTTTCTTCTCCAGTTTGTGAGATTTTTTTCCCTTTAAAAAGAAGCCATAGGGGCCTCCCTGGTGGTGCAAGGGGTTAAGACACAACCTATGAAGCTATCCACAGCCACTGCAGCACTAGCTCTATCCCCGGCCAGGGAGATACCCACATAGTGCAGCAGACCTCTCCTGACTCTCCCACTGCTCCCCTCAGCAGTGTATTTCACTTAATCTTCCTGTTCTGTTCCTCATTCTGTCTCTGGTGAATCCTCTCGCCCCCCACACCTCTGGCCTGTACCCCTGTTCTTGTATGCATAAATAAATCTTTAAGAAAAAAGTTGTATACCAACTTACAGTGAATTTATAAGTAATGAGTACCATCTTAGTTTTTTGTAATTCTATTTAAGTGATATTGATTTTATCTGAAGGACACATTATTCTTGATTTTTCTGATTCACAGGGCTATAAACAAATAACTACAAACCCCCATTTGACTGACGTTTTCCCTCAGAATAGATAAGGTCAGAGATGATGCATGTTCTAGGACATTGTGAGAAAGGAGAGTAAAAGGTCTTCTAAAAACTGTCCCCTTTACTTGTCTTTTCGTATCTTGGAGACATGGGGGAAAACTATCAGCCAGTGCAGTTTCTGGCTCTGAATCTTCTCCCTGGAGCTTAACACAATCTGGGCATTGGGACAGAATCTCTGTGGGGGCTGGTGGACCAGTGTGCTCATAGATCATAAATGTTCCAGGAAAACATCAGAGAGCACTGGCCCATTGACTAAATGGACCCAGACTCTCAATCAATCCTTGTTGACATAAGTGAAATAATACGGGTTCTAAAACAGAATGCCTTTGCAATCCAGTGAATCACTAAACAATTTATATTAGGATGTTAACTCAGTTTCTAAACTTGGCCAATGAAAATCAGGAGTGGTATGTTGACTTGATTTGACTTCATGTTTGAAGTATCTAGTTTCACTAGATCTAGTTTTACTTCATGTTTGTTCTGTATAAGATAGCAGAACAAAAGAACCACAATTGATGACATAAGGCTATGAAATGGGTACTTATATCACAATTTAATTGCAAATGACAAATTTGCAGGAAGGTGAAGGGTTATAATGATTAATTTCTTCATGTGAACATATCTCAATAATGTTACAAAAATGACATGATTTTCCAAAATAAAGCATATTTTTTCCCCTGCTGAGCAATTCCTTCAGACTTCGCTCATTTATGCATTGTGAACAACAGTGGGGAATCTGGCTAAGAGAGTCTGCCCCAGCTTTCACCTGACTGCTAGTAATGATCCTGGATCAGGATCTCTCCTTGAAATTGATATTGGAGTTGGAAATGTAATCTTCAGCTAATTTCTTGAGTTGAGCTACTCATTGGAATTGCTAATTGTTTTAATTTGTAGTTCTAGGTGATTTATGTGAATCATCATTAAGAACTGGGTATTAAAACTCTGTTACCTAAAGCTAGCTAGCTGTTATTTGACATGGATTAGCAGCATCCTTTGGTGAGGCAGCATGGATTGGCAATGGAACTGCTATTTCCACATCAGGACGTAAGCACTGAACTCTGACCATGCCAGCAGCCAGTCACTGACCTTGTCTTAGTTAAGCCCCTTTAACAGATTACATAGACAAATGTAGTTTTAGTCCCTTCCCCATTCTAGCCCATCTGCCACATAGTCACCTTTCACCAGCACTTAATTCTCTATCAAAATATTTTTCCAGGATGAGAAAGGAACCAACTTCTAGGCAGGAGAGAAAAGAGAATGAGTGATTCTAGCTAATGACTTCCAGATAAGAATTTGCTTATTTTCCTAATGGCCTAGTGTGCCCTGCTAAGCTATCATATCTCAAACAGGATAGATAACTTTAATGGAAGAACTGTTTAAGGATCTCAGGATGTAGCCACACCACCTTTGTCCACATAAAATATTTTTAAAAAATAAATGGATAAATAGGAGTTGCAAACAAGTGGAATCCAAAAATATGAATAAGACTTCAAGTAACATATTGTCACAACACGTCAAATCAATAAAAGTAAAATCTAAAGACTAAATGCATATTTTTTTTGTCTTTCATGAGAAAAATATTTCTGTAACTAAGAGGTAGTGGGGTGAACAATGTGAATGTATAAAAAACAGATTTTTTTCACTCAAAGGCAATGATTGAGAATTCAGTGTAGGATTGCATCATTCAGATTTCCCTCCACTGTTTTTCTGCCTTAATTACCTGAGATACAATTTGTAGAGTAGCCACTAATATGAAGCCCCTGCTAAACGAAATGTAAACACTAAAAAAACAATAATGATGGTCTTTAGTTCATCCTAGTGGTCTGACCACATCAACATGAATGAGGAAGTGCTTTCCAGAATACTGTTAAATAACAGAAAATAATCTGTTGCTGAAAAAAATCACTAAGTAGTGGAAAAAGATATCTGTGATTATTCAACCTCATAATAATAATCTAAAGAAAATACAAATATTAATAAAAACAATAAGAGACCAAAGATAGAATTTAAGGAAAACATTTTTTTTTTTATAATTAATAGTTATAAAGAAAAAAAAAAAAGGGAGGGCTTGTGGTTACCATATTCAGAACTGCTCTGGCATAGAGTATCTTACCTGACTCCAGAAAAAATTTCCTTCTCACTTGTTTTTCTCAATCTAAAATGATGGTCAGGGGCAAAAAAGAAATCCTACCTTAAAAGAGATATTGGATTTAATGTTCATCAAGTGGGTTGCTTGCTTAGAATTTTTTTTTCAAATTGCAGTAAAAAGTATTATTATATCATTTGTGGTTTTTGAACCTATATTTAAGATGATAAACTATTTTCCATAACCCCCCTTAAATTCAATCCTTGACAAATTTTTTGAAAGTTTATAATTTGTAGCTAAAACTTTCCATGTTCTATATGTCAGTAAATATGTATGACCTGGAACCACTTAAAAATTATTCAAACAAGTTTAAATTTTGGTAATTGGTCCTTTTTTGGATGATTTGAAAGTTATGTTTTTACATAAAGCACAGTGAATGCAATATTTAATCTTGAGACCTTAAAAGCAAATGTTTTGTGGAGGAAACCTTTAAAAGGGAGCTTATATAAAGTTGCAAAATAATAGTTTAATGATATTAAAGTCATCAATAGATTAAAATCATGATATAAACATGTTTGGTTGCTAATTTTAATTTGGAAATGCATTCTTATCACTTGGATTGGTTCCTCTGCTCTCACTGTACTTATTACCCTACCATTATTACCTTGTTTGAATGTTGTACAAAAATGCTTAGAATATAATAATTATTTTCTTACTTTGAAAAAGACTATAATTCTGTATTTCTAGAAACACCGTAGATTCCAAAATTTTCCCTTATATGCCATCACTTAAGAGAAACAGTCAGTACATAAATTTTGATATGAACTATAAGCTTATTAAAATATGCTATAACAAAATTCAGTTATAACTATGACAGTATTTTAGCTTCAGCTCTTCAACTCTTAGCCAATGGATGTCTGGGGCAATGGAGGCTGGAAAGAAGGAAAGTTGAACCTTGAAAATATTTTCAGTTTTGCATGTTACATACAAATCTCTTTTGTATTTGCTTAAAATCCAATAACCAGAAAGTACAAATGACTAGTTTGCTCATGCTACATGTTAAATAACAAAAATCCAACCGAGTTAATTTAAAAAATCCAATTTACTTTATTAAATGATTCATAAATTGAGTAGGCTCCCATCCAACAAGCAGAAAGGTGCTGCAAAAGGTTGTACAAAATGGAAGGATTTTATAGGAGAAAAAAGGTGTGACAAGGTCACTAAGAAAAGAAGGATCTTTTGAAGCAAAGTTGCCCCCACCCCTTAAAGGGCAAATGAGGAGGTCTTATCATGCAGATTCCTCACTAGTGGTGACTGGAGGAAACTCCAGGTTGGTTAGTGTAAATTTCCACTTTGGGGGTTGAAACTGCAATGTGGTTATTAGGTTATCAAATCTTAGAGTGGTGTGGCATGAAGATGTCCATTTGAACCTGTTGTTAATTATTTTTTCTTTCTTTTTAAAATGTATGTTATAAATGAAAATAGCTGGTGAGGATTTGTTATTTTACTTGTAACTCTCATAAGTTTGGTAAAGATACTGACATATTTTCTACACCAAAATTGAGAGCACAGAGAGTACATCATACATTTACTGAGAACATTCTGTGTCCCACTAGATGAGGCAAAAGCATTAAGGCAAAAGCATTATTACCAAAGGAATTAGACACAAATAGAGTTGTTTCAAGGTATTGAAGAGAACAGAATTTGATTTTAATTTAGGATCATGAGTGTTAATATTACATTGAAAGTCAATTTCAGTTTTGACATTAGTGGAAGAAATTTACAATCATCCCAATCAGCTGGCTAGGCTAGTTTAGAAGATGGTAAGCTGTCTCAAACTTTTCCCTCTATATTAACTGCCTTCCAGATCTCCAAGTGCTCTAGAATTTAATGAAATCTTTGCTTCTCATGGTATAATCAATAGACTTGAAAAACTGGCATTTCCTGGAAGTCTGATATACAGAATTTTGAGGCCCCTACTCAGACATACTAAATAAGAATCTGCATTTTAAAGGCTTGCTAGGAGATTCATATGCATGTTAAACTTTAAGAATCTTTACCCAGGAGTCTGTCTTCTTAACAACTTTCAAACCCAGATAAAGCATGTTTGGACTTTGAGAAGACACCATTTAAAAGACTGCCTCCAGACTGACTCAAATTCCCCATGGGCTACATGTGAATGAAAAGCTTCACAAGTTCCTGTTTATCAAAAGAATATAAAGGTGATAAATAATAAGAGGCTTGGGGATCTAGGGACACATGGGTTTGGGACTAGGAAATTATTTAGTAAATAGTCCTTTGGACTAGGGGCTGTGACTTGATCATGGCAAGAGCAGTAGATGCCACTGTCAGAAGGGAGTGGGTACATCACTTGGAGACTAGAAAGGACTGAGGGACAACTCACAGAACCAAGTCCCTCCTATACCACTTTTTAATTTTTCCCTTATTCTAAGATACCTCTCAGGGAGAGGTAAAAAAGTCTGGTGAGGCAGAAATAGGAGAAATGGGGAAGAGGGAAGAGACTTTATCCTGGCTAGCCTGAAAGAGCATAAGTTCTAAACTGGAAGAACCTGAGTTGCCTTGTAAGGTCAAGCTCGTTAAGTTTTCCAGAGGCCTTCAGGTATCAGATCACAATCATGTGAAAATCTTATTAAAAATCAAATTCATGAAACAAAACTGCCTTAAAACATTGAATCACTTACCTGAAAACTGGCTGAAAGTTGTCTAAGCTGGTCTTTTAGGATGGTTCTACTGGTCTTAACTGGATTCACTCATGCTTCTGAAGCCAGTTGCATTTGGCAAGGTGGTCCTGATCCATGTTTGATAGCCTTCTTCTGGTACCAAAAAGGCTTAAACATGTTCTTCTTATTGTGTTGACAAGGGTTCAGAAACACAGCACCAATCATATTACAGTTTTTATGCAAGTCACATATGCTAATATCCCACTGATCAAGGATAGTCACATTAAAAGAACCTTGCATTAAGGGGTGAAAAAGTCTGTTCCACCAACTGCAGGAAAGCACTGCCCAAAAGTATGGATTTATAATTCAATTACTGTCGATGAAGAATGGAAAAATGATCCACGCCACCACAAATTTCCTTTTTGAAATAGCTGTCACCACATCATAAGGAAAGATCTAGAAATTACCAGCAATTAGAGAAGCAAAATCTGGCCCAGTGATGGTTAATTTTTCCATAATGTGACCTTATAATCAAGTCTTGTTTTCATTTTCTATCTTGTAGAAAATCTTATTTACAATTGTAAAATAGATTACCAAATGATCTTTCATAGTATATTTATTTATGAGTTTGCTTGTATTATCTTCATGTTCTATAAAGGGGTTGATAAACTATCATCTCTATAGCCTGCCCACTACCTGATACCGTAAATAAAGTTTTACTGGAACACAGCCACTTTCATTGCTTATGGTTGTTTTTATGCTACAATAACATTGTAGCTACAATAGCATTGAGTAATTGTGACAGAGACCATATTGCCTGCTGAAATATTTATTGAAAAGCTAAAATTACTATTTCACTCTTAAAGAAAACCTGTCACCTCCACTTATAATATTTAATGTTTGTACACTAGTTAAGTCCTCCTAGTTATCATCAGAGACCTGTCTCCTTTCAAAAAGAAGAATAAAATAACTAACAGAACCAGGATGTGAATGCACATCTGGATAACTCCAACACCAATGTTCTTTGTTTTTTTCACAGTATTTATAACACTTAGAGAATGCTACTTATTTTCACAGGGGGTGGAAAATAGAGGGTCCAGCATAGAACTTACATCAGATTCATGTGAAAAATTTCTTACAAATCTGAATTCTTGAAACAAATTCTCTATGCTTGAGACATGGAAATCTGAATTTTAACAAAAGTTATAGGTGATCCTTATTCACACTAAAAATAAAGAACAAGATGTTCAAGTAATAAAGTTGTGATTGATATTGGATTGGGGAAGACTTGAAGAAACTAATGTCTCCTCAAAAGCATCTGTGCAGAAAAAGAAACTATCATTAAAACAAAATGACATGTTGCTAAATGGGAGCAAATATTTGCACATCATGCATCTGATGAGGTACTAATATCCACTATCTACAAAGAACTCACAATGCAACAACAACAACGACAAAAAACAAACAAACAAACAAAAAAACACAAAGAACCCAATCAAAAAATGGGCAGAAGAGCTACCTAGACACTTACCCACAAAAGACATACATATGACCAACAGGCACATGAAAAGAGGTTGAACATCATTTATCATTTTAGTATATAAGCTTTGCTTGGAAGAAGAGCAGAAATATACCATATTTATCACCTACCCACTGAGTATAACTCTATTAGGTTATTTTTGTTTTCATTCTCATAAATAGTTACATGTTTACTAAGTTCCTGAGCCAAATGTAAAGTTTTCTTCACTAAATTGTAAGTATCTTAATCCCATAATTTCCTGTAAATAAAATCTATCAAAAGTATTACATTGACTTTTTCTAAGTTGTTACTCAGGACTGGGGGAACATAAATCTTTATGTTCTTATTTTGACTTAGTGCTCAAGACTTACAATATTTATACAACTTCTTTTTCCTCTGAGAGCAACTGAATTATGAAAAAGATAGCTATGAAAATGATTTCAAGAAAGGTAGCCAAGAGCCTATTCCAGTGGGAACAATAACTTCAGTTTTCAGATTTTTTTTTTATATAAATCACTCCACTTAATTTTCACAAGAATATTTGATAGCAAGGCAGGTATTTCCCTGTAAATTTTACTAATTAAAATCTCTAGAAATAGAAATTAGAAGGTTCTAGCACATTCTAGTTCAGTAGATAGCAGCCATGCTCGCTATTATTTTATACCTAAGAGACATGAGCCTCCAAGTGATTATAGCTTCTGACTCACAATTCTGACTCAAGAGTGCACTTTCAATCTCAGTGTTCGTGGAGATTCCCAGTTAATTTTCCAGCCAAACAATTGGGGTTGATTTAACAATAGGATAATAACAGGAACAATATCAGAGATTGTATTCCACCTGCAGCACCTCAGGCTTTTAGGCCAGTTACTTCTGGACAAAAAGGAGCTTTGCGAGTCCCTGACCCTCTGAACTCCCACACTCCCAGTGTTTATCTTTAGAAGAGACAAAAGGAACCCCTTAGAAAAGGTCTTAGTCCCTTCCTCTTAAAGGTGGGGGAAAACACACCTTTTGAAACTACTGCTGTCAAAGTTCAGGACTTGATTTGTGAAGCCTGGTCTTGCAAAAGTATTAAATCAAAGTAAAATGGATTTACATTTGTAAACTTTGTTTCCACTTAATGGGATTAGAAAGACCACTCACATTAAACAAACAAAAACATCAGTTCAGCATCAAGACAGATAGAACAGTAAATTAACCATACATAAACGCTGAAACTCTGTGATTTTAGACCTAGAAATTTCATTTTAAGATAGTTTAAGAATCAACAAACTTTCAAAGCCTTTTTTTTTTTTTTTGCACCTACCCTTTACCTGAGCCATGTGCAATGTTGGGGGAAGAGAAATCCCACAAATAGAGTGATAGACCACATGCAATGAGGTTGGTTGGAAAGCAGTTAAAAGACAGGTCTTTTAAACCTAAACTTTTCCAGATGTGAAGATTTAAGTGTGAGGATTTAAACTCAGTCATAAGCAGTAACATGTCCCTTGAAAATCTTCTCAATATGCAGAGAAGAAATGTACAACAAATTCCAGTAAATTCAGCAGTGAAAATTTTTCTTATTTGAAGAGAAATTATCTTCAGTATCCCCAAGTAAATTATCTTTGACTATTTTAGGCAATAAGGGAACCTGATAATAATTATTTTTATGACCAACTGTCTGCTTACACGTCTAACAAAATTTTGCAATCTTTTAATTACATCTGTTTACACTTGTATCTGCCCCCTAAGAGGGCTCTGATGCTGCATTCACTTTCGGGCCTCCTTTCCTATGGACATCAGACTGCTCCATGTTGGAAACCAAGTAAAGAGCATAAAAGAGGGCCTCCCTGGTGGCGCAACAGTTGAGCGCTGGGCTGCAAAGCTGCCTGCAGCCTCTGCAGCGCTGGTTCGATCCTCGGCTGCCAGGGAGGGTCCCACATGGCGCGCAGATATCTCCTGCCATACCCGCTGCTCCCCTCAGCAGTGTACTTCAGTCCTTCTGCCTGCTCTGCTCCCTGCTCTGGCTCTGGTGAATTCTCTCACCCTCCCGCGCTTCTGACTGTACCCAGTGCTTGTATAAATAAATAAATAAATCTTAAAAAAAAAAAAGAGCATGAAAGAGAAGTATGACTTTTATTTGTTTTGTATTTGTGGCTTAGCCTATATAATGTCCCTAAAAATCTGTAAATTCCAGCAATAACCTCATTCGAAGTGAGGAAGAGAAAGACCATGTTAGAACTCACACACTGGGCATGTGCGGAAGATCGACTTGTTCCAGTGGGTAAAGGGACTAAGGAGATGGATCCAGCAATTCACACAAAAAAAATTTAACATTGAAAAACTGGCAGAGACTGTAGAGTAAGGTCAGTAAGGTGGCTGGGCAACAGATATGAGGAACATGGCTACATAATTGGCCAAAATAAGGAGGGACTCAAATCAATGGCCTTGGGTAGAAAGCCTTGAGTATGGAAAAACAGATGCTAATGAAGAGCAAAGTCTCTCTAAGTCTCACAAAAATCCTCATTTTCAAGGAATGGCAATGATATACTATGAGGAATTTTAGGTATGTCTGGTGTCACAGTAGACATCATTAAACATGATATATTCAGATGTGTGTTGTCCTACATAGCAATCACCAAATGAAGTTAATCCTGAATCCCTTGTGATTACTTAACAAACTCAGTTTTGAAATCTTAAATTGTTACATTTTGAAGTATTAAAATTTCTATTGAGATCAACCGATACTATTCACGGAGAAGGCAAGCAGAATTCATGTTCATGCTTCTACTCACCCACTTTGTTTCCAAAATCTCACCCAGATAGTCACCACTAATTCAGTAAAAGGATGAAAAAGCTATTACCTATTTTGGCTATCACATATTTTAAAATATAAATGTGAACTGGTGTCTCATCCACATCCTCAGATCACTAAGAGTGGCCTAGTGTGAGTGGAAGAATTCCAGGCACAAAATATCTCATCCTCTATAGGTATCAGAAGGCTACAAATAGTTACAAAAGTTTATATGGGACTGCGTCTTATTAATGTGACTTGAATAAGTCCAGTGAATGCTCTACTGAAAAAATATACTTATCATTTTGTCTTGGAAGTCCCAAATTCCATTGACTGGACTGCCACTGTTGCTCTATATATTTGCACACAGATAGACTCTGCCCAGGTCTATAAACTGCAGTTTGATGCACAAAATTCTTAGGCCAACACCTATTGATTAAGTGCCAGTGAGATGCTGCTGATCTGAAATAGTATTTACAAGCCTGATTTTACAGTAGTTTGAGTACTCTGGATGAATAAAGCGCTTTCAAAATTTAAAGTAATCACTGTCTCATTTCTTTCTCATTAAAACCTTTCCATACAATTTGCTTGTAGGAAACAAACCCCCTAGATGCTGTACATCACTGAACACAAACCCCATACACCCACACACATTCCTGATCAGGTGTTTTTTTACATTTTTTAGTCTTCAAACAGATGGGCGAAGAGGACTAGTTGCGGTAGTGACAGTCGCTGGCAGTAATGATAAGATGATTGTGAGGAGAGGAAAGGGAATCTCAAAATGAGCCACCTATATCAAGAAAGGTAGTTGTCCAGTTTACAGACTGATGAAGATTTATTTATGAATCAGAGAAAACAGAAGAGAGGAAATTTTTTCATCTACTTTTACTTGGGCAAGGTATGATGGCTATTTTCAATCCAATTTTTCTAGCTTTGTAGTTCATGAAAATTCTTCATAGATACTGGTAATGGGTGTATTGTCAACTCTGGTTTACATGTTCTCAGTGATACTCTTCTGCCTTCACAGATATTTTTGTGCAGAAAACAGCTGCATCATAGGCTGCAAGCCATATGCCATTTTACACCAGAAACCTCTTTTTGCTCTGGGCCTGCCTTGAAATTACTCCCATCTTCTGATTTCCTGGATTTTTGGTACCTTGGTTCAGCTTATACATCTGCCATTTGGCTTGGTAAGTAACCCTCTCCAAGCTTCTTGAACTTTAGTTCTGTTCACACTTCTAGGATCTCTTCATTCCTCTCATTTTGGTGACATGTTTCCTCATTACCCGATACAATCATTGGATGAACTTGCCCCCTCTCAATTACAGCCAAATGCAGGGTAGCAATGATCATGTTGTAATACCTCACTCCATGTATGGACTTGAATTAGGTATGCTTCTTTCTGGAGGATGTATTACATTGTTATTATGTATTTATTACTAGTTTTTGTGCAGTCCATGGCTTTTCCCCATTAAAGACAATTTCCCTATGGTGTGCGTGAAAAAGAAATATATTTATTTAGGCATGAGCTGTAGTGTGGTATGAGTTGCCAGAGAATATGTTACATTTAGAAAACAAGTACAACAAAATTACACATGAGATATTTATATGAAGAATGGAAGCAAGACTATGAAGTGTCATATCACTAAAAATTACTGTGTTAAAATTTGGAACCTATGCATACTGCATAATTTTAAACTTAATCTAATTAAACTGATTCATAGGATGAATATCACGCCAGTCATACTGAATTGTATAAATTCTCATCTTAATCTTTTCGGAATCAGAGAGGTGAAGAAATAGAATTTTGACATGCTGTGGATTCCTGTCCAACCACTGAAGTAGTTGACAAGATAGGAAGAATTCGTGTTTTAGAAATGACTAGAAATGACTTCACAATGGATCTTAAAACACGTTAGCTAAATATTATTCCAAAAGGATATTATCTAGTTATTAAAACAAAGCATAACAAACTAAATGCTATTGTTGACAGTGAAAGAATAACAGAAAAAATTGGGGGAACTAAAAGGATTCTTCAGATAGCCACTAAAAAATCAGAAGTTCTACAAGAACAGACATACAGACCAATGGAATCGAATAGAAAATCCAGAAATAAACCCACAGATTTATGGTCAACTAATCTTTGACAAAGGAGCAAAGACTATGCATTGGAGCAAAGAAAGTTTGTTCAATAAATGGTGCTGGGAAAACTGGGTCGCTACATGCAAAAGAATGAAGCTTGACCACTACCTCACACCATACACAAAAATCAACTCAAAATGGATTAAAGAACTAGACATAAGACCTGAAACCATAAAATATATAGAAGGAAATATAGGCGAAACACTACGTGATCTGCACATCAAAGACATCTTTACAGACACATCACCCAAAGCAGTGATAGTGAAGGCAAAGATAAACAGCTGGGACTACATCAAATTAAAGAGCTTCTGCACAGCAAAAGAGACAATAACAAAAACAAAGAGAAACCCCACCAACTGGGAGAACATTTTTGCACCCAACACTAATGATAAAGGACTGATCACAAAAATCTGCAAAGAGCTGATGAGACTCAACAACAACAAAGAAAATAATCCAGTCAAAAAATGGGCAGAAGAGCTAAAAAGAAACTTCTCTGAAGAGGAAATGCAAATGGCCAACAGGCATATGAAAAAATGTTCAACATCACTTGTCATCAGGGAAATGCAAATCAAAACTACCATGAGATACCATCTTACACCAGTGAGAATGGCACATATTAAAAAAACTAGCAACAACAAATGTTGGCGAGGGTGTGGTGAAAAAGGAACTCTCCTGCACTGCTGGTGGGAGTGCAAACTGGTCCAACCACTATGGAGAGCTGTGTGGAGATTTCTGGACCTACTAAACATAGAGCTTCCATAGGATCCAGCAATTCCACTCCTAGGTATTTACCCAAAGGACACAGAAACATCCATTCCAAAGAACACCTGCACCCCTATGTTTATAGCAGCACTGTTTACAATAGCTAAGCTTTGGAAACAACCCAAATGCCCAAAAATAGATGACTGGATCAAGAAGATGTGGTACATATATACCATGGAATATTACTCAGCATTCAAAAAAGATAAACACATGCAATTTGCAGCAACATGGATGGCGCTGGAAGGGATCATGCTCAGCGAAATAAGCCAAAAAGAAAAAGAAAAATACCGGATGGTCTCACTCATAGCAGGAATCTAGAAAACTTAAATAAGGGACCAGGAAAATGAATAACTATAAGAAAGTGAAAATCAAAATCAACAAAAAACTATGAACCAGAGACACTTTTAGGGGGGCAGGGGCGGGAGGGGAGGGATTGGGGTCAGAATGGGGGGACTGCAATTGTATGGGGAATATAACAATAAAATTTATTATCTAATAAAAAAAAAAGAAATAAAAAAAAAAAAATCAGAAGTTCTATTCCATGAACAAGGATAACCTCTAAGATGAGTAATGTATTATGTGTTTATGCCCTAATTCTTTAAAATTTTACTGTTATATAATTAAAATATACATGTTATCTGTAGATTTCTATGGAATTTATATATTTCTCTGAAATTTCTTTATTCATCTTATTTCAAATCCCCTTTGTGTTTAAAAAAAAGCATGAGATAAACAATTAGCATATCTGAGTTGTCACTTAATTTGTTCTTTACTAGATGATTTTTCTTTCACTATCTCCTTTGTGTCTTGGTAAAAACCTCAGCATACTTCCCACCCCTTTTTTTTTCAATGTCTCCTTCATATTCTTTGTAATGAGGTCAGTGTGCTTTAAGGATTTTATACCAGATACCCAAATTTCTAACTGAATATTTTTACTGCTATATAGAACATTTAAATGAAGTTATCCACAAATGAACAAAGATGATGATCATGTTTTTATTTGTTCTTACTGTTTTTTTATTTGTTTGCTAATGTCAAAGCATTTTTCTAGAAGTCACATTTCTGAATCTAAGTTGTCAACTTTGATTCATGTCACTGTTGCATTGATATGAGTGTGATGCTTCATTTAAGGAGTTTATATTTACTGAAGAGTGGCAGCCTAGAACACAGGAGATAAGCAAACACAGTAACAGATAACTTACAATGAATTAGAGAGAGGTCAACAAAAGCTGAATTAATGAAACTAAATATAAGGTTAAAATGCAAAACCATAGATGACAAATTAGTTTTAGTTCAGCAGGACTATAGTTTGATTTCTATAAAGTTAGTGCTAGGAACTGATGAACTTAAAGTCCTTACCAATAACAAACATTTCTAAAAGAAATAGCATTTTATACACTGGAAAAACATCTTCATTAGTTACAATTAACCAATTACTTATCACCAAGCTATAATTTTCTCAATGGCATGACCTAGGTCTATTTATACTTTTTTCCTTATGGTGGCTAGGGCTTTTAGTTTCTAATACTCAAAAAAAAAAAAAAAAAAAAGCAAAGATATTGTTAATCCTTGTCTCAATCCTGCTCTTGATTTCATTAAGTTTATTTAAGTATTATGGTTGTAGATATTAGTATATGTAGCTTTTGCAAAGTTAAGAAAATTTTTTTATTTCCAGCTTTATGAGCATTTCAAATAATAAATAGATGGTAAAAATTATTTGCTTTCTATAAACCAATTCAGGAAATATTTTTCTTGTGATCCATTAAAATAATAACATAGAAATCAAGAAAATAACCCCATTTATTATCACATCTGAAAATATTAGGTATCTAGGAATAAATTTAACAAAGGTAGCAAAAGACCTGTAAAATGAAAACTGTAAGATGTTATTAAAAGAAATCTAAGATAAAAAGAACTGGAAAGATATTTCCTGCTCATGAATAAGAAAAAAAATCATTGTTAAAATGATCATCTTACACAAAACAAACTTACAGATTCAGTGTAATCCCTTTCAATATATAAATGGCACTTTTCAAAGAAGTGGAACAAATACAAAAGACACTGAGTAGACAAATTCTGACAAAAGAAAGGAAGAACAGAGGTATCACATGCCCAGATTTCAAACTATACTACAAAGCTATAGTAATCAAAGCAGTATGGTATTAGAATATAAATAGTCATGCTGACCAATGAAATAGAGAGGCTAGACATATAGCCCTATTTATATGGATGTTAATTTATGACAAAGGAAATAAAAGTAAACACTTGGGAAATGATAGTCTCTTCAACCAAAGGTGTTGGAAAAACTGAACAGCAATATACAAAAGAGTGACACTAGACCACTGTTTCATATCATATACAAAATTAACTCAAAGTAGGTAAGACCTGAAACCGTAAAATACATATAAGAAAAGATAGGCTAAACAATCCATGACATTGGCTTCACAGATTTCTTTGGGAACTTGACTCCAACAGAAAGGGAAACAAAAGTGAAAATAAACAAGTGGGATTATAGCAAACTAAAAAGTTTTCATACAGCAAAAGAATCATCATTTAAAAAAAATGGATCCTGGGCCTCCCCGGTGGCGCAGCGGTTGAGCGCTGGGTTGCGAAGCTGCCCGCGGCCTCTGCGGCGCCGGTTCGATCCCCGGCTTCTCCCCGGCCACCGGAGGAGGGTCCCACATGGCGCGCAGACCTCTCCTGCGGCCCGCTGCTCCCCTCAGCAGTGTACTTCGGTCCTTCTACCTGCTCTGCTCCCCGCTCTGGCTCAGGTGAATTCTCTCACCCTCCCGTGCTTCTGACTGTACCCAGTGCATGTATAAACAAAAACAAACAAACAAATAAATAAATAAAAACATGCCTCTATTAAAAAAAAAAATAAAAAAAAAATGGATCCTACAGAATAGGAGAACATATTTGTACATCATACATCTGACAAATTCCAAGATCTAGAAATAACTTACATGACTCAATGATTACAAAAACATCAATCAAAAAAGGGACAGGAGAGCTAAATAGACACTTATCAAAAAAAAGACACCTGATGACAAAGAGGCACATGAAAAAATGTCCAGCATCATTGATCATCAAAAAATGAAAATCAAAACCACAATGAGATACCATTTCATACCTGTGAGAACAATGCATATCACAAAGACCCAAAACAAGTATTGGCAAGATTTTGAAGAAAAAGGCCAACTGTACACTTCTGGTGGAAATGTAGAACATCCTTTAGTTTTTCAGATATTTTTACTTATGAAATTTTGGGGATAATCACTTAAATAATCCTTTATGTATATTTATTTTTCAGGAAGTCTATTATAAAGCTACTGGCACTTAATATCTCAGATCTTATATTTTCCAATTCTTTTTGATGTGTTCTGAAAAAGTTACCCAATATGCTATTGTAACCCACTAAGGTCATTATGTGGCTATTAATACTCTTGGATGAACTTTTATTTAAGCAGTTTTATTTTTCATTCTGAGTATTTTTACTTGGATATATTATATCACTGCTTGCTGGTATTTCATATTATCAGAATCTTGCCTCTATAAAATTTACATTTGTTTTAATTCCTTGACTTTTTTTTTAAGAAAATCTATATTCAATTAGTTTTGTCAGCCTACTGAATTTCTTTTAGCTTGGTTATATTCCTTGATTCAAGAGTCCCTTTTCTTTTGAATATCAGCTCTCTTTAATGCTAATATTTACCAGGGACCACAGTCCAGACACATGTCCTAACTCGTGTTGATTCTGATATATTTGAAAAAGATAGTAACCATGCTTCAGTGTAGACCACAGACTATGTTTAACCACTAGTTTGCTACCCACTCTCTGGGTCAACTTCTTTTCAAGATTACCTATATCTCTATGTTGATAATGCTTTTTCTTTGCTTTTGTCTGTTAAAATTAAATACAAAGTGGTGGCTTGAAAATTCCCAAAGCAGACAAAACAATGTAAACTAGTAAGCAAAACTAAGTCTAGTTTACTTCATGAACATAAATGAAGCTTAATGTAGACTATTTCTTACAAACATCTCTGACCAACACAAAATAAACTTAAGTCATTTTCTTAAAATGATTTAAGATGAACACTTTAACCAATCCCTGAATGTCTGCAAACCCTCATGGCAATAACCATGTATGTGTTAACAATTTCCTCAATTTTACTTTATAAGCCATCTTATAGTGTCATGACCTGCAGCTTCATGTCAATCTTGAATTTGAAAGCTCCTAGTTTGTGAACTGTTATGTCCAAAATACATTCTTATTAAATATGATGGTAATTTAGTAAATACTATGGAAATTAGTAAATAAATAGTACTGATCTAAAAGTTTAATTTTTCCATTTCTGGATTCTACTGTCCCATTACTTTGACTGTCTACCCTTTGGATGATGGTAGGTGAAGAAAACAATGTTTCAGAGCCCAGTAATCAGTCTACAATCCTGTAGTCTTCTACCTACCAAAGTATTACCAGGCTGATATGACAGTGCTAATTCCAGCTCTGTTAGACACTGGGATTTTTGTTTAGTGGCAAGAAGATAATAATGATCATCTTCTAGAGTAATATGGCAGAGAGACAAAAGAGTAACCAAAAATATTTTAAAATCTATTATTTTTTAATGCATGACAATGTTCTCTGCACTAAACTGTCAAAAATATCTGTATATTTGTTAGACGCTGATATGTTTGACACTGCTTCCTGCAACAATAGGAATTGATCACAGCCTCTGTCCAATTTTTTCTTAATTCATAAGGTTTCCTCTTGAGTGACATATCTATGGCTGGACCAAGGGAGGGGTGCATAATAAGTTCTAGGTTGCCATCATGCCAGGAGTAAGAAAAATTAGTCTGTTTTAGGAATATTACTTTTTCCAAGCTCGGGTGTTCGTGTGTGTGTGTGTGTGTGTGTGTGTGTGTGTGTGTAGAGAATTTGATTTTTTTCAGTTTTAAGGCTAGAAGCAAAATTGAGTAGAAGGTATAGATTCCTCTTCCCCCCATTAATAGTATTACCTGTCTATTACTAATATTTCCCTCTAGAATGGTATACTTTTCACACTTGATGAACCTAGATAGACACATTATTATAATCTGAAGTCCACAGTTTATATTAGGATTCACTATGGATAGTGCATATGGATTTACATGAATGTGAAATGAAATGTATCCACTGTTATAGGATCACAGAGTAATTTTGTTAACTTAAGAGTCTTCTGTGCTTCAGTTACTCATTGACCACAATCCCCATCCCCTGATAATCACTGATTTTTTTATTATCTCCATAATATCTTTGTTGTCTCCATAGTTCTGCCTTTTCCAGAATGTCAAAAAAAATTGGAATCACATAGTACATCACCTTTTTAGGTTTGCTTCTTCCACTTAGTTATATGTATTTAAATTTTCTCCATGTGTTCTCTTGACTTGATATCTCATTTCTTTTTACAGTGCTATCTGGATGTACCACAGTTTCTTTATTCTCTTACTTACTGAAGGACATCTTGGTTGCTTCCAAATTTTGACAATTATGAATAAAATCTTTTGTGTGGACATAAATTTTTTACTCCTTTGGGTACATACAAAGGAGCAAAACTGCTGTATTGTAAGGTAATAATATATTTCATTTTGTAAGAAAGCTCCAAGCTGCTTTCTAGAATGACTGTCCCTCTTACATATCCCCCCAATAACGAAAGAGGCTCCTGCTGTACGAAGTCCTCATTAGATTTGGGCTGTTTTTGCTCTGTGGTCAGGTCCCCCTCTGCTTCTCAGTTCCCCAGACACTTGAGTTAGACAGGATGGCTAGAGGGGGCTAGAGTTTCTTTTATCTGGATCAATTAGACTAGCCCTAACAGGTTGTCTCTGGTTGAAGAGTTTTCCTGAGGACAGACTTTGCTAAGAAGAACAGAATGCTCTGGTAAATTTCAAAATGATTCTCTTTCCCCTGGCCCTGCCAGAAGCAAAAGGGATTTTTTCTTTTCTTTACTAATCGCTGTGAGAATTTGGCCGAGAATCAGTAGGTAAAACTACAAAAGTGTGGGGTCTCCCCTACTGGTTGAATCCCCTCGGAGATTTTAATTCTCAGAGTTGTCCACACTGACTCCAGGAGTTCGTCAATCACAGTTCAGTCTCCCTACCTAGGACATTGGTTCTACAAGAGCTTGCTTCTGTGCTAAGAAGTGGTTCCTGGTGTTGGCCTGTCTGCTTTTCCATTTTGGTGGGCACCCATCTACCCTGTGACCTTACTTCTCTTACAGATCTAAGTTGTTGAGTTTTCAGTTTGTTCAGGTTTTTAGTTGCTGGTAGGACTGACTGGCAGCTTCCAACCTCCTTCCAAACTGTACCAGAAACCTCTCTCCCATCTTTGAAACAACTTTATTTGAACTACTTAAATGCATCTTTGAAGTTGTTTTTTTTTGCCACTTCACAAGTCACTGAATACTTGTATTGTAACTAATGCATACAATGTGTGCATCCTCTAAGTTATTAAAGATGCTTCAGTTTTTGAATCCACAGCTGATGAGCCACCAGCATATCCGCACACACGTAAATCTCATGTGCATGACATAAGATAGTTGTTCTCATTTGTTCCAGCATGAGTTTTATGATTTCTAAGCTGTGACCACTATATTTTTATTCTGAATGATTTTATTTATTTAAACTATTTATTTGTACTCTCTAACATGTTAAAGTCAGACTCTATAGTTTGTGCTGTACAAATTTATACTGGAAAATTTTGTCTAATATAGTTTCACCTTTTTGTTGTTGATTTCTAATTTTATTAGATTATCATTATAGTGACAAAAATACTATATTATGCTTCAAAAACGAATGGTGAAGAAAACTATGGCTGTTAATAATTGCAGCTTACTGTTTTTAATTACCTTTTTACCTTATCTATATTTACCTACACTTTATTTTTAGAATATAATGTTCTAAAACTTAAAGGTCTTTATGATCACTAATAATGACTTGATTCACAGTGTTCTACACAATGTGGGCTTTCTCCAAATAATGGAAATAGCTGCCAAAGAAAATCTAATAGAATCTTGTCTTTAAAGAATAGCTACAGGGCCTCCCTGGTGGCACAAGGGGTTAAGCACGGCACCATGAGGCAATCCGCAGCCTCTGCAGCACGAGCTCGATCCCCAGCCGGCCAGGGAGCAACCCACATGGCGAGGCAGACCTCTCCTGTCTCGCCTGCTGCTCCCCTCAGCAGTGTACTTCCGTAAATCTGCCTGTTCTGTTCCTCACTCTGTCTCTGGTGAATCCTCTCACCCCCCGCGTCTCTGGCCTGTACTGCAGCTCTTGTCTGCATAAATAAATAAATCTTAAAATAAATAAAAATAGTTACAGTCCTAAAAAAGGATAGAGCAATTTGATGAGCTATATAATCTATTAATCTGCTATTAACATTACAGAAGTAATCTTCCCTCAGAAGTTGAGCTTTTCTTGTGACTGACCATGACCTTGGCTAGCCTGGAGGATTGTTTTACAATATTGATTATGAGACACAAGGCATTTCTGACATAATCCTTCTCTCCCAGTTACTGTATTGGGTAAAAAAGATCCAGAGGAGAATTTAAAAGTTTTCAGATGAGCAAATATTATTCACGATCGGACAAGATCCCTGCTACTAGCACTTGTATATCAAGTACAGTGATATTACTTAACAGCTGATTATCTCAGGAAGTACACACTCCTATTTCAAATGGATATGTCTGTTTTTACCACTTCAGGTATTATCCCTAGAAAGTAATTTTCTTCTTCCATGATCATTTAATAATTTGTTTTGATTTCTTTGATGTCACGTGTTCTTAGTTACATTAGAGTCATACCTCTCAAGGTTGCTTATGGGATTTGAAGATTAACTTAGCCTAAAAAATATATAAAGAATGCTCTTGATTTGATTAATCTGAATTTATCAGATTTATAATTTTACTGTCATAAGACAACCAAAGACAATTATACAAGAAGATTACCATAATTTGATCCTTAAAAAATATATATATAAGAAAAAATACATTTTGGATGGATCTTGAAGACAGCAATTTTTATTAAAATAGATTTTCCTTTGGAAATTTGACTCATTATTTTCACAATAAAAGAATACAGACAAAACCACTTTTAGGAAATTATGGATATAATCAATTTTTAATAAATTTGCTGTTCTTCCTTTGGTCTTTTAAAAAAAAATGTGGCCTAATTAATAAAAGCCTGCTGAAAGAAAATTTAAATATGTTTGGTAACTAGACTCTATTTCATGTTTTAACTAAATTATTTTCTGGAACAAGCATTAAATACAGTATTTAATGTATTTTTTCTCCTTTAGATAATGTCCAAAGAAAAATAAGCTTGTAGAAAAAAATTTAAAAAATGTAATGGTAAATGTAACAAGCTACTGTGTAAGGACAGAGATTTGGTTGTTACCACACAAAATTGTAAAGTAAAACTTGGTCTGAAACTAACATATTACCATTTACTTATTCTTTTAAAGGTGAGAAGGAGGGCCTTTTATCTGTTATCCTGGACAGAATCTTGGACAAGGTACTAGCCCCCAAGGTTTATGGCAAGAACCTGTGAGCACCTCCCCAAAATGGATAGGGAAGATACCCTAAACAAAGTAAGGCTGGGGATGCCAACTACACATTTCATAAATGTGGGAACTAAGACACAATAAGTCAAGGTACTTGCTCATTTCCATAAACAAGGCCAAATTGGAAAAACAGTACCACCTGTCTTCCGGTTGTCAATTCATGACTTTTGTTTGCATTGTGGGTTTCTGGCCTCTACCCACACACCCTGTAGCTGAGCTCCAGGAGATACCAACTACACAGTTGGTGCCAGCTGAGTGGGATTTGCTAGAAGATCTGAGGCTCACAAAACCATGTGGTTTTGGAAGAGAAAGAATGAAAAAAACTGGGGATGAGGAACGCTGGATCCCCAAGCAATTAGTCAACCAGGGTATGAAACTGTAGCTACATTGCAATAAAGCACTAAAGGTAAAAATTACCTTCTAGAAATATAGAAATGGCGGTAGACCTGACTCCCAAGGAGTTAGCTCGGTTGGCTCAGGAAATACAAAAAGAAGTAAGGGTATATGAATATGTAGTCCCTTGGTTACTTTTATGGGTAAAGGCTAACATGAAAGCAAAAGGATGCTGACATGAACCTTGATTGTAGCGGATCTGAGTTTTAGTTTCTAGCTTCAAAGCCACTTAGAATGGTAAAAGTCCCGCAAGGGCCACAGAAAGAACCTGTGGTCACCAGGAAGGTAGTCCAGGTGGGGGCAGGGGAGGAAAAGAAAAACCAAGAAACAGAGGCCAAGAGGATATAGAGCAAAGGAGCTCGCTCAGTTTGTAAATCAGTACCATCAGCTTCCCAAGGAAGCTTTACCGAAATAGGTTATGAGAGTGGTTAATTATGAAGTTGTCTCATTGGTTTTGAAAACTGCAGAGGGAAAGAACATGTCTACTTTGCCACAGGACTCACAACTCACACATGAACAATTACAGATGGCAACAGAAGATCCAGACAACCAGGAAGGTATTCCAGAGGGCACAGCCAGCCTGGTGAACTGGAAAAAAGCCATTCTGAAGTATGCACATCCTAGGAAGCGAGACTGTGCAACCCTTGCTATAAATGGTCAGTGCTTATTTTTTAAATGAATGAATGAATAATGACCATTCACTATTCCAATACCCTATCACTGTTATCTATCCAGATGATCTGGCCACAGCTTGCTCTTAGTTGATCAAAATTTTAGCTGATACAGGTTGCATGTTTTTCCTTTAATCATATTTGAATTTTTATTGGGGATTCATTGAAATCTAAAGAAATTTTGATGTTAGACTTTCAGAAATTGTAATAGGCAATCATGGGTATATATATTTAAACAGAGATACTCCACCACTTCCTAAAGCTGGCCTAGCTTTGATGTTAGAAATGTCTGGATATGTGTATTTCCAGAGAGGTCCAACGGAGCTAATGATGCATAAGCCCATATTGCTGCAACTAAACCTGACTAGGTTGGCAATGTTCCTGCTATGAGGTGCAGTGAGACGGGACAGAATGACCTGTGCTGTCAGCAGTAATACAGTGGCTGGCTGCACCTTTGCAAGCATGTGTCTAATTGCTGAGACATCCACTTTTTGCTTCTCACCTGGTAATAATTTCAAATGTACAACATTTGAAAAAAGCATAAATCATTAGTTCCCAGTTAGAACAGCAATTCTAACCCAAGCAATGTGTTTGGCATTTTCAGAAATGCTTTATTGGAATGATCAAGGGGTTGAAAGGCTGGAGTTAGGTATAATGATCATTTCCCTTAAACAGAAGGTCATGATGAAAGTTGCTTTTTATCAGTAATTAGAGTTCTATAGCAGTGACATGTCCTAATTATGATATTTAGGCCATTAGCAAGTGAACAATGTTATTTAGATTCTGCTATGGAAAATTACCCCAGGCCATGTGGCATCTTATAGGGTGACTGAGTATAATGCCATTTGTGGTCTACATCTCACATACACAACCTATTTCACATACACACTCCATCTGGACTCATTTATTAAGGGCACGTCAGTGTTCAACACAGAACTTGGAAAAGTGGCACCTCAACAGGCTTAGAGATAAAAACAAATATCACTGTATATCATTAAATTTTGCAAGGAAAACATTATGAATGATGAAATACAGAGAAACATCAGAACTTATCTAATGAACAATACCTATGCATGACCCCAAGTCTCTTTCAAAATTCCCACTCATTCTTTTAGAAACACAGGTAAGGAAGGAGGAAGGATCTAGAAAATATCTGGAGGCTACTTTGAAATTATCCGCCCTACTTTAAAATTATTTTTAGGCTAATTTAACAGACATATTCATTCACTATTTACATTCACAGTGCCAGGCACTATACAAATATTGTGGATAGGAAGAATTCTGCCCTATAGATGTTTTGATCTAGACATCTCTGAAATGTAAAAATGATTATCTATCCAGTGAAAAATGAAGGTGGATTGTTGATAACATTTACCCAGGCTATTTCTGCTCTTTTCAGGAGTGAGAAAGAAATAACATTGATTTGATGTTCCCACAAATACAGCTGGGTGTTAAGAATCAAGGGGATTTCCCCGGCCTGACTTGTGTTGTTAGTACAACCAGACTTCCATGGGCTGGCAATCTAGTGTTACTTGACCCAGGCAAAGGCTCAATCATTTCAGTCACAGGACAACAGTACTTTAGAGTTTAAGAGCTCTTTTGTTTCAGGAAATTTTACCAATTATTCAATCTAAGGTTTCATTTGCTTAATGACTTCCTTATTTTACCATCTAATGTGCTTCCTCATTCCTTCATCCTTTTGCCTTTTTATTTCGTTGAGTTATTCTTTGGTCTAGTTATGGTTAATTTAATCTTTCCTCCTAAGTCAATGCCTCTCACCCCTGAAGGCACAAGGCCAAAGGCCAAATGACTTTAACTGCCAATGGATGAAAACTCTCAAAAGCATGGTGAGGTGGGTGTCATTTACTGGTGGCACCGAAATAGAGGGGGGATGTGTATACTGTCAGTCATAGCTAAGTGTCAACCCTGAGCTGCAATCATTCAAAATGAAGCCCTTTTATTAGTGGTAGTAGAGCTTTTAAAGGTTTTCCCTTTCTTGTTTGTTTAGGCATTTGTCCCATTAATTGAGGAGTTTATAGGAACAAGTTCAATAAGCACAAAGGGAAGTAAGCAGCCCTGGTGATGTGTGGCCATTGGGAGCTGTCATAGGGAATGTGCTTTGTGGAAAATACTTAAACACATTTCTGTAAAATGTTTAAGAGAATTTGTGCATAATATAATAATACTTTAAAGGTTTCACTAAGCAGATTACTTACTAATTTGTGTATGACTAACATATAAAGCAATGGAAGAAATCTTAGAGACTTTAAACATATCAATATGTGCCCATCGCTCCTTTGTCAAAGCTGTGATTTTCTCTCGGTGAAAATCAATACCAGATGCATAAAAGTACTTAAATAAATGTTAGTTAAAGGAGATAATTTTTCACTTCTATTCATCACAATTTTCTTCTTTTAATTATTTGTGATTTTTTTTTATTCTTTGAATTCTAACCTTATTTTGCCAGTCTTCTTTAAATTTTAATTGTAAGCTTCCTTTTTTAATTTTTTCCAACATCATCAGGTTTTATTGTTGGAATTTACACTTTATCCTCTTTTTGTCACTTATTTAATTTTGTCTTTGTTCCATTTTGGACATTTTTCTTTATTATTCTTCACTATTGTTTGTTGCTTTTGCAAATGCGCTCACATTTTCATTTTAAATAACTTATAATTTTCCACAAAATTATTTAAGTCCCATGTTAAAGTTTCTGTTTCATAAGATGATTTTATAGAAATTAATGATTGAAAAGGTATATGATATTGGGACATTGTATTGTTTTCCATACGATGAATGCACAACTATTATGAAAATCCATCTCCATTAGTTTGGAGGTAATTCTCATTACTTTATGCCAGATTCTGTGCTATCTTTGACCCTTAATATCAATTCAGTAAATAAAAGTTACTATCTGTTATTTGATATGCTTTGGGTCCTATAAATTCAACTTACATAGTACTAATCCTTTCTCATAAGGTTGAACATAACATTTAGGTCAAATTGTCAAGGATAAGGTGAATCTTCCCCTCATTGTTGGTGTCTCTTTATCTACCTTTCAGAGTTATTATCAATTTCAGAGTATTTAGGGGATTTTGTTGATCCTCTTAATACAGTCAAATGAACATGCATCTAAAAGTGAAAAAAAAAAAAAACTCTTCCAATAACTTAATTAGGTAAAACCACTATAAATAAAGATTATTATTCATGGAAAACACTATGTATGGTATGTTTAAGTATAGACTCAAGCAAATTGTTATTAATGAATATTTCCAAGTACTGCAGGTTGGACCAGCTTATCACTCATCTGATGCTTTCAGCTGTCTTAACAATTGATACAAAATATCACAGTCAGTGTGGTGGTAGCACTCATCAGAATAGCCCAAATTACTATACTGGCATGCCAGGTCTTGCCTGGCGGTAACATATAAACATGATCATCATTAACAAATATGGGCCAGATGTGCATCCCCTAAGAATCTATGGAAATGATTACTTGTGTTATGGCGTATAGTCAGTCTTGACATGAAAAAAACAAACTTAATTTAGCATAGACGAAAGTACAAAATTTCAAATGATCCTACTGCACCTCTGGAAAAAAAATAACCAGATATTTTTAAGCATAGTTGATAGTTTGGATGCTGATGCTTTTACTAAATTGCTCAACAGCAGCAATATTTCCAACTATTCTTAACTGTGGTCCCATTAATATATGACCTGATCTCCTTTATAAGAAAGGCCTAACTTAAAAGAGTGAAAACTCTTCTTTTTTACTTGGACTTACTTTCTTTCTTTCATCTAGTCTAATTTCACCATCTACTAACTTTTCTAAGGAAGTCAATGCAGGTTTATATAACTAGTGTTCCCTGTTTTTAAAAAGAGACTTTCTTTGTTCACATGACAACACTCTATCATATTAATTGTATACAAGACAAAACTTCATTAATAACCTATAGGAAGTGCTATTGGTTGTATGTTGTATTTTATTTTCTCCTTATTAATATGAAGTTCAAAGAAAACTGTCACTCTTTCCATCCTGTTTTTGGGACTAGCTGGCCCTTTTGTCTTACATGGAAGCAGATATAAAAATCCGTATGTACATTAAAATAGAGCTGGAAAAGTAAAATTATACAGAAACTTTTCTGGTAGAGAAAAGGGTTTTCAAACTCTGTACTTGAATACCAGGATTTCTTAAAATAATGCGTTAAAACGAAGCATTTCACTGAATCATGACTGTACTATAATAGAGTATTACTGTTATTGCTGCAGATACACCTCTGTGAAGGGGAGGTGCCACTTTCCCTGCCCCTCCCCCACTTACATGCAGTCACTTAATTGCCAAGAACCAGACTACCCAAAAGGAGGGCAGTTTGAAAGGCACGAGATGGACATATAAAGGGAGATGGAACATGGGCCTCCCCGGTGGCGCAGCGGTTGAGCGCTGGGTTGCGAAGCTGCCCGCGGCCTCTGCGGCGCCGGTTCGATCCTGGGCTGCTCCCCGGCCACCGGAGGAGGGTCCCGCATGGCGCGCAGACCTCTCCTGCCGCCCGCTGCTCCCCTCAGCAGTGTACCTCGGTCCTTCTGCCTGCTCTGCTCCCCGCTCTGGCTCTGGTGAATTCTCTCATCCTCCCGCGCTTCTGACTGTACTCAGTGCATGTATAAACAAACAAACAAACAAATAAATAAAACATGCCTCTTAAAAAATTTTTAAAAAATATAAAAAAAAAAAAATAAAGGGAGGTGGAACAAAGAGGGAGAGGGGATTGGAGGAGAGACACAGGAGGAGACATGTGAAGGAGAGAAATGTAGGCAGCTGAAAGAGACACTATGTGAGAGACCCATAAAGAGGCTGTTCCTGGTCATTGGAAGAGACAATGCAGCCATTACCTTGCCTTCATGTTGGATTATTTGGTATATTTTGTATTTTGAGTCATTCAGTCTGTCCCAGTTCTCTGGGACCTGCCTAACTTCTTTTTATTTTTTTTAAAGATTTATGTATTTATACAAGTACTGGGGTACAAGAGGTGCTGGAGGGTGAGAGAATTCACCAGAGCCAGAGTGGGGAGCAGAACAGGCAGATGGACCGAAGACACTGCTGAGGGGAGCAGCGAGAGAGGCAGGAGAGGTCTGCCGCGCCATGTGGGTATCTCCCTGGCCGGCGGGGAATTGAACCCGTGCTGCAGAGGCTGTGAACAGCTTCACTGCACAGCGCTCAACCCACTGTGCCACCAGGGAGGCCCCACTGCCTAACTTCTTGTTGTACCCTTCCAGAAGGTACCTTAGACTTTTGGCAAATTTTTGGGCCTCAGTGAACCTACTATAGGACAAGCCTATTTAATTTGGCATTTGCCTGTGAGGGGAAGGGTAAATGAAAGTTTTACTGGTAAACTATTATTTGAACTCCTTTCTCTCTGTCTTCATAACAATTTAAATAAAAAATGTTTACACTTAAGTCTGCTTGCTTTGCCTTTGTGTATATGGATAGGAGAATCCCTTTTAGAGCAAGCACCCCTTAACAATTTGGGGCTCCTAGGTACCCTTCAGTCATGCTAAAAAATGCACATGCATGAAACAATTTTCAAACATTCTAATTCCATGTGGTAATAATCTTAGCTCAGCATATTTTTTGCATGTGGATGTGCATGAATGAAGCTGGATGAGTTTAGAGAGCCAGTTTAAAACTCTTTACTTTCAAAGTCTTTTCATGGTATGTTCAGCACAACCTATAGAGCTGTGCTGTCCATCTTAAAATACATCCCCCTTTCAGAGTTCAAGTATGTGAAGGCATATCTGAAGACTGCTAAGTAGGTAAGATTAACTAGTCATTGTAATTGCATCTGTATTTAAAAACAATTTGAAATGAATATTATCTATGAAGACTGTAAGTTGTGAATATCATATATGAAGTGTGAAGTGGGTCATGATGAGTGAAAGACATCAAAATTATTATGAAAACACCCCCTTATAGAACATAAAAATCCAGCATCTTATAGCTAATGAATTAAAATGTTTTCTTTTTCTGGAGCATATTTAGTCTGGAATTAAATAAAAAGCCATCTGGTAATAAATAGTCTAGTAATCATGTCTTACACTCCAATTATAAAATGTTTAAAAGAATTTAAGCATTTTTTTTAATGTCAAGTGTACTTTATAAATATCAGTCATTCTCAGCCTAATCAATCAACTGTTGTCTACTATGTACTGAGAATGCTGCCAAATTCTTCCTGAGCTTTTTCTATTTACATTTATCAGAGACTAAGTTTTACCTCAATTGTGACTGACAAATTAACTACAAGTCCTGATACCTCTTAAATTAGTCACAATTAGGTATCTTGTGCAAGGTTAACTGATAGACTAAGCATCAGTACTAACATAAACCCAATTTTTTTTCTTTTAACACTTATTGCAGAATGGTATTAGATATACTCTCTTCTCTTGTATTAATTTTCTGAATGTGTTCTTTTAATTTATTTTTATTTAAGCAAGAGCTGGGGTTCCGGCCACAGGTGTGGGAGGGTGAGAGAATTCACCAGAGACAGAATGGGGAGCACAACAGACAGATAGACTGAAAACACTGCTGAGGGGAGCAGCGGGCAAAACAGGAGAGGTCTACCATGTCATGTGGGTATCTCCCTGGCAGGCCGGGAATCAAACCTGCACTGCAGAGGCAGCAGACAGCTTTACAGTGCTGTGCTCAACCCGCTGCATCACCAGTGAGGCCCTGAATATATTAATGAGTATTAATCCTGCTTCCTTTAACTCTTATCTCAACTCCTAATGTCCCAAAGAACTACCACTTCACTCTTTGGCTTACAGGTACCCATCTCTAAGTACCTGTAGCATGCTTTTTGACATTAGCAATGTTTTAATATGATTCTCAACTAAATCCATGTATATAACTTTTGCTACTATCCTCTCACTATTTACTGAGCACCTGTTCTGGATAGCCCTTTGATACCTTTCTTTCTTTTTGTAGCACATAGAAACTATAGAATATATGATAGCATACAAAACTAGTATTTTAATAAAATTTTCATTGTGATTTTAATGAATTCTTATAAAACACTAACTATCCATGTACACGCATACATATACAAAGTAAGATTTTCTGAGTGACAATAACTAGCTGATTAAGGGATAGGGAATCTTACGTTTGGGTTCTATTGTAATATTCTAAGTATATGCCTTGACTCTCCTTCTTAATGTTTCCCCAAAAGAATCTTTGTCTACTTATCAAAATAACTGAACCAACACTTTGAGAGCTTTCAGGAGTAGAACCTGGAAAGCTGGAATGGCACTGCTTCTGCCATAAAGAGACTGGTGGGTATCAGGAGATAAATGAAAATTTCATCCCTGCCTCTTATGTTAGGCTCAAATCTAACCTATATTTCATTCCTCAGTTTCCAAATGGAATTAATTAAGAAACTGAAACTACTCCCACCTTTACTCTTAAAATAGGGGTTATCATGATAGAAAACCTCTCAACCTCCCCACCCTGTACCAAAATAATAAAGTAAACAACAGCAATATTGCAGCCCAGAGAGAAGAGTAAAATTGATGCTGTTATCTAAGATTTAAGAGATTAAGAGATGATGACACTTTTGTGTATACAGTAAGCCTTTCTCTTTGAATGACATTGAAAATAACCACTGGAATATGTTTAGTTTAGGGAATAACTCTGATTGTAGCAGCAGCTCCAGTTGTGGCTTCTTTCCTGAGTTCTATCAACATTATCTTAGCAACTAGAATAATCTGCAAGGTTATATTTATAATTTTAACCTAGCATGGACAGAGGCATGGCTTCAACCTCTTGTCAAGATACAAGTTATCACTGATTACAGACTACAGTTTAATTTTCTGGAAACTTAAATCATCTCACTAGTCCTTAGATATCATGCAGGCCCACTGCCTTGACAAAATCAGCCTGACAGTACCAGGAAAGTAGAAACATCGATGCTGCACTAGAAGATAGTAGGAAAATGCATGTGACAACATAATCCTGCCACCTTCGTGAAATTTCCAGGGAGTTGTAACATGTGACAGAGAATAGCTGAACTTTGCATTCCTTTCTACTATGTGGGGATATAGTATTTGGTGAGGCTGTCTGGATTTAGAGGCAACAAACAAATTTGTTTACTGTGTGACCGAAAGGCTAGCAGTTTTGAGAGGGGTCCAAAGGACCTGCCATGTGACCCTTAAGATCCAGTGGAACTAGTGGCTCATAAAATATTTGTAGGATGTTATATGGAGCCAGCAGCAAGCCCTGATAAGAAAATTGCAGTGGAGACCCCCAGGTGGGGACATGTTGTAGCCTCTGCCAAAGACACCACAGATTTGAATCTGAAGTTAATGACACCCAAAATCAGGAATGTTACAGAATTCATTTGGAAGATGAGGATAGATATGATGATGGTAATTTACTCCATCTTTATAGGCAACAGTCATCAAATAGCATTATTTGGGGCCAATGTCTGATGTCACTATTTGGGTAGGGCTGACTTGTATCCATGCTGGCAGAAGCAACGTAGGAGATTGCCCTCCAATTAGTTCTGCAGCATTATCTTGGATTTTTTCCTGGCTGTGTGGTGGACAGTCTGTGAAATAGCCAATGCTTTTTATCATAAATCATTTTCTATTTAATAATTCCAGAGTTGGTTTCTTTTTTTTGCAATTTAGAATGCCAACTTATCACATACTATGTCATTGAGATACTTATTGAGAATATGCTGGAAAGAAGAAGGGCTTACAATACTCTGGTACATGTGAAGCATTGAAGCAACTTCATGTTAAGGATTTCTCATAAGATCTCAACAATTAGTTTTATAAAATGAAAGCAATAGTGGTAAATTGCCAATCCTCTTAAATAAAATCTAAGATCTTCTCTCTACACATAAAATGAGATTTGGGGCATTTATATTTTATGTAACTTTAAATCATGTGTCTTCCCTGCTTTGAAATGTGAATCCCTAATTAAAGACTTGCAATTTATTATATGTTTTAACACCTCATTATTTTTGATAGGTTTCTTGACATTTTCAGCAAGTACATTTTCTACAAGTACTCAATAAAAATATTGTTTTTAAAAATTTTCTAACACGTTTTAAAATTTAAAAATGAAATTGGAAAAAACCCTGAGTTTCTATTAACTAGTCCTTCATCAAGTAAAATTAATTTTTAGTAGGTCAACTTAAATTAGACCTTAGTCAATTAACTAGGTTTACCATCCATTACTTACTATTATGTTTCTATGTCACCTTGTTATATGCCCTGCAGCCATATAAGACTACCTTCTTTACCACTCTACATTGATTTCAAAACATGAATCAACACACCTTTTATTTCTAGCTGAGTAGCACTTCATCAGGGGTACTTCTACCCTTAGGACTTTTGCCATCACAGATTCAACTGGGGTAGAAAGAATAAAAAAATTAATAAAAAAAATTAATAATTTAATTATAATAAAATTAATAAACATTGAATTAATAATCAAATGTTCTTGCTCACCCAATTAATATTTGTCGAGGGCACTGTGAATACAAGCACTCTGCCAGGTGTCAGACGTGTAAATAAGTACTTGTCTTCCAGATGCTGATTTAAGGGAATTATGAGTTCTATAATAAACAGGTACTTATTGCGAACTCTTAGAAAAAGAATTTTGTTTTTCTAAATCTTACTTTATTTTTCCATTAAAAAAAAAGATGAGGACCTCCCCTGGTGGTGCAGGTGGTTGAGTGCTGCACTGTGAAGCTGTCCGCAGCCTCTGCAGCGCCGGTTCTATCCCAGCCGGCTGGTGAGGGTCCCACATGGCATGACAGACCTCTCCTGTCTTGCCCACTGCTCCCCTCAGCAGTGTATTTCGTCAGTCTGCCTGTTCTGTTCCCTGCTCTGTCTCTGGTGAATCCTCTCACCCTCCCACGCATCTGGCCTGTACCCCGGTTCTTGTATAAATAAATAAATCTTAAAAAAAAAAAAGAAAAGATGAGAGGGTAGGAGGGGGTATTTAAATCACTATCATTTAGAGATTGTGAATTTAACTAGTCGTTGGGAAAGACTGAAGTGGAATTCACAGCTGACTACCCCAGCTCCATCTGCACCCATTTGTTACCTTACATCGAGACCTCATTCCGTGGGTTAAAGAATGGGCTGTGAAGTTTGACAACCTAAGTTTGAGTTCCAGTTCCTTTGCTTACTAGCTGGATGAACACGGGCCAGTTTATTAAGCTCCCTGTTCATTCATTATTCCCTAAGCATGATAAGGATAGTATGAAATCCCTGAGCTCTGTGTCTAATATTTTGGGTATACTCAGGACCAAAGATGATGATGATGATGATGATGATGATGATGATGATACTAGACTTTCTTTAGAGAAGGAGGGATGGGTGTTGTTTGGGGTGAGGGATTTAGGAAAAAGGAGGGCAAGAGTATAAGAACAGAGGTAAACAGATAAATATAATCCTCTTTAGTGGTCCCAGCAAAAGAATTTAACCATGGTGGAGCCTCTCTGGTAGCGCAAGGGGTTAAATCTTACTTTAGTTTTCCATAGAAAAGAAAGATGAGAGGGTGGGAGGGGGTATTTAAATCACTACCATTTAGAGATTGTGAATTCAACAGCACTATGAAGCTGTCCACAGCCTCTGCAGCACAAGTTCGATCCCCAGCCAGGGAGCCACCCACATGGCACAGCAGACCTCTCCTGTCTCTCCTGCTGCTCCCCTCAGCAGTATATTTCAGTCAATCTACCTGTTCTGCTCCCCACTCTGTCTCTGATGAAAGCTGTCACCTCCCACACTTCTGGCCTGTACCCCAGTTCTTGTATGCATACATAAATCTTTAAAAAGAATTTAACCATGGTGTTTACAAGGGCAGGGTCAGAAGGTAAAGTAATCATTTAATGATTTATATATGTATTTATATTTATACACACTTATATGTATGTTAATACATCATATATATCATATATAACTGCATATAAATTATATGTGTGTGTATATATTATATGGAATTGGTTCACAGGATTAAGATGGAGGTCTCATGATCTGTCTGCAATTGGGCACCCAGAAAAGGCAGTGGTGTAGTTCTCATACAATTCTGAGGCCTGAGAACCAGGAGAACTCATGATGTAAGTTCTACTCTACTTATTGTAAATTCCAGTCTGAGGGTAGGAGAGGATAATCCCAACCCAGTTAGTCAGGCAGAAAGAATACATTCTCTCTTCTTTTTGTTCTATTCAGACCCCCATTGGGTTAGATGATACCCACATTGGGAAGGGCAATCGTCTTTGCTCAGTCTGTAAATTCAAACGTTAATCTCATCTAGAAACACCTAGAGATGAATCCAGACATCTAGAAACTAAACTCACTGCTTAAACAACTAGAAACATTTAACTAAATATCTCTGGCTCTGTCAAGTTGACACATAAAGTTGACCATCATAGACTGGGAAAAGCAGGAGAAATCACAGTACAGATATTGCAAATTTCACAGGAAACTCTCTTGCCAGAGTGAATACTGTCTTCTTTCAAGAGACTTTGTGAGCACTGTCTTCTTTCAATAGACTTTGTGAGCAGCAGTTATTGGGGAAAAGGAGCCAGATCAGAAAAGGAAGAACAAAGAGTCACAATGACATGAAGACCAGATGTGTGTTAATGGAGAATGAAGCACCCATTGGGGACCACCTCAAAAAGGCTGGAGGAAGAGGAAGAGGAAGGAAAATATATAAGTGTTACAAGTTCTTGCAAAAGTACATAAAATTGCACAATATACAATGCTCAGTAAATAGTAACTTATTTCAGAAAGTATGTAAGGTAATTTGTAAAAGTACTCGTAAAACCACAAAAATTTTTTAAAAAGTGACATTCAAGTTAAAAATGAAAACTCAGGTAAGAAAAATTGAATTAAAATTTGGATAATGATTGTCCCTAAAATGTTTTATATATTTCCTTGGGTTATGTTATAGTCTGCTTTTATGCTTCATGGTCACTAGATAAAACTGTAATCTTGATCAGTTTTATGCATCAACATCCATAAAATAAAGACTAATTTCCCTGAAGACCTGTAGTTAATCCTTCTATTGAGACCAAAAGGAAATTTCTTCTATAAAAGAGACCATATTTTACAGTGACCATCAACCATGTCATAAATATAATGATGAGATTCTTAGAGATGTTTATTCTAAGTTTAAATGTAGGCTGAGAGGTAATAGGAAAGCCAAGATTAGTAAATTCTAATCTTTGAAGGATCAAACTCTGTACTGCATGTGTCTCAACTCCCTGAAGATCTGGCTTCATCCCTGGATAACATTTAGACTATCCAGAACAGTCAGGCAATCTTTACAAATGTCATAGTTTACGATCATGACTATTAGATACTGTCAGCAAAAGTTTCAGGTTATAATTCCTTGAAATTCCCTGGATAGCTGAGGTAATTGTCAAGTAGATTGCAGTAAAAGAACAATAACAGCAACAATAATGTCAGGGTTGTCTTATTTATCAGACTGTTTTTGATTAGTTTTTTATTACGCAGAAGTCTAAGATGGCCGTAGAGTCTTACTACCACTCGGAGGTGGGAAGGCTTATGAAATTGATGGACAATTCTCTTATGATTAGATAATGGACCATGGCAGACAAGATCAAAAGGATGTGTAGATGTAATTAAGTCTGTAATCAGGTGATATTAATATCACCAAAAGGAAGAAAATCCTGAGTGAGCCTCACCTCATCAGACAAACTCTTTTAAATGACACAAAAAGTCGCAACTGCAGGTCATGGAACTGCTCAGCTTGGCCTGAAAGGAGCTGTTTTCCACATGGGGAGGGTCATGTGTCTTGGACATTAACATGGTGTGGGTCTACTAATCCTAAGTGGCCTGTTTAACCACCATTTTTGTTACCTATGGTTCTGTATTCCTATACAAGGTCAGAAGTGCCCAGTCATTTATAGGAGCCCAACACTACAAGGTGCCTTTCAAATCAATCAAGAGCAGAAAGCATGATCACCCTGGGAAGGGTATGCATAATGAGGTATGGCTGGGAATGCCTGGGGGGGCTGTTGACTGATGTATGACAAGGGACCCCAGAAGCTGACCAGTGGAATGCCTTGATAAGACTGACAGCATGGCTGGGAAACCAGGGCTTGATTTCAATCTCAGTACTGAGTCATCTAGCAGATGAGAAGTGCCTGGGCGGCAGACTCACAACCACTGATACTGTAGATGACAGAGCACTTTTTCTAGTTTCATCCCTCCCTTTTCTCTTTGTCCTCTTTCCCAAGCAACTGATGCTGTATGATTATTCTAAGATAAAAAGGCCAGGATCTTGCTCTTTTGGCAGCATCCTGCATCCCATGGCTTGTTCCATGACTCCCGTTTGTCAGTGTGGTGTTGTCAATGAACCAATATGGTCTGTTGGAAATGAGAGTAACCTCTGGCAAACAGCCAGAAAGACCTCAGTCCTGCAACCAGAAGGAGCTGGATTCTACTGAACAACCTGAATGAGGTTGGAAACAGATTTCTCCCTAGTCAAGACTCCATGTGAAAACATGGTCCCTCCATTGATTGCTTCTTCCTTAGACCCTGGCCAGAGAACCCAATTGAGTTGTGGCCAGTTCGCTTATAGAATTCTCAGATAATACATGGGTGCTGCTTTTGTTTCACAGCAATAAAAATTTGTTACGTAACAATGAAAAAGAAATACATGGCATTTAAATCTAAATTACAGCTAAACAGTAACTGCTCAATAATATGAGAAAGTGTCTCCAAGTTTATGTAGATATATTCCTAATCAAAATTTGACACTGATTTTAAACACTAGGCTAACAGAAGTTGCAATGATTGTTAAGCAGTTATATTTTACAAATTTAACATAACATTTCCTTGAAATAAGTTAATAGACAATTTATAGATATGTGGTAATGATAAAATACCTCAGATGCCTCCAGGCCTTGACAATTAAAACAAAACAGCAGTGGGTTCTTCTGAGGTTTCTGCTTAGATATTATAGATTTTAGCAACTGCAATCTTTAATAACTGCTCGGAAAGAGTGAAACATAGATGAAAAAGAGAATGAGGAGTTATTAGGGGTCAACTAAACATTTTAAGAAACCTTTTGACCTAATTTAGGGTGTAAGTAAAAAGTAGGAATTTGTACCAAAAATACTTTTAGATGCGTGCAATGAGTGTATATAGTGATAATAGTATGAATGTTTTGAAGGACACTTAGGTGGAGAATAGTCAGAGAGAATGAAGATAATTAAGAATAGTTCTCTGAAATATTCCAGGGTTACTTTTTAAAAAGGCAGGGGCCTGGGGGAGGGAACTAAACTGAGGTCCAGAAATAGAGCAGTAGTTGCTTAGTGCAAATGCCAAACTGACTCAGCCAAATTGTTTAGTAAATGTTTATCAGAATGAGACTTTTATTCATAATGGTTAATTAGTACCTAATTAAGTCAGATGGGAGGATCTATTGACCCCACAGTCTTTGTATAACCTCCCTGCCTGCTCCTTGGGAATATACAGCTTTGCCCTGTGAACAACAGTCAAATGTTAATGGGCCATATGCAGTGATGAGTAATACTGCATATAACAAGGGGGCTGCCTGGGGTGCACACAAACAGAAAACAAACCCTTTGGTTGCAGGGAGTCATGAAGCATGATTGTGAGCAGTTGCTCCTGCCAACAATAAAAACCCTCTAATGGGAGCCCTGCCATCGCCCCCTTGAGCTGCCCGGGCTGCTTATGGCTTTGGGGATTACTCCACTCTGACAGCTAATATAAACACGCTAATGCAGTTATGGAAAGAAGGAAAATTCAGAGGAGCAGCATGATACAAAGGTGATCCCATCTAAAAGAAGGAAAAAAAAAGAAGTCCAGACAGAGAGAGACACATTTTCAGCCTTCTAGATGTAACAAACCATTTCACAAGAGTAAATTAGAAGGTTATGGCCATGTACTTCCTACTAAAAAAATCAAACCTATTTGATCCTTTTAATAATTAATTGGCCTGGGGCTATAGTTGTTTGAAAATTGACAGCAAGAAATGACTGTATTCACAAAGCTCAGAAGATTGTGATTAAATGTTTAAATAATAATTACTTTGAGGATGGAAGGGGATAATTGGATTTCTAAAGGCTAATAACTTTTAGTGAATAAAAGACTGTTAACTTTATTTCTCATTTTTCCTTATAAAACCCTGTGAGGTAAATAGGGTCAGAATTATTATTTTTATGTTAAAGAAAGGAAAATTAGGCAGAAGTGGTCAAGGAACTCAGTGAAGCTGATATGGAGAAACTTCCAGAGAACACTTTGATCACAGGCTACATTTTCCTGCTTAAAAGAGAATCAAATGTTATTATTATGGTTCAGAGAAAGTCATTTCCCAGGAATATTATTAATTTAATTTTAACTTTAATGATATCATGTGGTGTTGGAGATAAAGAAGTTTAGCTTTGTTAGAAAAGTAGAAAAAAAAATACAGATTGAAAGTCATTCTGTAATTAACAGTCATAGATTCTTTTACTTACTCCCTACCTGTTGCCAAGTGCCCTTAACTCTTCAGGATACTATGATCTGGTGAATCAAAGAGTCTCTTTAATTTAGAGTGCTTATTCAACAAAATAAATGATAATACAGAGAAATATACTAAAGCTATATGATAGAGTTGAACTTGATATCTGTAGATTGTTGTTATCTTTGAACATCTGTGTGTGAACCTAGAGGTACTTGATAGGGAATTTGTAATTTCGTCAGGCATTCTTCTGCATCTGCTTGGTAACTTGGTAAGGAGGTGATGTGATTCAGGGCTATATTCCATTGACCTTTTTTATGATATAAAATCACCTTTAAGTATCTTAAGAATATTATTGTAAAGGCAGTTTTATTCCACTGCACATGTGTGTTGAGGCAATGGATAATCATACAAATGCCAGATAAACCAGTTTTTTTCTCTGTTGATGAGAAACAGAAACAGCATTTGAAACATTAGTGTAAATTGAGCTTTTTGTGCGGATGTGTAGTTAAAATAATCACCATGTATAGTCTTTCAAGGTTATCAAAATGTATGTGTGTGTGTGTGTGTGTGAGAGAGAGAGAGAGACAGAGAAGGAGAGACAGAGAGAGAATGAGAGACTGCAAATCTAAAGGACTTATTCTTTGTTCTTAATCTCCTTGAAGATTATGCAGCCTCTGAAATTGGTGACTTCACTCTTCATGAACTGTCTTACTCTATAGGCTTCTGTGAAATAATGTCTTAGTTCATTTCCTGCTTTCCTGATTAATACTTGTTTCTTCAGCTGAATCTTCTCTAGCCACTAACACTTCCACGTTTCAGTTTTTGGGCCTAATTCCTATTTTATGTGCATTCACTTTTCAACTACATTGATGACTTTAAATCTGCATTTCCAAAATTTTAACATACACACATACCTCCTGATATTTATCAGGGTTCTCTGCTATAATGGCAAACTCAATGTCTTCCAAGTGAACACATGATCTTCTCCACCTCACATCTATCAGTTCTTCTACTTGGTTGGGAATGAAGGTGAAAAATTATAACTCATACCTTTCTTTAATATGTAATTTGTAAGTGGGTAAAGCAAATCAACATTTGAAAACTTAAATCTAATTTTATTTCCATCTAGCTATCCACATTGCCACAATAGTATCATTTTAGAGGAAGTCTCTAAAGAAATCAGTGCTAGCCTGATCTGGAACTAATTACTGACAAGGTCACTCTTCCACTCAGAAACATGCAGTAACTCCCTATTTCCTATGAAAGTAAGTTCAGGCTTCTGGACCTGATTCTATCCTACCCGTACTTCCTACTTGCCATTATTTTCTCATGTGCATCTTTCTCTCCCATAGAAAAGAGACCTTTATTTACTTTTCTTTTCAACTAGTGAGTACACCACTCTCATTGTGAGCTCTGCATTGTGTGAAGGTTGACTTTCCTGGCGGCCTCTATTCATCACCCAACTATGCTCCACGTTCCTAATGACCATAGTCCTCCATAAATGAGATCTTTTCTGAACTTATTTACAATTTAATAGGATATGGAGGGTACATCCTACAAGATAACACTGAGTCATGGTGTTTCATGGATTTTATTTTGTATAGGGAATCTCCTGAGGCAGGAAACATGATTAATTCATCGTGTGTCTGGCCCTGGCTCCTAGATTAGAGTACAGAAACTAGATGGTCAATTATTAATACTTGACTGAAAACCCTGGTTTCTCTGATTTCCTAGGCTTTCACATTATTTCAATATCCCACCTGGTCATTTGGAAAAGTAAATTGGTACCACCTTCAGCCTAGTGTAAAGCTCTAAGGATATATGCTACTATGTACTCTTGTTAGTTAAGAACATAGCATTCCAGTTCACCTTGGGAAATGAGAAAAAACATTAAACCTTGATTTTTTAATTAATGGAAATCATTTCACAAGTTTGGTCCTACATTTACTGTAATTTATTAACAGGAAACACCTGAGACTAACTGCTTTCTGGACAGCTGAATCTTGCTTTATTATTTTTTTGATGTTTCCATATAAAAACACATGTAGTTTTGATAAATATTGTAATCATTTATGTTTAGAAAATATAACACTCTTTATTTCTATGGCTGGCTAAGAATCTTTAATTGAAGGTGATTTTAATTTGGAAATTCAAGATGTTATGAATAAAATTCTATTGAACATAGTTAGAGGAGAAGGAAAATATTTGAAGTGTTGCTCTGGACTTCTATAAGCTATGGAAAAAAAAAAAAACACCCAGTATAATCCTAATATATTTATGAAAGTGAAACTCTTTTGTAAATTTACAGAAGTAAATTTTTACTTTGCAGTTGTAGCCGAATAGTTTATTTTCTTCCAGATTTTCCTCATTAAGGTTCTTTTAATTGATGTTTTAGATTTTTCAGGCATATTCTCTTATTAAGTAGCATATCATTTGTACATTGAATTGAGTTCAAATTGACATTTTATTTAACTTTTATGAATTCAATACAGGTGTAGAGATTCAAGCTTCCAATTATTAGAGGGTTTTGGGTACAGATGCGGAGAATCTCTGAGAAAATAAAGAAAAATAACATAGGTAAGGCAGGTGTTACAGAAGCAATGCCTTAGCTTTCTCATAAAGTAAAATAGCATTCCAAAGGGACTCTCCAGCAGAATAAGTGAGAGGGGCACATTATCTGTGGCTGTGACCTTACATTATGGAAGATCAAGTTACTGCTCAGTGGCAGGGTAGCATTTTGGGCGGCACTTGAGTGCACTTCTCAGAATTTCCACTTTGCACTTGGCAAGAATACTCTCTACACATTCTCACCCAGTTTTTCTGCAGGATTCAGTGGTGAGACACTGAGTGGGAAGAGGGACAGAGAAATCTGAACCTTCCTTTTTAGAAGTCATTTGATAGATGAGATATAGTGGAATCCTCTATTAGAAAAATAATTTTTGAGCATTAATAATTGATTACACTCATCATTCACAAATATATGCTACATGAAAACGCTTAAAATCTATTTGGAGATCATTATTTTCAGTGCTAGTGCTATGTCTTCTTCCTCAGAAATATAATTACCAACTTGATATTTAAGCTTTTTCAGTTAATTTATGTGTACATATAACATAAATGTCCTTATGGAAAATATGTGACACTGTTTTATAACTATATTTCTAACAATTTTATTAAGATAAAATTCATGCCATACAATTCATTTATTTGATTTTTTGGTGTCTTCACAGAAATTGTGCCTCTATCACTACAATTAATATTAGACCATTATCCCCCAAAGAAACCCTGCTCCTTCTAGTCATTACTTTCCTAATACATCAGTACCTTACAACATCGGTACTTTATTTCACACACAAATACACACACTGGAAGGCATTCAGTTGCACAAATATATATGACAGCCATGAGAACACACTACTCACATTTGCTGCAAAAAGTATAGTTGATTGACAGTCCCAGCTATCAATTCAGGGTGCACTCTATTCCCCGGGAGGTTCCAATCAATCCCAATTAATGATTAAGCACAGTCAGGGATGCGGAAGCAAGCTCATTTCTGTGAGTCACGGGGTTTCTCAAATGGGCAACTTTGGTTCTATCTCTCACCACTGCCTTGCTTGAAAATTTATGACAGCGTATCAGCATGATGCGTTAACAAAAGACTCTAACTACCCAAAGGTCTCTCTGTCCTTTCCTTTCAAGGACCTACATTATTGTGTAAGGCTTTCCTACTACCTCTGCTCCTTCCACTTTATCCTTCACATGTATTTTCTCCAGTAATTCCCTTGTATATCTAGTCACTTATTGGTGTCTGCTTTCCAGAGGACCTTAATTTATATTGGTTGAATGGCTTGACTGCCATGCCCTTCCCTGGATAACAAATGGCAGATTAGCTGAGGAAACCAATATTTGCGTGTGATGTATAAATGAATTCATAGCAGTGGGATAGAAGTTGAAGAAAACTAACATGTGCCTACCTCTGTGTTTGATGATTTGCCCCTTTCTGTTATGCAAGGGGTTTCTTCTTACAGAATTATAACAATATCAATAACATATACACAGGAATCATGTGGAATGATCCCCACATTCTGTGATGGTTGAGTGAACTGTCCACTTGTCTCAACACCATGGAAACATAGTGCTTGGACTTGGAAGTGCCTTATATTTTTCCAAGTCCAGAGAAGGGGTACAGTTTCAGTGAGGGGGCCATCAACAACCAGTTTGGAGGCACCAATGACTCTGAGAATGTGTCTCTCACCCCTGGGTTCAGAATGCAACACAGATTTCCCAGCTTCCTGACAGCCATGGTATGACAAAACAGGTGTGGAAAGATATAGCTAGACTCAGGTTCCTGATCACAAAGATTCTGCCCAGGCTACTCTCCCCTTATACCATGCCACCCTTTGCAATGAACTAGAATCTCATCACTGCTAGAAGCATATGGAAGCCTGTAGGGAACAGTTAGCTACAGGCAAGCACCCAGTTAGCATGTTATGAAGGGTGGGAGGGACCTCATAAAATTTGCCTTTGATGAGCTACTCTGGCATTCTATTATCCCACTGCTCCAGGGGTCATAGAATAGCCATGTTATTCCTTGCCAGACAGCCAACTTTAGTGTTACGTGGGTGAAGGAGAGAGTTCTATTATCTAATCAAACAAGCCCAGATCTGAGTGTCCACAGTCCATTGCCAAAGTTTCCAGGAGAAGGAGTCCAAGACTCCTGGTAGGAATCACAAGCAATGGGCGAGGCAGGTCCCAGAGAGATGGGACGGAAGGAGAGTCAGAATATACTGAACAGGCTGAATCCACCAAAGACTCAAGAATATGGCTGCCACTTTCTCTGAATAGAGCTAGATCTTGTTGCCCGCCAAGCCACAAGAGAAAGCAAAGACCAGAGACCCCTCCACCCACTTGTCTTCCTATTCCTCTACTCATCCTACAAATGCCGGCCTCCTCGGTGGCACAGCGGTTGAACGCTGGGTTGCGAAGCTAGCTGCAACCTCTGTAGCACTGGTTCTGCCACTGGGTGAGGGTCCCACATGGTGCACAGACCTCTCCTGCTGCATCCGCTGCTCCCCTCAGCAGTATATCTCAGTCAGTCTGTCTGTTCTGTTCCCCGCTCTGGCTCTGGTGAATTCTCTCATCCTCCCGTGCTTCTGACTGTTACCCAGTGCTTGTATAAATAAATAAAAAAAAATCTTTAAAAAAAAAAAAACCAAATGGCTTCCCCACTTTTTCCTCCTTTTCAGCAGTACCCCCATTCAGAAAGTCTAGTTCATGGCATAACGGGAGTTGTAGTGAGATGCTTGGGGTCTGGAGAAGGGGACGGAGTTTATAGCATCACTTACAGGCCTAAGTGGCCTGTGCCAGCCTACCTGTAACAATATCTTCTGATAAATATTTGTTGAATTTTTCCCTCTATGGAAACCACTTTAAAACTAATTCTTCTATTTTGACAGTAGAAGAAACATCCTAATCTGGTATGCTTGTTTGCCTAGTTCTAGCCTACATACATAGCAATTGATATTCTGCACTAGAAATGAAGTCTCTGCTCTTGTAATGTGCAGAATTGAATCTAAGTATTCTTAATAAAACATTAATCCAATTCTTTTCAAAATATATTTAAACATAATAAAGTATCTGTAAAGGTTGCAATTATGTTGGTGGGGATCACTAACTAATTATAAAGTATAAAGCATCATTTTGGATCTAACTGATGCAGAACCATTCTTAACCAAGACTTAGTTCATAATTAAGCTTACCTTGCATTATTTTGAAGAACGCATAACATTATTGAATAAAATACTGTAGCTAACATTTTCTAAAAATTTGAAAATATTTAAGCACTTTAAAATACCCATTTAACTGTCCAGCTTTGAAAAATTACTCAGGCTATTCAGAATCTTAAAGAGCTTTACTACGCAATAAAATTTCTTTTAAATAAAACAACTTTGGGGCCTCCCTGGAGGCCTACCAGTTGAGCACTGGGTTGCGAAGCTGCCTGCGGCCTCTGCAGCGCCGGTTCAATCCCCAGCTGCTCCCCAGCCACCAGAGGAGGGTCCCACATGGTGCGCAGACCTCTCCTGCCGTGCTCCCCTGCTCTGACTCTGGTGAATTTTCTCACCCTCCCGTGCTTCTGACTGTACCCAGTGCATGTATAAATAAGCAAACAAACAAATAAAAATACATGCCTCTTAAAAAATAATAAAATAAAAATTAAATAGAACAACTTTGAAAATATTATAGCAATACAGTTTTTTTCTAAATATGTCATAAATTAGGATCATTTAGTTTTTGTTAAATTAAGATGATTTATTGTTTTGTGCACATGCAATCTAATACTCCAGTCATAAATTATACTTAGAGCATTTATACTATCTTCTTCTTCTTAATATTTTACAGTAGGGATTTTATAGGGGCAGAGGCAGAGAGATTAAATCATGCCCTTGTATGGTATGTAGTTCCTCTGATTTTTGTAATTAACAGTTTTCTTAGGGGATCCTGTGGTTTGAGCAACAGGAGCAACAAATGGTCCATATTATCATTTAAAAATAATTTCGAAGGCCAGAATGGTACTTTCCAATGGAACTATGGTTTTCTGCAGCACCTGTACTCTGGGAAAAATCTGTTCTGGGTCAGTCATTTGGGATGACTAGCCTTTGAAAGACTCAGTAAAGATGTGCCCAAGTGTGTCATTGAGGATTCCTCTAGCTTCTTTATTTCTCTTTGACTCCACACCTGTGTTATTTTGGTTTCTGGTCAAGCAGTTCTCAATAGCAATGTATTGTTTTCTGATTTCTTTGTAATTTGCTGCCATTTATATTTCTGAGACTGAAGCAGAGAAGAGGCTTTGCTCTGTGACGGGGCTGTTTGTGTTGGGGGTGGGAAGGAGATGGCAGAGGCAAGCTGCAGTGACCCAACTCACTCAAAACAATGCCAAGTGACCTTAAATCCTGAGAACTTACCGATGATGATACAGGAAGATAATTTAGCTTATAAACAATAAGCTTTGCCATTCAGACATCCTCTTTAGGAACTCCTCCATCAGCTGATGGAATTTACTTTCCATTCACAAACACTCCTTTATAACCAACTAGAAATAGGCAAGCAAGCTTTTTAAAAAATACAAGAAAATGTTTCCAAAGAAAGCACTAAACATGAATAGAAAGTAAAAAAAATAATTTATTTTTAATTGTGTAAGGTGCATAAAACACTTTATTTTTTTATTTTTTAAAGATTTATTTATACAAGCACTGGGTACAGTCAGAAGCGCGGGAGGGTGAGAGAATTCACCAGAGCCAGAGCGGGGAGCAGAGCAGGGAAAGGACCGAAGAACACTGCTGAGGGCAGCAGCAGGTGGCAGGAGAGGTCTGTGCGCCATGTGGGACCCTCCTCTGGTGGCCGGGGAGCAGCCGGGGATAGAACCGGCGCTGCAGAGGCTGCAGGCAGCTTTGCAACCCAGCGCTCAATCGCTGCACCACCGGGGAGGCCCACATAAAACACTTTAGAAAGAGTACTTAGCTCCCTACAAGTAGATATTCTTAAGTTAGTGTAATATTTTCTCTCCTTAGATTTAAATTTTATATACATATTTGCAATTTTTTCTTTTTGTCTATTCCTTCAAGAACAGATACCTTTGAGTAACACATAACAGCTGAGATATTTAACCTTAAATGTGTGAATGTTTCTTTGACTTATTGAAATCAAAATCTGGATGTAGACCTTAAAAGCAGAGAAAGCATAAAAAAAAAGGAAAACACTTAGGAAATTATTGAGCGAAACAACTTTTGACCACTCCCTCTCCAAAGCAAGTAGTCACTGTATGAAAATGTTCAGGATTTCTCCCAGGGTAAGAAGTGTGATTGCTGCTATTAAAAATTGCAGACCTAGGGGCCTCCCTGGTGGTGCAAGGGGTTAAGTCTCAGCACTATGAACCTATCTGCAGCCACTGAAACACAAGGTCTGAGTTCCAATCCCTGGCTAAGGAACTGACCCACAGGGCACAACAGACCTCTCCTGTCTTGTCTGCTGCTCCCCTCAGCAGTGTATTTCAGTCAATCCACCTGTTTGACTGAACACTCCAACTGCTCCCCACTCCAACTCTGGTGAATCCTCTCACCCCCCTGCACCTCTAGGCTATGCCCCAGCTCTTATACACATACATGAATAAAATAAATCTTTAAAAAAATGCAGACCGGTATGGAGGTTGGGGAAAATAACCCCAGATGTTCTGCACCTGAGATGTGAAGCAGTGACATGCAGTATGGCTAACATGTGTACTGTATTAGTTTCTTATTCTTAGTCAAATGAAATCATCCCCTCTAAGTCCAAGACCTGTTCATGATCGAAAAGTTTTTGCCAGCCTCAAGAGCCTTAAGGTTTACATCTATCCAGATGTTTTGACTTTTCCTATAGATGGCCCTCAAAATATTATTCTTATTTCAGTTGCTGTTGTCCCTTTAAGTGTTTCCTGGAGATTTTTGCCATAGTTTTCTAAGACCTTCATGGAACCAGGTCTTCTCACTTGTACTAGCCACATACTTGCACAAAAGATAATGGAATATAGACAGAGCTGTGAACTATCTTATTTATGTCTATGTGTCTATATTTATAAAAAGTGCATGTGCTTATGTTAGCTTACCTCTACATAGGTGAAACACAATGAAAGCTTTTAACAAATGAATATTGCAGAAGTGTAAGTTACACATATATGGACCTTCGGTATTCTAATGAATTTTTTTTGATTAATGATCTCACTGTGTATCCCACTAAATTTTTATCATTTCCAATTGGTTAATACTATCTATTGGTGATTACAGCCCACTGATATAATATCAATGTAGATTCATTTGAAGATTTATTTATTTATTTATACAAGCACTGGGTACAGTCAGAAGCATGGGAGGGTGAGAGAACCCACCAGAGCCAGAGTGGGGAATAGAACAGTGATGAAATACACTGCTGAGGGGAGCAGCGGGAGTGGCAGGAGAGGTCTGTCACACCATGTGGGACCCGTGCCAGCAGCCGGGGACTGAATTGGCGCTGCAGAGACTACGGGCAGCTTCACAGCCCAACACTCAACCACTGCACCACCACGGAGGCCCAATGTAGATTCATTTAATAGAGAAAAGTTGCCAGAAGTTCACTTTAAAATGTAACATTAGCACTTCTAACATTTCTCCCAAGTGGCATTTCAGGCCTATGAAAGATGGAGAGTGATCAAACTATCCTTTCTCAAGTTAGTTTCAAGCATGATGAGATTTTGCCAACCTAGGCTATATATAATTATGAACAGGTTTCCAGTTATCTTGGAATTGGTCATGCTTACATTGAGAATTCCAATCATAATATGAGTTTTTCTCTTCCCAGCTACAGATATTTTGTACTCCTTCCCCCATTATTCATATAGATTCCATCTTGAGTTAAAACTTAACTGGTGTCCTAGGGGTTTAGTCTCAGCGCTACCACTGTGATGGCCCTCCTGTGGGAAAGCGGCCTGAGTTCTATCCCCAGTCAGGGAGCTGACCCACAGGGAGCAGCAGACCTCTCGTGTTTCACGCACCATTCCCCTCAGCAGTGTATTTCAGTAGATCTGACTGTTCTGCTCCCCACTCTCTCTCTGGTGAATTCTCTCACCCCTCCTTCCCAGCTCTGGCCTACACCCAGTTCTTCTACACAAAAATATATAAATGAAATCTATTTTAAAAAGACTAAGGATATTTAAATGCTTTCATCAGAAAAATTTGCGTGGAATAATCTTAACTTTCATAAATTGCTAGTAAATATCAAATCATTGGAGATTTTTCATAGTTTTATCAGTCTTCAAAAGTATAGAGGCATATTTTTTAGTCAATTAACAATATAAGCAGATAGGATGAAAGAGATAGTAGGAGACATAGTATAAGCTATGCCATTCAACCCAGTCATAAATGAGTGAAAACCAGGTTACATAAAAGGTTCAATGCAGAATCCAGACAGAAAATAAATAAGGAATGTGAAGAAGACCAAATGAAAGAAACATTATAAAACCAAATATTGATTAGTTTTGGTTTGGCGCAAAAAGCAATAATTAAAATCAAACAATTAACCCATAAATCTGTTTTGTAAGTGAAAAGTTTTATGTTTTTCACAGTTCCTCAACAGGTTCTTCCCACATCTGCAATTTGTTCATAATTAAAATTACAGTGTGGTGATGTTTTTATTCTGCCTGATTTCATTGACCACTGAGCACAAGATACTCTCCAGGCTACTGTTTATTCATATGCACTATTCTGGCTCCATAAGGGAAGTGGTTAAACTGTAGTCTGTGGCCCACTCACCTGTTCCCAGGAATACCAGATCCTTTATTGGAACACAGTCATATCCATTTATTTCTACAGTGTCTGTAGCTGCTTTTGTGATGCCATAGGAGAGTTGAATATTGGTGACACACAAACTACGGCCTGCAATCTAACAGATTATTAACTTGCCTTCCAAGAAAAAGCTTGCTGACGTAAGCAAAAAAAAAAAATGGCTTTTTTTTTTTTTTGCCACTGGACTTTATAGTTCTTTCCAAGTCATGTCAATATTACAACAAATTCACTATAAACATTTATGCACATATCAATTTATCCTTTTAAAAATATTATTCTAAAAGAAATATACCAAGGGTTACTGAGTCTAAACACATATACATGCTTTTGTTCATTATAAAAATGATTTTAAAAAATCTTATGCAATTGGCCACAAGCACTAATTGCCACAAGTAATGTCTCAATTTTTCAAGTTTAACAGGATTTTGTCAATATTAAACATCATTAAGTATTTTAATTGTTAAAAATTTGCCCACCATTTATAAGAAATTATAATTTATAAGAAAACACTTTTATTTTAAAACAAATACAATGCAAATTTTTTTTTAAAAATGAAACTTGATAAACAGTTTCTAAATGTCATCAAGAAGTAAAAATATTAAAAATGCAAGATTATTTAATAAAAGTATTACTGGGAGAGAGATGAGAGGAAAACCTTACCAAATATCAACACATACCATAAAGTTAGAGTTAACAGTTTTGGTTGAGGAATGAGGAAACATTTCTCTGAGAAAGTGACATGAAACCAGTGGTTCTCAATGTTGTGTTGGGAGCTGGTTGCGGGGGAGGGGGGGGTCATTCTACCTCCTAGGGAAATCTGGCAATGTTTGGAAACATATTTCCCACTACAACTAGGGGGAGTGGAGAGTTGTGCTAATGGCATCTAATGGATAGAGTTTAGGGAAATGCCTAAATATCCTATAAAGCCCAGGACACTCTACCCCCCAAAAAAAATTACCCAACTCAAAACGTTAATAATTCAGACTGAGAAACCCAGCATGAAGATACAATTGATTCTACCAAAAGTATTAACCAGCCCTCAATTGCTTGCTGGAAGAGCATGCCAGGCGGGGGAAATGACTATAGCAAATAGTCTAAAATTACAACATGCTCATGGTGCTTTCTTTAATGATGAAAGAAACCTACAGAAGAGGTGAGAGGGCTTTGCAATATGGAGTCCGGGTACTATGAGTGCAGGAGGAAGACATGCAAGGGACTTTTTCTGGAAATAAGAATAATCTGTCTTATATTTTTAAAAGATTGCTTTGGATGCTGCCCAGGAGAAAGAAAAGAAGGAGAGAGTACCAAGGCTAAGTAAATCAAGAAAAGATATCACTTCAAGGTAAACAGAACATTTTCATCTTAGTTTTCTGTGTAGAACAGTTATGATAATTAACAGATAACACAGTAGAAAGTACTTAGGAAACCACACTTATAGAGGTAAGTGGAAAATGTCTTCACAGTTTTTGATGATCTATTTGCATTGAAGTCAAAGGAAAGTGTATTTGTAGATATTAAGCACTTCACATTTCTAAGATAATCACCATCCAATCTAAAAAAGACAAAAGGTATCTCCTTCTACAATAAGCATCCTCACTAACAGATCAAATTCTCTACTAACCTGTCTGGCACCTGTGGTAATCTTTGTGTTTGATGGTGACATTCTATTGTAAGCATCAAAGTTTTACAGCAATAAAAGAAAAAAAAAAAAAAAAAAAAAAAAGACAGACACTGGTTTACCTGACACGGAGGCATGTATAAATAAGTTAAACTCTCAGCCTCTAATAAAAAGGTTGATGCTTTGTTCTCAAATGAATTCATGACAAGCTTCCTCCTTTCTCTAATAGTGAAGTGGGTGGAGGGATTGTGGAGAAAAATAAGAGAGATTAAAGGCCTTTATTTCTATATTGTTAAATTATAGCAGCTTGAGCATAACGTTTGGTTGTCATCTAATTGAGAAACTCATTCAGTGGATAGTGGTACCCAAATTCACCTTGACACCTGATTTGTCATGGAAGATAAAAATTTAAAATTGTTTGGATCAGTTTTAAGAACTTAGCTAAAGAGGATTTCTGTCATATCTTTTTTCAATCCTTCGTTGCTTACAAAATTATACTTTACTATAGTTTCGTGAGTAATGATGATGACATATGAAAGTTCTTCCCTAACAAACCTGATTATCTTGTTTTCCCCAAAGGAATTCCTTTGATGTTCCATCATGTCGATGGTGGCTACAAAGGTTAAACACATGAAGAAAATTCTTAACATTTTTGTAACTTGGAAAATACAATTTGATGTAAAATTTTGTACCTAGATCATTAATCTAGAAAAGCAATGGAATCATTTTGTAATAATTGTTTTTTTTTTAAATGAAATTTCCTAATTTCTTCATTTAATAAAGCAAAAAGTACGTTGGTTCTTCAAAGCAATAAGTATTTTGGCTCTTCTGTCTTACCTTATTAAACAGTTGAATTCAATAGGTAAAAATTCATTGCCTATGAAGTAGTAGAGATTTTGGGACTTAGAAATAAGCAAGGGAGAAATATACAACCATAACAGCTGCATTATATAATATAGACAACTGGATTGAGCAAAGAGAATTTTAATGCAGCAATTGATGAATTAATGCTTCTAAGTGCCAGCTGCATAAGGACATCATAAATCGACAGTGACCAATTCTAATTTAAAGCTGTCTGACTTAGTGAATTTAGATGCAGTTAAGCAAATATATTCAAAATGATACAATTTTAAGAATTGAGTATTTTCAAGTCAAAATGCACTTGTTGATCTAGTTAAATCATTCAATTTACTGTGACAATTTTAAAACATTTTAATACAGAGCATGTTATATGAACTTTTTTTCTTTTTTCTTTTATTTTAATTATTTTTTAAGATTTATTTATTTATACAAGCACTGAGTACAGTCAGAAGCACGGGAGGGTGAGAGAATTCACCAGAGCGGGGGTCAGAGCAGGCAGAAGGACCGAAGTACACTGCTGAGGGGAGCAGCAGGCGGCAGGAGAGGTCTGCGCACCATGTGGGACCCTCGCCGGCAGCTGCGAATCGAACCGGTGCTGCAGAGGCTGCGGGCGGCTATGCAATCCAGCGCTCAACCGCTGCGCCACCGGGGAGGCCCTATATGAACTTTTCGACCATCTCTGAGCTAACATGACCAGTGGATAAAGAAACACACATTCAGATAGTTGCAAGGTATTCACTTTCAAATCCAAGTAAGCTTTCAGACACTTCTAGTTGTGACTGTCCCTAGAATCTTGTAATGGAGGATTTCTCTTTCTTAACATTAAGTTCCATATAAAATACATACTTTTCTATCCTTTCCAATTGGGGAAAGTTAGGCTTTTTTTTTTTTCCTCCACATTTCCATCTGCATCTCCTTGCTTCCCCTCCCTACTTTTGAGTCCTAGGAGCAAATCGGCAACGTCCTCCTGAAGCCATCAAGTTGTTGGCCATCCAATCACAGCCCTCGTTCTGCGTCAATTTCTACAGCTGGGGGAAGATAGTTATTAATCCTTCAGGGAACTGTTATGGTGACACAATTAGCACAAGTGGATACCTCACAGCAGAATGCAGAAGCAATTGGGGAAAAAAAAAAAAAAAAGACCTCACACTAGCATACAAAACTATATGGAGGAAAACAACTTTGACTTGCCAAAAGGTTTAGTGGCTTCTTATATAAATATCTTATATTACCAGGTGGATTTCATGCTCAGAGAGAATCTCTGTTGAACACATATTCAATATCCTGTACCTTTCTAAGAAAGCATTTTGTAGAGAGGAGATAAAAGGATAGATGATGGATGAATGAAAGGTGTTCTTGCTCTTGACCCCTGTCTTAACAGTGATTAGGTTATAGAAGACACATCACGCACATGTGTTAGTATATCAGTTTTGGAATGCTAATATAGGAATGAGAAACTCATTCAGCGGACAGTGGTACCCAAATTCACCCCGACACCGGATTTGTCATGCAAGATAAAAATTTAACATTATTTGCATCTGTTTTAAGAACAGCTAAAGAGGATTTCTGTCATATCTGTTTTTCAATTCTATGTTCAGGATCTATATGACCCAAGATGCTTCCCATGGGGGCTGATAAGGTAAATGAATACCTGGGAAGTGTTGGGATGTTTTGAACCAAATGCCAAATATATATTTTGAACTCTCTCATGTTACTATTCCCAACTAATGAGCTGCTAACTTCCCTTAAAAACATCAGCAAAAACAATTCCCTAAATAAAAAGATCCATCAAGTTTACCCTTGCCCAAAACATCTACTTTTATGTACCTTATAGACAGATGAATGTTTTTAATTCTGCATTTAAAATTTGTAGTGAAAGTTCATATTTATTTCTGGATTATTTCCTCTTCATTTTATTTAATATAGTAACAGGCAGACTATTAATATGGTAGATAAATAATAGAAAAAAATATTTTTCTACCAGACAACACAAATATCATATCATCTTGTTAACGAGATGGTCCCCTAGGGTAAGTTTTTATGTTGGGCTTTCCTTCAACCTACTGCTTGCTTTATAGCAAGGGTCCTTTCTATTGCCATTTAAGATGTTTCTGAGTCACCTTCCCTACCAACATTTGATGAATTTGGCATTATGGCCCTTTCTGTTACTACCCTGCCTCAATGTTTCATGGCAACAGAACAAAACAAAAAGCAACAACAAAAATAATACCTTACCTTCCAAAGGCCAACAGAGAGGATTTTTGGATTATCCACTATTTGGGATAATCTTCACTCCTGATCTCCTCCATTATTAGCATGCATAATTGAGAATTCCCTGCATGTAACCTGACTTCTCTGCAAAAGAGCCATAAAAATCTCTGGCCCTTAGAGCAGTTTCAATGAATGAAATTAATTAAGAAAAAGAATTTGAGGTCCTGGGATGGGAATCATTGCAAAGCACTTTTAAATTACAATGTCAGAACTGGATATTGGAGTAAATTCTTTGATCTCCTTTCTCGTTAACAAGATGATATGATATTTTAAAGGCAATCATTCCATTTTGAAGGTCTGCTGACATCACAAACCATCAGAGCACAGTATGGAAATAAGATACCTACTTCTCTCTGCTTCCTCTTACTGATTTCATGCAATGACCTTGCAGTTATTAAATATAGGCCAACTTGCACTCTCAGACCTCAGGCAACCTCTTTTTTGAGTGATCATTTACTCCCCAACATTTCTACTAAAATTTGATGCTTAAAGATCACTTAATGGAGGCAACCAATTTATCTCTGTCCCTTGGGTGGTCCCCTAGGGCAGTTTTTGCTGTTTCAATACAATTACAAAATGCTTCCAGGCTCTGTGAACTTGGTTATACAAGAAGGTTATGGCAACAAAGACTGTTTTCTTTGGAAAATTGTTACAAAGTGCTGACCTTCCTAAAGTATACAGCATTCAGAAAAGCCTAAAAGCCCAGATGCTTAACACTGAGAAAGCCAGCGCCAAATTCTAGAACCAGAGGCATGAGTTAAAGTGCAGGAGGCACTGAACCAAGACGAGAAGGAAGGGAACTTTCTTTCAGGAACACTTATTTCATGTCCTGTAGCCTGGATTCAAGCAAAATTCCTTTGTTGACTCTTAAGTGTGTTCAGTAGAATTTGACCTAGGAAGGGTTTTGGGTCTCAAACATTCAGCAGAGTTGGAATAAAGCCTGGATGATTTTGGAGGACTGCATTTGATGCCCATCATGCCCCAGCTGCCTTCTTGTTAAATATCAAGAGCCTAATTCAAACAACTACATATAATCCAAGTAATACGACAAATAAATAAGATGAAAGACATTGGTTAGAGCTTCAGGTTTTGTCCATATTCATTACAGGGGATCCACTGGGAAGTCACATATTATTGACTGAAAAAGGCGTGTTTCCTAAGCTTTTAGGAGGGTAGTCCCTGGGGTGCAGAGAAGGGCTGGGAGGGGAAAGGAGATGCATGAGTGTTCCCCTCCATTCACAGAAGCAATTACTGAGAGGGCAGCAGTTTTGCCTTCCAAGGACAAAACACTAAGGGGTGTATAAAACACTCTCCCTCAAATCCACAGGGATCTTCCTTTCTCACTCGGTTTATTTAGTTATATTCTACCACGCAATAAGGGCATATAAATGAATAAGACAACAGACCTCTCCTTGAGACCTGGAGGTTTCATAAATCACCTTTGCAATAGCAAGGAGGCTGGGTGATGCCCTGAGGCTAGAAAGTCAATATTTGTAGTCTAGTGACTTAATTATATATGGATTTTACTGGAATTTTAAAATGCATTCACAGAAGTTTATATGTAGTTATAGTATAACCATTGGAGTAGAATTGCATCCCATTAGTGTTCCCCTAATTATTTAACCATATCCTTATTAACAGGCATTTAAATTACTTTTTTCTTGCATTTTTATTGTCTTACATTTTATTGTGTTTATGTGAATTGCATTTGTTGTGTGGAATACAAATTCCTATGATGGATTATGGAGGCACTCATGACTACTTTCACAATTCCTGGATCTATCTGTATACTGTAGTATGAGACAAAAAACAGAAAGCAATTAATTCTCTTTCGACTGATTCAAATTCCTCATTTGTAAAATTTTCTTCATACTGAAAAATGAAAACATTGGTAAAGGAGAATTATAGCCTGAGTAGTTTCGGTGATAATTATTTACCATTTAAAAGAAGTCACTCTCTCAAGGTACTTAGGGAATTGCAAAATATATTGATAAACATTTGGTCGCTTGACTGGAAGACTTGTGGAGAGATCATAACTTGCAGAAGATTGAAAATGAATAAGTATCCTTATGATCAAAAGGTAAAAAAAGTTTAATTTCTTATAATTATAAAGCAAATAAAGTTATACTAAATCAAGATACAATGACAAAACTTTCATATTAATCAGTTCTGCGGAGAGAGGGAGAGAGAGAGAGAGAGAGTGTGTGTGAGTGTGTGTGTGTGTGTATCACATAATAGTGGGCTGGGATCAGCTGCAGGTCCTCAGAATTCAAACACAAGAGCTGCCACAATTGATTCAAATCAGTCTGGTGGCAGAGAAAAAGAGCAAGACAGCAAGCAGAGGGTCATTCTATAGTTGCACGACATTCCTTAGATACCGATTCTGCCTTTTATCTTTCTTTTTCCTCTTTGCACTTCAGTTTTGGAAGCTTCTATGTCTTTAACCTCATTGATTCTTTCCTTGGTCATGTCCAGTCCACTGATGAGCACATACCAGGCATTCTTTGTTTGTTACAATATTGTTTTTATTTCTAACATTTCTTTTTCATTCTTAGTGTTGCCATCTCTCTGCTTACGCTAAGTTAGGCCCCAGGTCAGTGGGGAGGGTGGATAGCTATCATAATAGTCATTTAGTCAAGTGTTAACTTGGTGTGTAACCTTCCGATAGCAAGGACAAGTATATGGAAACAAAAATATAATCAAGCACATGTCATTTATTTCGTTCAATAAATATATTTTTAGTATGTCCTATATAGTAGTCATTGTGTTAAGATTTGGGAATTTAACCGTGGACTAAAGAAACAGCTGTTATTTCAGATACCTTATGTGCTACAGTGGTAAATATATTTTAAGCCAATATATTTTGAAAATAACTATATAATAATAGTCATAATTCATGTTAGAACACAGTAAAGAAAATCAGAGAGGGTGTGGTTTTTATTTTTAAATATTTGAAAAACTCTCAGTTGGGGGAGCTAAGAGACTAGGCATATAGGAAGACAAACAACAAGTATAAACTGAGACAAAAAGGATTAGAAAATAAATTTGGTTCAATCTCAAGAGAAACTGTCAAACAGTTCTAAAGTGAGAATGGGATTCTTAAAGGGGTGATGAGTTCTCTGTAACTTTAAACTGTCAATGTTTTCTTAGTGATGTCATATAGGAGAGTCAATCTTTGAGACAAACAATTGAAATGTGTATTTTGAGAGATCTTTTCAAACCACTAAGATTATACAAACATGTGCCCTTTTAAAGTAAAATCATATGTAATCAAGTGCTACATCTTTTTAAATAAAATAAAGACATATTATCTTAGAACTTCTGGGCTAAAATAAAGCTACCTGATTTCCTTGTATTGAAAACTATATGGAGGAAAGCTGCTAGATTTCATTTTGAAACAATCATTGAATTTAATATTTTCTATTTTCTGAGGCTTCTCATCATTTCTATACTGGATTTTTAAAGTCAAATAGGGATATATAAAATCAATTAGAAAATCTGAATGCTCTTTTTAAAACAACTTGTAATTTGATGTTTTCCGTGATGATCACTGACCTTGCCAACTAACACTCTCAAAATCTATTTTTCTCATGATGATTGAGGACTCTGAGAATCTGATGGCCCTTTATTTCCTGTAATAAATAAACATGTCCACACTTTAACTTTGAAAGGTGCGATGCAGGGCCTCCCCTGGTGGGGCAGCGGTTGAGCGCTGGGCTGCGCAGCTGCCCACAGCCTCTGCAGCGTTGGTTTGATCCCCTGCCACCGGCGAGGGTCCCACATGGCACAGCAGACCTCTCCTGCTGTAACCGCTGCTCCCCTCAGCAGTGTATTTCATCGGTGTGTCTGATATGTTCCCCGCTCTGGTGAATTCTCTCACCCTCCCGTGCTTCTAACTGTACCCAGTGCTTGTATAAATAAATAAATCAATCTTAAAAAAAAAAAAAAGAAAGGTGCAATGCAGGAATCAAACTCCGTAGGATTATATTGTGGATAGCTGTTCAATATGTCATATGAGCAATTTATGACACATAGAGAGTCCTTTCAGGCTTATTTAAATGGTGATATGTTGATTTTATTTAAACAAGATCATTCAATACAGAGCTGAATAAGAACTTAAATATCCTCAGATTCTTGGCTAGTTTATCCAAGATCAACTTACTAGCAAGATGTTATTATACTTGCCATTATAACCCATGAAAATATGAACTTAATTAAAAGGGGTAACTATGCCAGTAACTTTGCTGGACTATGAAATCACCTGCAACATACATATATTGATAGCTTGTGCCCGAATTTGAAGGACTTCAATATTTGAATATAACATGTAAGCTTATAGAATGTACAGTCTAAGGATTCAGCTGGTTCAAATCATGGTACTATATTTGCATTCTGTGTAGTTCTGAAATCACTGGAGACATACAATAATGAGACATACAATAATGAGAACAAATATTGATTGCACTCTCATTTACTGACCCCTCAGGCACAGTTCTAAGCATTGATGTGTATTAATTCCATTTGATTCTAATAAAAAAAATCCTATGTAAAAGCACTATTAAATTCCCCATTTTTATAATGTGAATGCTATGATATACAGAATTTAAATAACTAGCTAAAGGCTACAGTTATGAAATGGTAGAACCTGTAAAAATATTGTAAAAAGAATATGGAGTTCCAGGTGAGAAAAACAAGTTTCAATTTCTTGGTCCTTTACTTGCTGGTTGAGATATAAGGAGAAAATTGTTGAAACCCTAGTACAGAGCAGCTGAATCAGAGGGAGACGTCTATCTGCTTGCCCTTTAAATTTTTTGAATTTTCAAACACCTCTTAAAATTACTAAGTAGAAGTTTATAAGCAGTACTTTATAAGGTCAATATTATAAAATGAAAAATGATACAACTGAATTTTGAGTGTCTTTCCTTCTGTTTTTGTGCTTTTTGAAAGAAGTGCTTGATGGATTACGAAAGCACCAATGGAAAAATACTCTGTAATTAGGAAATCACTTTATAAATATCAGTTATTATTGCTACCACTATACTTTCTGTGTATGGGTTTATGCTAATCAGACATGGTTGAATATTTCCTTCCTTGCCATTTGAGTAAACATTTATGGCTTAGTCTCAATTTAGGATTTTAATGAATGATATTTAGGAAGACAGAGAGATGATAGACAGACAGGTAGGTAGATAGACAGATGGGTATCTGGATCTAGACATATAGGTATACTAATATACAGAAATCATTGTCAAGAATTTTAACTAATGTATCCCCATTCCTTTCAAGCAACTAAATTCATCTTCCCTGTTAAAAAAAATACTACAAAATGGAACCAAACCAGTTTCAAATATTATATTTGGAGACACTGTCTTCTGTCATTAGAAAGCAAATCCCTATCCTAGACCAGTTATTATATCCCTGATTTCAGGATTTAGTTCTGGAGTCAAAAAGACATAGATTTAAACCTTCTTTGGCTCTACATTATTTATGTGATCTATACAAATTAATCTTCCCAAATTCCAGTTAATTATAAGAACAAGAACATTAAATTCCCATGAATTATTAGGAAATTGAATGAAAAAATATAAATGAATGATGGGAGCAAATTTGAATATAGCCCTGACATCATCATTACACAGGAATGCCATCCCTAAAGTGCTATCATAACATTTTACATTATTCTTCCTTAATTCTGATCAAAATAAGTACACATTTTAAAAATGGTGTCATAAACCTCCCTACCTTCCTGAAACAGAATACAAAAAATCCTAACTACCAACGTGCTCAACAGAGTTTTACCTAGAAAAAAAAAAAAATAGAAAATAGGTGGCGGGAAGCCACTGACAATATAGTACCCTGGATACAACATTTAGAATTATGCTTAGAAATCTGGATCTCAGTTGAGTCACTGGCCTGAAATTTAAAGCCTAACAAATTTCACAGAAGTTTGCATTTATTTAGTGAACACTTGACTTTTTCTTAGGAGAAAAACAAATGTTTAGAGAAATTCCACAGAGATTCTAAGACTGATATAATTTCTTAAGAAATGTACATATGGGAATAGTGTTAACTAGTTAAATTTATGGGAATTCAGAGTCTGCTGCCAAATGCAGCATATTGAGTAATAGTATCGTTCACATTACTCTCACCCTTAAATTTAAAGTCTCCACTGGGACTGGATATTAGCGGCACCTGGGGAGCTTATGTACCTCCCCAGAGCAGACCACACCCAAGGGCACTTGGAGCAGGAATCAGTCAAGTTCCCAGATGATCAACGTGTAGCCAATACGGGGGATCTCTGCTTTCAGGCAGTTCAATCTTTTTTTTTTTTTAACCTCAAACTTGTTTTTATGATATGCACATGAGGACAAGATTTGTGAGAAACCAAGTTAAGGCCCTTTTCAAGGAAAACATTCCCAGTTGAGTATTTTTAAGTGGGTCCTTTCAGAAAAGCGTATGTAAAATTCTAAAGGCATTTTTTTTTTTCAAGAAATAATTAGTGGATAGTAAGGTGGTTTCAACACAGATTTCACATGATGTCAGCATCACCCCATGTCACTACTTTAAAAAAATGACAGAATCATCTGCTTCCATTTTTGCACTGATAAAAACCTCATGTGAGAAGTGGGGCCTGATGACTTGAGCCTCATTTAGCCATAAACATGGGAAATGACAGGCAACTCTGATGGATGTTTAAGAAAAGCCAAACCACTATGTGCAGCTTTCTTTGGCCTCAATGCAAATAAACAAGGATTCATTTGTGCCCACTTGGTATCTGATGGGCCACTTTGGAAAGCACTCAAAATGTATGCAGCACGGAGCACCACAGCTGCCGCCAGTTAGCCCAGTGGGTTGGAGCACAGTACTAACGAGGCCACGGTTGTGGGTTTGGCCAGTTTGAATTCCTCTGTTCCATAGCCACAGACTTCACCACTAGCCTCAGCCAGCTGTCCCCAAAATATGTGCCCTTGGTCACAAGGCAGACTGGGTGAGAAAGTGCAGATGAAGCATTGCAAAGTCATCACCACAACTAGAAAAACAACTTAAAGCCCATGCCCAGCGGACTGTGGGTGCATTGTATCCTCTTCACGCAGGATGCACAGCCATTGCATTTCGTCCAGTGGTGACTGTACTGGCAGCGGTTCCAGAATAGGAAGAGAATATCACACCACCTCACTTGTTGTCTATAGGTGGTTCATGTGCTGCACAGACTCTGAATTGCCTTTGAAATGTGATTGTAAGTAGCAGTTATAACCATGTAGTAAATATCACAGAAAATCTTTTGCAAGGACAGAGGAGTGATCTCTCTCACCTGCCTGCTCATCTCTTCTCCTTCATTCTGATACAGAGGCTAAATGGTTCTTCTGCATCCAACATCTACAACTGAGTCTTGAACTTCCTACCACTGGAAAACTTAGGAATTCTGTCTTTTCGTATCATAATTTAGGCATGTGTCTTCATGTTTTGCCTTTTTTACAGGACTCTCTTCACTTTGGTACCTTAGCATTGTGTTACGTTTAATCATCTTTGGGAACAACTCGACTCATATAAAGTGAAGAATCTCACAAAGTGGAGGTGCATATTAGTAAGTAATTTGCTACTTACTGGGTACTTCTGGATACTTTGCTAAGTATCTGGGTACTTCTACTGGTTCATTGGTATTATTGGAGAGGTCCCCCTACATTAATATTTTCAGATCATGCAAATTATATGATCAGTGTTCCAAAGGAATACAGTCTGGTTTATGCCCAGAGAAAGGAAGAATAAGCAAGCATATATTAAGTCATAACTCCCAGGTATAACCCATACTATTTTCTAAAGAGCTTCCATAAACACACACTCAAATGTGTGCACATTTATTGCTAAAATAACTTAAGAAATAAGATATATCGTGATTTAAAAATGAGTGAAAAATCTGTACTCTGTGTTATTTGGTCCCCTGCAAGTTTTCACAACAAACATAGGTATCACCAACAGAAAGTAGATTGTTATTACCCATAATTCTAATTTAAGAACTAATGACCTTGTTATGAACATTAACTGTAAATGGAACTGAATCTTATTTCTTTTGCCAGCTTAGAATTTCATTTACAAAAAATGAAGAAATCCAATTAGACAGCCTGTTATTATGCCTGTTTTCCAAAGTTGTCTCTCAGACTACTGAGCTTTATAGTTTGGTTTTAATGGCCTAAATGCTACTAGCAACATAAGCTGAAATATGAGAATATGGAATAAATAGAAAGTTTGTAGCTGGGTATATACCTTAAAACAACATTAGTAAAAATAGTTTAAGACTAGTAAAAATTTTAATTTATCGCAAAGGAATGAGCTTTTAATGTACTCACTTGCCTTGGTTGAACTTGTAATCTCTTATAGACTCACTTTCATTATTTACATTTATTTAAACCAAACATTTTGGAATACCTACTACATATAATCATTCTATCATGGGTTGAAAATGCAGATTGACTATCGTTAAGTTCTTTTTCCTCCATAAGTAGCAACATCCAATGTAAAACAAATGCAATTCAGCATGTTAGGTTCTGCAATAAAGGTATATACAGAGAACAGGGATGACCTCAGGAGTTTTATCTGTCCTGGTAGGGAGCACTAGCAGGAAGAAATGGGAGAAAGGCTTTGAAAGCAGAATACTTGAGCTGTGATTTCTAAGGATGCATTGTATGTAAGGATTTAGAGTTACCATCAAAACTGCATGGTGGGTCAGAGTCCAGACTATGGACCCACAAACACTGATTCAGCTCTTGGTGTTGCTACACTTCCCAGGTGGATATCTTTGCCCCTTTGCTCTGCCATCACTCATTTTTCCAGTGTAATTCCTCTTATAATCCTGGTTTCAAGGATCATGTATATTCACACTATTCACAAATGTGTATCTTCAATCCAGATCTGTTTGCTGAACTCCATACCTTATATCCAACTACACCACTGTCTAAATATTGTCGTAATATCCCTTAGGCAATTTAAGTTTAACATGTTCAAAAGTGAATGTGTATCTTTCCCAGTAGACATGATTTTTCTTTTCTTCTTTCCCTTAATTGAAAAACGAGTCTAGCCGACCACCAAGCAGAAGACCCGAGATCCTTCTCCCAGTTTCCCTTCTTCAGTCCTTATCGCAGCTCTTTTCTCTGGCATCCCAAAGCATTTATCTATCTACTACATATAGTCCTCTTTTTTACTTCTTTAAGCTTATTGGAGATTTTTTTTTCTTTTGTGGAGGTAAGGGGGTGGATTATTGCAACGTCTTCCGCTATTCCTCTACTTTTTTTCTGCTTGTCAAATTTTCTTTAAATGTTACCTTGTGTGAATATGTAAAATAACCTCCACGTTTTCTGCCTTTGGTCTGTCTTCAACTTGAATGTCTTCTCTTTACCACTTCCACAGCCATCTTTATAAAATACCATTTTATCACCTCACTCTTCAGTTTACAATCCACCCTATGTCCTTGCAGATAAAACAAACTTTCCAAAGCCCTTCATAATTTGCACCGCCCTCTAACTCAGCTTCATCTTTTTATTACTCTTCCATTAAACATCTTTGTTCCGGAAAAGTAAAATTACATTTCTCTAAATGTATCATACTGTCATTCTCTCTGTCTCACACACACACACTCAGAAATACACAAACACACTCACTACACTGCTGCACCTGCTGTTCTCTATAAGAACCTGTCCACACTCTTCCAAATATGATTAACTCCTGTTTGACCTTCAATGCACAGGTCAATCTTCTGGAAAGCCTTTCTTGTTAGCTTCTCTCCCTGCCTTTTTGAATCAACTGGATCAAGTTCCCTTTCTGCAGTTCATACACGACTGTAATCGTTTCCTTTTCTAATTTCTCTGCCAGACTGCAAGCGATATAAATGTATCACTGGTCTAAATATCTACAGCAATAAACACTGTGCTTACAGAAATGAAGTCAAAGACAACTCATTTAATTTCCCAATTATGTCACTATGTTTGTCTCTAACATGATCTAATCTCTTTCTAAGCCTCTTCCTTGGTACATCTTCCCTTCCCCTCATATCTTCTTCAGTACCAGACATTCCTCCTCAACAACACTTCTTGCAGCAAAGTCTCTTTTCCTATTGTGAATAAAGGAGTTTCTCAAAAGGAATGGGTTTTGTCCCCTGGAGAAACTTGGAAATATATGGAGACATTTATGGTAGTCACCAATAGAACAGAGTTTGGCGGGGTGGGGGGGGGCTGCTACTGGCATCTACTGGATAGAGACGAGGATGCTCATTAATACCTTACAACGCAGAGGACATTTCCTTCTATGACTTCCCAACAAGGAATAATCAGGGCCAAACGGTTAGCAGTACCAACGTTTTGAAATGTTGGTCTACAGTAGATGGATAAACATGCTGTCATCCTGCATGTCTGTGAACATACCAGTAATGTGGAAAATATAGCTACTAAAAATTGACTATAGCTGGCCAGCTGCCCATCGGCTAGACTATAAAAATCAGAGCTATTGCACTGGTCTCAGACTTCAGGATTATCTCATGTGGTCTAGAAGGCAGTGCCATCAACAGGCACTGATGGTACACAGGACTGAAAAGGCAGATTTCATGTGGGCAAAACTAGAAGACAACTGGTCTTGACTTTGCAGTCACACATCAACGTGACTTCCTGTAGCAATGACTTTGAACACAGACATTAAAGCTTTTAAAAGATATATATATATATATATATATATATACACACACACACACACCACAGATATATACCTTTGTGGCAAGAAGGGTTACTACTTCATGACCATCTCACCAGGGAGCAACTCAGGCACTGTGGAAAAGTGTTGCTCACTAGTCTTGGGAAAGCAATTAGAACTGATTAGTTACCGTCTCTATAATTCAAAATTTACTGTAGAATTTGGAATGCAAGGGACTTATGGACTCTGATTCCACCTCTCTTTTATGCTGAAATTATGCTAAAGGGAAGTAGCTGGAGACGAAAAATAGTAGATTTTATATTTCATTTAACCTTAGTCAACATGAATTTAGTACTAAATTGGGCTATTGGTTTACATGTTAAGTTGCCAGGTATTAAATTTGGCCTGATTCTTTTCTTTTTATTGAAGTTATGTTGGTTTACACTGTTGCTGTATTTTGGAAGTATAGCCCCTACTTTCAGTTGCTGTTATCATAATGCTCCCACAACTGCAGTACCCACAGTCCACCACCTAGTCCATTGTGTTCCCTACCAGCTTTGTTCTCACCCCTTCCTTCCCCACTCTGGATGCCTCAGTTCTGCAGTCAGATTTCAAGGGTTAGTTCTTAAATTTTGCTTTATCTGAGCCTTTGTTTGGTTTGGTCTGATTTCTTATAAAAGAAAGTACAGATAGGCTGTTCTTACTTGGTATCATGGAGTAGTGGGAAGCCATTAAAACAGTTAGAGGCAGTAACAACCAGGATTGTGAGATTGTAACATTACATTAAGATATTAGAGATAATGTACATGTTTCTTCTGGGAAGAGTGTGGTTTTCAAAGTTCGCACTGCAAAAAAAAAAAAAAAAAATTGGGCATATGAAGTTCTGGGGCAAGCAATGTTACCTTGCTGAGGATCAAGTCTTGGGACTTTTCCAGAGCATCAATTTAGTAACATCTGCTTTTAATTTCTATATACGCCGTTTCCCTGGAAACTTAAAATACTCTAAATCTAACATAAACTGACCCATTGTAGCTTATTTTATTTTTAACAGCTCTCAAATAGTCACTGATTTCAAACAGACTTTAATAGTTTTTTCTGAATAATTACAATGTAACTTTCTAAAAAGTTTGAAAACATAAATTTCATTAAGTTGACTTATTTTAATTCTTAATTTCTTGATAATTTGTAAATCATTTATACATCTAAGTAAACCTCATGTCAGAGATAATTCTGAAACGGACGGATTTAGTCATTTGAAGTCTATCTTGAATACCAATTAAAAAGTCCATCATTCAACAGTCTTTTACTTCTCCACTTATAAGAATCCAAATGGAAATACACAACAAGAAAATTTCAAAACTAATGAACAAGCAGAGCTATTGAAGGTCACAAAAAGGAATAAACATCTGAGACTTCATTTGGAACTTCCCAAATTCACTTTGAGTATCAGTCAAAAATCTGTTGCTGACTGTTCTGACCCCTTCTTCTGTTAACAGTTACACTGACAAATGTTGATTTCTCATGATAATGATGCTGCCACTCACCCCCATCCTCACCAGCGTGCCTGTCTGCCATTGATGGGCCTTCTGCCCTTGTTGCCTGAGATTTCAGACACTGATAATGTCTTCACCTAACAGAGAATTTCCCAGACCCTCTTGGTGCTGTTTTCATTTGAGTAGCCAATTCTAGCTCTTCCAATAAATTCTCCTTCTTTTCATGGAATAGTGAAGCATCTTCCAAAGATTATTATTTTATTGCCTCTATTGTCTTAATAGGAGAAAGGTCATACTTACTAACAAAGCTCAGAGGGTCCGATACCCAGTTTTCTTTAAAAGGTCATATTCTTGAAGGAAGAAGGGTAGAGGTGGGAGCAAGTCAGGGAGGGAACACTAGAGTCTATGGTAAAGGACTATCTATGGGTGTCTGGATGGTGGTGTGGGGTGGTAACATACATCTGAGAAGGTGTGACTCTATTCCCCTACATTATATACAGTAAGCACTGAAAACTAATGTTGTCTCAATAATGGGGAAAAAAATGTCATAATCACCTACCTTCTAAAACTCCCTAAGAACTTGCTTAGAATAGATGATCTCTCACATAAGAAAATGGCAAACCCAGCTTTTGCAGGTAATCCAGACTTTACATTATCCATAAAAGCACTTGTACATATCATGCAAATTGAGTTTATGTGTATATAGCAATGGTTAAATGTATATGGAAATTATCAATTATGAACTCATCATTGTTTTCTAGTATGAATTTAAAATCTTTCCGGTCATTGAGCTAACTTCAGTAACATAATCAAAGACATTATACTTGCTTTAACTTTCTACACAACTTCAGTTTCAGCAGCCCACAAAAGATTACTGACTCTATATAGTAGATGTTACTCCTTATTTTGTAACAAAGACCAAATCTATATTGTATTTAGTTATGCACCTCTACTAATGCAAATTATTTGAGTGAAAGTAATCCATTCCCACAGTTATTCTTAGTTAATGAGACTTTATTCGTTTCCGTAATGATTAAATCTAGTTATAGGAATGGTAGACTGGAGAGACCCCCGCCAGGCAGTTCACAAATCAAGATAGATGATGTGACTTTGTTATCCATGTTTATGGGAGGTAGAAATGATAGCAAGTCCACGACATGGGAGGTAGAACTGAAGTAAATTTGTTGGGCAGGCCATGCCTATGGACATTATATCTACAGGAATAAATAGGTCAAATTCAGAATATATAACAGAAGCATCAATTCAGAAAACTGGACACAGAGGTTTTTATAGTGAGAAAGAGGGTAGGAGAAAGTAATTTAGTAAAAGAAAAGAAGAATGACTTCAGGCAAAGTCATCATCCATTATAGGAAGACAGGGGGCTGCTCTTATCTTGTATATGATCTCACTAGTCCTTGACCAAGGAAGCCCAGTTTGATAATTAAATGCACTTTTGGGAAAAGCTGAAATTGCAATGGTTAGGTAGTAAGTCTTGGTGGGTCCTGCATGAATGACTCCATGTGGACCTTGCTGATTTTTTTTTTAACATCCGTAACCCAGAAACCTTCTACCCCCTAATATCCTGCAGCCAGCATGGCTCCCTGCATACTACAGCCCCAGGACAGCAGCTGCTGAGCTACCTGAGGTCTTTCCCACCTGCCAGCCAATCTCCTTCCCATAGTCCCAGTCTGCTGCATAGCTGGGTCTAGTCTTAGAGCAGAAAGCAGGGCAACTTCATGAGTTAGGGAGAAAAAACCATAAGGAAGTAGAGGTTCTGACTCTCTACTCTAACTGTATGCTCCCTTTTGCACATAACAAAGCAAATCCATGGGAAAGATGATGAGCCAAATAGGAAATGTGATGGTCTTGGATGCATGAGCCTGGAAGGCAGCTCTGAGAAGTGAAGGGAAGGTGAAAGTGTTGATCTTCAGGCTTAATCATAACCCTAGTGAAGGAACTCAGGAAGCCTCTCTGGATTTTCATGGTCTGAGAAGAGGCTCTCAGAGTAAGGTGCTTGGGCTGCCCCTAGTTTTGCACATGGCACACCTTTATGTGTCATATCCAGAAGACAAGACAATGGCTATTTTTTCTGAAGGTCCAATGACCCAACAGTCTGATTTTCAAGTGCTTTATGTGCTGGGTTTGGTCTTTCCTGACATGTAGAAACTCCAGACCAGTATCTCAGCATGACCACTCAGTCAGAGATGAGGTGATGGGTCACCTGTGTCTTCAGGGAATCTGAGGGCAAGGTAAGCGCGAAGCCTAAGTACAGGTGTTTCCATCCAATGACTATTTGTGTAGGAATCATGAACACATCTTGGGCACAGACAGGGCAATTGGGTTGGGGGATGAAGCGCAAAACCCAGAGACCAGCATGGACAAGGGGGGCTGGGATAGTCTCCAACTCCTATACATCTTTGGGGTTAAGAGAGGCCACCCAGGACTTGAGGCTCCAGTTCTAAGACATAGGAGCAGAGCTCCCTATCCGACCTAAAAAGAGTTTGGATCCTAAAAGGCTGTGCAGTGGCAGGAAGGACATGCTGTGAGTAACAGAGTCTCCTCTGCAGAACTTGGTTACCAAGTCCATGTGGGGAGGAAAGAGGTGTCCAAGAGAACTGATAACAAATCATTTCTAGTCCTCCCTCTAGCCTCAGGGCATCTGGATTCCTCATTGGCATGAGTTACCCAATGGGATAGGGTCTGGAATCCTAATCCCTTTCTGGGATGAGGCAGTTTGGGGTAACTGCAGACCCACTCCCAGTCCCTCCATGTAGGCCCTCTGTTGTCCACCTCACTTACATTGCTCCCACTTGTGCAAGGTGATCTGGCTGAATGCTGGCATGGTGCAGGAGCTCAGGTTCTCATTCACGGTAATTCATTCTCACTGTCATAGGCTTGCTGTCTGTACCCAAGGAGGAGGGGCCAATCAGGTCCCAGCTCCAACCCCTGTAATCCTCTAGAACCTAGCATTTTCTTACAATATATATTTTGCAAGTCCATTTTCCCCCATTTAATCTACAAAGTCTTAAGTCCCTGTTGTATTTCAACAACTGTCCTCTGTGCTCCATGTATAGTGATAAATAAGACAGAAATGCACACCATGGAATATTAGTCAGCATTCAAAAAAGATAAACACATGCAATTTGCAGCAACATGGATGGCGCTGGACGGGATCATGCTCAGCGAAATAAGCCAGAAAGAAAAAGAAAAATACCAGATGGTCTCACTCATAACAGGAATCTAGAAAACTTAAATAAGGGACCAGGAAAAAGAATAACTATAAGAAAGTAAAAATCAAAATCAACAAACAACTATGAACCAGAGACACTCTATGGGGGGGGGCAGGGAGAGGAGGGATTGGGGTCAAAATAAGGGGGGTGCAATTGTATGGGGAATATAAAAATAAAAAAAAAATAAAAAAAAGGAAAAAAATTCCTTATACAGTCAAAAAAAAAAAAAAAAAGAAAGAAAGAAAGAAAAGAAATGCCCTTGCTCACATGAAGCAAGCATTCTGGAGAAAGAATATAAACACAATCATTGCAAATGTTGTGATGCACCTGTATGGTGAAGAGTGATATAAAACAAATAGTTTATTTTGAATAGAATTATCAGAGAATCCCTCTGAGAAGATGGCATTTGAAAGGAGACCTGAAATGCTGGAATTAAATAACACACAAAACAACTAAGATATGTTCCAAGAAGAAGAATTAGCAGCACATGGTCATGAGAGGCAATGGATATTAGAAAGATCATAAATATAAATAATACAAATGTAAGCAAGGCAACCCAGTGTGGCAGTAGCAAAGTGAACAAGAATCTATGAAATAGGCAAGAAAAAGACAGGAGCCAAATGATCACAATAAGAAACTCCAGTAATGGAAGTTAATGGAAGTAAACTCCAGTAAATCGAAGTCATAATTCTTACAAGTGAGAGTCCAAGATGGCCTGGCTTACAATTTTAACAGAACATTCTGTCACCTATGGAGAAAATGAATTGGGTGGGGGGAGCCAAATCATATCTACAAATATGTATACCAGTTGTCTCTATAGGAAATGACAGTGACTTGGGACTAGAATGGTAGCAGTGTGAAGAATTAGAGAAAAGTTCATATTTTTGAGAAATATTCTGGAAGTAGATTAAAAAAAGAACTTGCTGAAAGACTAAATAGATTTGATGAAAGAGGGTGACAGAAAGGGAAGATTCAGCTTTCTGACTTACTCTCTTGAACAGATGGTTATGGCATTGACTGCGATGAGGATGACTGGATAAGAAACAGATTTTGCAGGTTAGTTAGTACATTTTGGACATGATAACTGAGTCATTCATCAAAAAGACAGTTGTATATAAAAATATGGAGCTTAGTGAATTATCTGGCCTAGAAATATCAACATAAAACAGTAAATCATCAAAGTCTGATTGTGTTTAAAGTCAAGAGACTGGATGACATCACTAGGGAGAGAGTATAGATTAAAAAATAGAATAAAATTCAGGAGAAAAAGTCAAGGAATACCAACATAAAAAGTTCAGGTTGAAGGCAATATAAGAGGAGCAAGATAAATAAAGGAGAGGGAATGGAGAAACTTTGGAAATAACAGTAAGTAGTTGTCAGTGATGACAAAGTTGATGAGAGTGTTTTAAGGAATTGGCTTTAAGTAGCTGACTGTGTGCATATCACTGAGAAATCAAGAGTGATGTAAACTGAGATATGTCCATTAGAATTGATACTAGGATGATTTAAGTGATTTTAAAAAGAGAAGGTTAGTGACTGTAGTAAGAAAAATGAAATTAAACTGGGTCAGAATCTGAATCAGAGGTGAAAATGCGGATAACTACAGACCGTTATTTAAGAAAATTTGCTAGGAAGTTAAGCAGAAGCACAGAAAATAAATAAAAGAGGAAATGGCATTAAAATTCAGTTTACTTGTTAAGGATCGAATATACTAAATCATTTTAAATGGGAATAATCCATCAATAGCAAGACTATTTCTTCTGTTGACTAGCAGCAGGAGAGGTCCATATACCTTCCAAGTAGGTAAATTCAGCATCATAGAAATGAATCATTTCTCTGTAATGAAATTTGTTGAATTCATTCAAAATAAATGATAGTTTCTACAATAGATTTTCAACGAAGGGGTATGGAAATTATTAGTTGAGTATATGTCTATATACATGTGTGTATACACACACACACACACATGCTTATGTAGTAGGGATAGACTTGGCAGGAGTTTGAAGAAGAAAAAAAGGTATGAAATTGTTTCCTTGGAAAGGAAAAGGAGATGTTAGGGAAAGACAGCATTTTTACATTTTTAAAGTGCCCCTTGAAATTTGCAAGTAGTAATTAAAAACAAAACCAGTCAACCTACTTTTATCATTTTATTCCATAATATTCACAAAGATAAAGAAAGCAAAAATTGGATCCACAGATGTTTAGTAAGGGAACTTAGTGTGTTCACAAGCAAATGTTACAATAATGAATCATGGAATAAGATGAAAGTGAAGACAGGAAGGAATGATGGATAATGAAAAAGTGATGAAATGAGAGATTAGATGAGCGGTCTTAATGTGGTGGAAGAATTGTTGCAGTGAGCTGAAAATAAAGTCGTATCAGACTGGGAAGTATTTGAAATCAGGATTTCAAACGTGGAGCAGTTAATTGTGATAATGTGATTCGGCACATGGCTTTGGGAGTAAATGATTATAGTTGCTGGAATTAAAGATTATAGGAGTCAAGTAGGAAGTGACTGACTAGTGCTTCCTATATCACTCCCCAAATACTAAATACAAAAGGGTCAGAGGAAGAGAGGTGTAGTGAGCCTTCAGCACCTGGGCAATTACCAAGAGGTCTAGAGAGCAGCAATATGAGGGAGAGTGTTAGACAGAGTGAAGGTTGAAAGACATGGGATTTTGCAAATATGAGGGAAGGCAATGAAATGGTTTCAAAGCAGCAATGAGCAACAAAAGGTCTCCTAACACAATGCGCTAACCTGGAGAAAGTGTTAATTAAACAAAACAGTCTGCACTTGAGAGGTCCTTGGAACAAGTCACTTACTCTTATTTCAGTGAAGGCGAGAAGATGATACAAAGGTTTGGGAGAGGACAAGGATACAGGGCCCTGTGTTGATCACAGATGAGGTGTTTCAAGGAACACAGTCAAGAGCTGAGGGCTGGGGGAAGTGTTAGGTTTGAGCAGGAGGAAGGCAGCTTTAGATGAAGAAACCTGGAGACAAAGCACACCCTGCAGGTGTGTTTCTTGTGCTTGGAAAACCAAGATGTGAGACTTAGGAAATGGAGCAAAATCACCCCAAGGTGGCTCTTGATGCTGTGAGGTCTGGGTTATTGCTACTTCTGCATTTCCAGATATCTCATATATTGGACCAACAATTTTACACTATAGATTACAGATCAAAACAATGCAGTCAAGCATATCAGTTGGAAGCACCTTAGTTTCAAAAAGGTATTTCCCTGTATATATCACCCTTTACAAAAAATGTTAAATCCTCCCCTTCTTTCACAGGAGAAAGGACTTGTTTGTCTTTAATTTAGTTAGGGTTTAGACACTGGTTTATATTTTTATCTTTGTTCTCATTTTCCAAAAGAAGTCCTATAACACAGCTTTTTCCTCAAAAATTCTAATCGAGTTCTATTTTCATTACTGTTATTTTATTAAGTCACCCTGAGAAGTGATTTAATACACTGGTGTCTTGCCAATTCTGTAGGCTGGGAACTGGCTATCTGTACACTTCCATCAGTGATGCCCTGTCAAGACAACTGGCTCCTTGGGGGAGATTTGAATCTCTGAGAAATTGCTGATGGTGCAAGAAAGAATCACAGTCAGTTCTATGAGTTCATCAAATGCTCTAGTCATTGCACAGGCTCGTTTCCTGCCTTAATGCAGATATATTTTATTTTTTTAAAGATTTTATTTTATTTATTTATACAAGCATTGGGTACAGTCAGAAGCGCGGGAGGGTGAGAGAATTCACCAGAGCCAGAGCAGGGAACAGAACAGGCAAAAGGACCGAAGTACACTGCTGAGGGGAGCAGCGGGAGGCAGGAGAGGTCTGCGCGCCATGTGGGACCCTCGCCGGTGGCCGGGGATCGAACTAGCACTGCACAGGCTGTGGGCAGCCTCGCAACCCAGCGCTCAACCGCTGCACCACCGGGGAGGCCCAATGCAGATATCTTTTTACTCATCTGATATCAGATCAGACATTCTGCCCAACGAAGTATGCATCTTCCCACTTGTGGCATGGGACATGAGTGGAACCAATTTCATTAAGGCTGTGACTCTGTGTTGCCAACCTTTAGGTGCTTCAGAAAAGGAGACATATTCAGCAATAAACTATCATGTTGTGCATGGAAAGAGAAAGAGACAGACAGAGAGAGAGATTTGTGGAAGAGAAATGATATCTGGAAACAGGAGTTACCACACAAAAAAAGTACAATCTCATATGTCAATGCAATCAAGTCAACTAATTTTGTTGTTTAAAAATCTAGTTTATCCTTTAATTATATTTGTAAGTTGACTTAATTAGAATGATGAAACTCGTTGGATGAAGATATAAATATGGCTGAACTCATAACTCCTCTATTTAGTATTAACATCTTTGTAGGGAGAAAGACGCATTCTGCTTTTTTTTTTTTTTTTTTTTTACCTTTTTTGCAATTTTTTACAAATTCTTCTTAAATTTGGCCTCTAAGACCAGGGATCGGAGGTGGGTAGACTTCTATAACCATTGCAACTGATTTCACTGCATTCAGTAGTCAGCTCACACACACTGCATGCACACTCACAATTACATATTATGAATTACATATATATTATTAAGCAGTTACTTAACCTCTTATTTTAGTAAAATTGCTCAAATTTTTGTCATTATTTCAGATAATGGATTCCAAAATTTGAAAAGTTTTTAATCAAAAAAATTTAAAATATTTTATACTTTTGATTTTTACAAGTTTGGATAATTTCTGCATTGATTTGTTACCATGGAGACAAACATGCCAATGTAGGCTCACAGGTAAGTATTTTAGGGTCCATTAACAAGTCACCGATATTCAAAATGGCTTTTTTCTTTTGTTTTAGATTTTTTTTTATTTTAAAATTTATCATTTTTTTTTACATTTTTTTAGACAATATTTGCTTCCCCCCATCCCCTCAGATTGAGTCCCCATAGAATTTCCTTCCCCAAGGCACCCATGCACTATCACCACAGTCCCCTGTGCTCCTCCCTCCCTCCCTCTGATCCCTCTCCCTCCTCCTCCCCTGCAGGATGTCTCTGGTTTATAATTGTCTGTTTTTGCTTTGTTGTGTTTCAAAATGGCTTTTTTCTTATATGGACATGTTTAGTATAAGATTTTAACACTATAAAATATATTTAAGCCCTGGGGCACCCCTGGTGGTACAGGGGTTAAAGTCTGAGCGTTAATCAAGTTATTGCCAGCCACTGTGGCATGAGTTCAAGGCCCGGTCAGGGAGCTACCCAAAATGGCACAGAAGACCTCTCTTGCCTCACCTGCTGGTCCCTGCAGCAGTGTATTCCAGTGAGTCTGCCTGTTCTGCTCCCCACTCTGTCTCTGGTGAATCCTCTCACCTCCCACACCTCTGGCCTACACCCCAGCCCTTGTATGCATGCATGCATAAATAAATAAATAAATAAATAAATCTTTAAAAAATAAAACATTTAAACCATGGTTTCTGAAAAATAGCAAAGATTTCTTTAGACTTAAATGGAAATATGTTTAAACAGTATTTTTTCCTCTCAAAATGTGAATAAGTCATGTATCTAAAATAATATCAGGAATTCTAAATTTTCCCTTTTTTTCTCCTTTAAGGCACACTAACATGACCTTGAAAATAATTTTGGAACATTTTAGTGTCTAAAAATCTTTAGCATACCTGAGAAAGGAGAAGCATGACGTGTGAGAAATGATAGGAAAATTAGAAGAGCCTCACTCACTTGAAGGGTGTGGTTGTGAGTAGGTTTGTGAAGGTAAAATGTTGGGACCTCATGCCAACAAAGCTGGCAAAACAGACCCAAGCTTAGGCTGGGAGGCAAGGGAGGAATCTAGAGCAGTTCTGTGCTGAACCCCTCTCCTTAAACTGAAGGCCAAAAGACAACGGGAGAAGCAAGCAGAAGCAGCCAGTGTAGTGTCTGTGGGGCTCAGAGCTTGGTTACCAACCTCACACTATTACTGGTGAGGTTTTGTGGTTGGACGGCAAGTTGCTTTATCTCTCCAACCCTCCTTATTTTTATGTGTATAAATGAAACAGTAATAGAACATAATTCTTTTCTAAAATGTGAAGCACAAATAATATAATGGAGATGTAGTAATGGCATGTAAATTTGCAATGTCTTTTAGAGCTATGTTGCATAATGGCTATTTTTTATCATGTGACTGAGGAAGGCAGCAGCATATTGAAAAGGGATAATAAGTGCATGTCTACACAATTAAGAAAAATAACCTTCCTGTATTCATTAGAATTGTCTTAAAGACACTTCACAGAATTGGTTGCTTAAATAACAGAAATTTATTACACCATGATTCTTAAGACTAGAAGTCTATGATGAAGCTATCAGCAGTGTTGATTTCTTCTGAGGTGTGTGTGTGCATATTGCTCCAAAGTTTCTGGTAGTTTGCTTGAAACCTTTGTAGTTTCTTGTCCTGTCCCACAGCAGTGCCACCCCAATCTCTGTTTTCAGCTTCATCTGCTGTTTTCCCTGTATGTGCACCTGTGTTCAAATTTCCCCCTTTGACACAATGGACTATTGTGGAGAACTATGGGCAGGTTGATGATGGGTGTTGTGTAGTAATATACATCTGAGGAGGTATGAACCTATACATCTGAATAATATACAGTGTTGTATACCAATGTTACCTCAATAAAAAGTAATACAGGGCCTCCCCTGGTGGCACAGGTGGTTGAGCACCGCACTGTGAATCTGTCCACAGCCTCTGCAGCGCCAGTTCGATCCCGGCCGGCCGGTGAGGGTCCCACATGGTTGAAGCAGACCTCTCCTGTCTCGCCCACTGCTCCCCTCAGCAGTGTATTTCGTCAGTTTGCCTGTTCTGTTCCACACTCTGTCTCTGGTGTGAATCCCTCCCGAGAATCTGGCCTGTACCCCGGTTCTTGTATATATAAATAAATAAATAAATCTTTAAAAAAAATAATACAATTAAACCAAATAAAAAATAACAGCAAACAACAAAAAATTTCCCCTTTTCTTAAAGATCCCAGAGATATTAGACTTAGGAACTCATCTTACTCCATTGACATCATCTTCTTTTATTTATAAAGATTTATTTTTATTTATGCATACAAAACTGGGTTCCAGCCAGAGGTGCAGGGTGATGAGAGGATTCACTAGAGACAAAGTGGGGAGCCAAACAGGCAGATCAATTGAAATACACTGCTGAAGGGAGGAGCAGGCAAGACAGGAGAGGTCTGCTGCACCCTGTGGGTTAGCTCCCTGGCCGGGGATCAAACTCTTGCCACAGAGGCTGTCAACAGCTTCATAGCGCTGACTTCAACCCCTGTGCCACCAGGGAGGCCCTTGACATCATCTTATTAACTAAGTACTTACATCAGCAAAGATGCTTATTTTCTAATCAGGTCATATTTTAAGGTCCTGGGGGCTAGGGGTAGGTGGTGTTTAGAACTTCAACACATGACTTTTGGAGAGACACAATTAAATTAATATCACCTCTCAAAAGCACTCGTCCCAGATGGTTTCACCTGATCATATAGTCCTTATTATATTCTATTCTTTGTACAACTTCCTTCCATATTCTGATGCCCTGAACTCCCCTTGGTATCATAGGCTAAGCAAACAAGGTACTGTTTTCTGAAGGAACTGTTTTCTGAAGCAAATAAGTGGAAAGTTGCCAATTTTACCAAAAGGTACTGAGGGGCTCTATGCATGCAATATTGGAGTATCTATGTTATCCGGATCATTGGTTCTTCCACTTTGAGAGGTTACCGGAAGCTAAGACCTTCTTTCCCTAGAGTGTAAGTGAATCAACAAATACACATTTTTTATACCTACAATCTTCAGAGTTTATTAGGTCACCTCTATAGTCATTTTTTTAGCTGCCTAGGGGTTCACTGAATTAAGAATCTTTAGTCTATAGCAGAGTTTCTGTATGCTGATATAACTGAGACTTTCGACCAGATCAAACTAAGAGTCTATTCTGTGCATTTTAGACTATCTAGCAGCATTCCTGGCCTCTACCTCTTAGATGCCAGTGGCATCCCCCCAGTTGTGACAATCAAAAATATGTCCAGGCATTGCTAGATATCCCCTGGCAGGCAAAACCACTCCACTGAAGAACCATTTGTCCACACAGAGGGTTGATTCTTGCCCTACCGTCACTTTACTTAAAACATTTGGTAGTAGCTGCTCTACTGCCAAGAACAGTGTTAATAAATAAGAAAAACAGTCACCACTAGAATGAAAGCATCCAAAAAATATGTATGTGTGTTTTTTTGCTCATTTTGTTTTTTATAGTAATGCTCAGCAACTTATCATGTGCTATTGGTCATTTCTTTTTTTCTTTTTTTTTTTTTAATAGAGGCATGTTTTTATTTATTTATTTGTTTGTTTGTTTTTTTGTTTATACATGCACTGGGTACAGTCAGAAGTGCGGGAGGGTGAGAGAATTCACCAGAACCAGAGAGGGGAGCAGAGCAGGCAGAAGGACCGAAGTACACTGCTGAGGGGAGCAGCGGGCGGCAGGAGAGGTCTGCGCGCCATGTGGGACCCTCCTCTGGTGGCCAGGGAGCAGTCTGGGATCGAACCGGCGCCGCAGAGGCTGCGGGCAGGTTCGCAACCCAGCGCTCAACCGCTGCGCCACCGGGGAGGCCCCTTTTGCTCATGGTTTTATCTTCAAAGTAAAGAAAGAATGCATGGCCCACTTTGAGTGGCCCACTACCCTGTGGTTCGTTTGGAGTTGTCCTCAAACAGTTCACATTAAGTAGATGGGACAGAGAAATTAGACAGAGAAGTGTCTAATCAAAATAAATATTGCCCAAAGATCCTTCCTTCAGGGGGAGTGAGTGGGGCCTAGAATTCACCTGTATATTTATACTTGTAATATTGGGATGAAAAGGTACTATGAGAGCAGAGACAACTTTTCATTTGATCAAGGATGGGAACCTATTTATGGATCTGTTATGTGGGGTGGGGATAGGGGTGGGTAAGGAATATATGAGAGTCAGATGTCCCTCTTTAAAGCAAAATTTATGTATGAGCACTTTTTAAATATTTTTCTAATAATAAAGCAGTATAATTGAGTATGTTTCCTTCAAACCTAAATCAAAACATCAGTATAGAAATATTTCCATGTGAGATTTAAAAGTGACAATTTGCCTTAAAACAGATATCACATTATATTAATTTATAGAAAGTTAACTATATGTAATTATATTAATTATATTAATTTTCAGAAAGTTAACTGCTCCTGCAGCATTGTCTAGGTTTGAAGGCCAGTGGCACATTCAATATTCTAACATCACTTTTTATTATATAATTTGAGGTCACAGGACTAATTATTGCTCCACATGATCTCTAACACAAATTTCTGTAATAATGGGAGGTTTTATATCTATGATGTCTAATCCAAAGTATGTATTAATTACCTGAAAACTGCTGAGTGCTATGGAAAAACTGAGTTTTAATTTTTCTTTCATTTTAATTAATTGAAACAGTCACAGGTATGCAGTAGGCAGCTCAAAATGTCTGTGAATTGACCCCAGTGAGTAATTTTACTTTTTCTGATCTGTTCTGATCTGATGGAAGGAAATGAAATGATCCGTGGTGGAGGGAAAAAAAAAGAAAACTAGAGCACAGACACTCCAAGAGAAGAAAACAGATACAGAGAAAACATCCTATGGCATTCAGAGCCTTTCCTATAAAATTATTATTCTTACAACTTGGCTAAGGTCACAGAATGCCTTTCTTTGTGATTCTTGGGAAAATTAAGACTCCAGTCACTGTCCAAGTAACAGCAGTACCTGCCCACACAAGAAGGATTATTCAAGGTACACTGGTGCACTAAGCCTAACACTTTTGTGATGCCTACTTTTCTTTTCTTTCTGGAGGGAGCAGGCTACTTTTCTATTGTTTGCAGCGCTCATTTCTTCTATCATAGCACCAATCACTGTAATGTAATTGTCAGTTTACCGGTCTGATTTGTAGAATAATAGGTCTCTGAAGGGTCATTTTTCAGATTTAAATTAGTTACTAAGAATTTACAGGATGATATTTAATATTTAATCAAGCCCTTATTTTGTTTGATGCAGCAAACATCATGTCCTATGTAGATAAATCATTAGTGAACCTCAATAGCTTTGTCAGTCTTTGACCTCAATAGCTTTTTAGTCTTAAAATCCAAGTGGTATGATTATTTTTAAGGTGAAATAGCTTCTTATTGAATGTTTCTGTACTCTGAATGGTGTATTTGGGAATTCTGACACTATCAAGAAAGCTTTTCTGTTCTCTTCACAAATGATAATTTGGTAAAGAATAACATCTTTGATCACAAAGTGCACTTCAAAATGTCACAGATCTGGGGCATCGCGTGGGCGCAGCGGTTGAGCGCTGGGTTGTGAAGCTGCCCACAGCCTCTGCAGCACCGGTTCGATCCCCGGCCACCGGTCAAGGGTCCCACATGGCGTGCAGACCTCTCCTGCCGCCCGCTGCTCCCCTCAGCAGTGTACTTTGTCACTCTGCCTGCTCTGCTCTCTGCTCCGGCTCTGGTGAATTCTCTCACCCTCCCGCGCTTCTGACTATACCCAGTGCCTGTGTAAATAAATAAATCTTTAAAAAAAAGTAATAATAAATTAAAGTTGTTTAAAAAAAAAGTCAGATTTTTTTTTATTAACTCTGTGATTTTAATAGTACCAAAAAAATGTTTGAAGCTTGATTGAAATTTTGCTTGTTTTTTACATAACCCAGTTTTCTTCCTTCATACTTAGACAATGCCTAACTATGCATGCAATGAAAAAAGGTCCAAGTAGCTGTTTACATATGGGTCTACACTTACTTTGTTTCCTGAATGAAGCAAGTCTTAAATCTTCACACTTAAAATCTTAGTAAGTAAAAAAATTTTTATTTATGAGCACAATCATTATTAATTCTGTTCTAATTTTCATAATTCTTTAGAATCATTATAATTCTCTCCAATACGTATTCTCTTCATTTCCATTGTTTTACACCCATGCTTCCTTCCCTGCATTCAGACTCTATATAATTCATATTTTCATAGAGCTTATGTAATCTTTATATTTCTTTTTTTTTTAAAGATTTATTTATTTATTCATTTACACAAGAACCGGGGTACAGGCCAGATGCGCGGGAGGATGAGAGGATTCACCAGAGACAGAGCAGGGAACAGAACAGGCAGACTAATGAAATACACTGCTGAGGGGAGCAGCGTGTATGACAGGAGAGGTCTGCTTCACCCTGTGGGACCCTCACCGGCCGGTCGTGATCAAACCAGTGCTGCAGAGGCTGCGGACAGCTTCACAGTGTGGTGCTCAACCACCTGTGCCACCAGGGGAGGCACAATCTTTATATTTATTAATGTGAATTTTGCTTCTAGTATTTTATTTTCACCCTAGATAGAATCTTTGTTGATTTTAGCTATTTACTTTTTTGAACCCATTGGTTTAGTTGCATATCAAGCATAAATTGTGGTTATTACTATAAGCAGTTCTCAGTAATTGGTATCAGAAAAGATCCTAGAATTGCTATCAGGCAAATACTATTCACTTTTTATAAAATTCAGCAAAGAGCTAGCAAAGTGAACTTGTTGGGGCATAAAGATAATTATTAGTAAAGAAATATATTCATTCCAAGTATTCTTAAAGTAAAAGTCAATTATATCTCAAGTATTATGTAACAAGTAGAGAATCCATGTTAAGAATGGAAATGAAATATGAGATTTGACTTCTTGAACTTATTAGTGAGATTTCACTCAGAGATGTCTGAAATAAAACAGTACAACCTCACCACAAAGCAATTTCACAAGAAATATGTCAGGATTTTGGTGTTCAAGCTCTCATCTGAAATATCTAGACCTCCTACATTTGTTGATTATTTTCTTAATAAAAGTTTGGGCAATTCAATAACTCTGAATAATATCCTTAAGCACTCAACATTGCACAATGCAGACAAGACATGCCATTCTCACATGAGAGGGGTTGTATCCTTTCCTCCCTATTATGAGACACAAGACAGGGTGGAGAGTCAGTGAAGCAAAGACTGTGGGTTAAATGTAGTATTTTCCCCTTACATTCTTCTTTCTTGACTATGAAATTATGCTGGGGAGGCCACACTATGTTGGGTTGATAGATATAAAACTTCGAAACAAATAAATCCAAAACAACCTCTCATGCTGAGTGCGTTCCTCTAATAAATGTGTTGGAATGCATGCTGTTGTTGTTCTGTAGTTACTCTATGGGTCAGTTAAAGCATTTGGCCTCACCTTACCCAGAGCCCAAAACTGTGCAACTGTTGCATTGAACACATGAAGCTGTGCTGGCATGAACAGCTTCAATGACTTGACATCACAATTGATCAGGAGGAAAAACAAAGGTTTTTTTTCAAGGTTGGAAATGATAATTTATTAGTTGATAATTGAAATGGATTAAATATTGTAAGGGAAAGAAAATGGAATACAAATACTTTCCAAGAAGCCAAAGTGTCTTTTTACACCTGGTTGTTAATAACCATGAAAAGGCTGAATACATTTTGTATGAGACAAAATGTTCTTTTTTTAGGTAAATATGGTAGCTCACATTTTTTTTCCCTCTGATACAATGAACACTGATTAGGACTCTTAAGCAACCCTCTTCTGGATTTGCAGGTTTGCTTTACAGCAGGTCAGAGCAGATGCTAAATAAGGCAAGATCATACACACACATTGTGACAAAATGCCATCCATCATGAGTAGAGACATCAAGCATGAGTTGGTTCCTCATTGCCAAGCAAAGACACGTGATCTGATATTCCGGCGTACTCTGTGCCTATCTCTGACCATAATTCCATCCTTTCTTCCAAAATAGTATTAGTCTATTCCTTTTTTCTTTAAATTCTTACCATTTATACATGGTTTTTTAATAAGTTTAATTTTGATTAGTCTTGAAATTTTTAAAAAATAAAATCATACTAAGTATTTTTTCATTCTTTGTATAAACTACAACCTAAACATTTACCAGCATATATTCATTCTGAGACATAATGAAGCATCTCATATTGGATAGCAAACAAGTAGAAAACTACACAAAATACATGAAACAGGCATTGCACAATAGGTCATTCAGGACTGTGATTCCTGAAAGAACAGATGCAAACAAAGTGAGTTCTATAACTGCTTAAGATTTCTGCCTATGGGTATGTTCTAGGTTGTGAGAAAGTAGGGCGAACCCAATAAGAACAAGTTTGTCTCAATGACTGAAGGGACAGAGAACAGAGTTAAGGAAGATTAAGGCAGGAAGGTTTTGTAGTTCAGAAGACCAGAAAAGTAAGATTTATGCAGAGAAAAGAATTACAAAAATCTGCATAGCTCCTTGAGTCTATGAATAAATAGTAAGCTGTCCTTGTGTTTGATGAAACTCTAAGAGGGCAAAAGATAACTACTAAATAAAGAATAATTATTTGAGGGTGGTAAGCTAAATAATTCCAATACTAATATTTGAACTCTGACCCGTCAAAGTGAAACAAACTTGCTAAACATACAGGGTATATAGCGGTAATCTTAGTGATACCTAGTGGAGGTAAACTTGCTTTAGAGTAAAAAAAGCTATTCTAGACACCTTCTCCCTTGACAAAGTTTAAAAACAATCTTCAAAAAGGTTCAAGATTATCTGCAACCAACTTAATTGTCTGTCAAAACAAACCTTAACACTCTTTGAAGGAAAACAATAAAATCCAGAGACTCAACACTGTGGCCATCAAAAGATTAGGCATGTAAAAAAGTAGGAAAATTTTTCCTATAAAAAGTAGAAAATAAATCAATAAAAACAGACTGGGAAAAAAGTAGAGAGCCTAGAGATATTTAAAAGACAACAGGGAATATAATAACTTTGTGCCAATTACTGCAACTTGATATGGAAAAATTCCTTGACATACATTAACTTACTAATTGCTACAGGAATAAAAATTATATTTTAAACAAACAAACAAACTGAACAACCTTAGGATAAAATGTGCAAGTAAAAATTTTCCCTCAAAGAAATCCCCAGGCTCTAATGATTCATAGGCAATTCTTTCAAATATTTAATATAAAAATATCAATTTTATAAAAATCCTTTCTAAATATAAAGAAGGATAAAATGTTTCTAAATTTGTTTTATCAAGCCAGCATTGTTCTGAAAACAAATTTAACAAAAACATGACATGGAAAGAAAATTACAAATTCCTCATGAACATAATTGATGAAGACATAAAATAGCAAACTGACCTTAACATTATACAAATATGGCAAAGTGGAGTTTATTCCAGAAAAGTAAGGATGGTTATTCACATAAAAATCAAAGTAATTCACTATATTAGTAATATAACACATACCATGTGATCATCTTAATACATGCAGGGAAAAATTTAACAAAATTCAAAACCCATTTGCAATAAAGACTCTAAGCAAACTAGGAATAAGAGCACATTTCTCACTATGATATTGGCATCTACAAAATACACTACAACTAATATGTATTTCATGGTGAAAGAAGCAATTTTTCCCTTAATATTTGGAATAACCCTGTCATCACTATTAAACAGTATACTAGAGGTCCTGGCTAGGCAATAAGGAAAGAAAAACTAATTAAAATATAGGTAGATGACAGATAGGTAGGTAGATAGACAGACAGGAATTAAAGAAATAAAAGGACTTTTATTCATATACAATATAATTACATAGGTAGAACATTCTAAGTATCCAAAAATATACTACTGTAATTATTAAATTCAAAAATAAATGGAATAATATGCCATGGTTCTGTGTTAGAAGACTTTTTTTTCATTCTCAGTTCTAAGTTCAACACATAGTCATCAAGATATCAGTTTGCTCTTGTAGAAATTGAAAGATGGTTGAAAAATATATAGAAACACAAAAGACCTCCAGTAGCAAAATTTATTTTTAAAAGACAAATTTAGACAAATTCTTCTCTCTTATTTAAAGATATACCATAAAATTAAAGTGATAAAAACAGTACAAAAATAGCATAAAAATAAATATTTACATGGATTTAACAGAAGGGAAAGCCCAGAAATAGACCTATACACATATGGTCAATAGAGTTTTGATAAAGATGCCACAGTAGTTTTAAGTTTAAAAGATAATCTTCTCAAAAACATTATAATGAACAAATTGGAAAGTCATAGGCAAAAAATAAAACTCAACCCTCCATCATACTATATGCAAAAAACTAACTTGATATCATATATTTATAAGCATTTAAATATTTAACTATTATATATTTAAATATAAAAGCTCAACTATAAAGCTTCTCCAATTAAACATAGCAAAAAGAACTTTGGTATTGGAATAGGTGATTATAGTTTATAGGACATCAAAAATACCAGTGATTAAAAATACATAAATTACATCTTATTATAATTTGAAAGTCTACTTTTTAAAAAATACCATCATAAAATCTTACAATCTCAAAAGATGAGCATGGACTAAACTGAAAATAAACACACACACTCACACACACACAACACATTAAAGAAAATCTAACTAAATAAGAACATGAATAACCCAACAAAAAAAGGAAATATATTTGAATAGATGCTGCACCAAAGAATATATAACGCACATGAAAAGTACCCAATATCATTATTCATGAGGGATAAGTGAGTTTAAACCATAACTGTACACCTATTAGAATGACAGTAATTATAAAGACTGAAAACACAAACTGTTTGTGAGGATGCAGAGCAATTTATATTCTTATGCATGGCTTGGAAATGTAAAGTGATATAACCATTCTGGAAAACAACTGAGCAGTACCTTATGTAGTTAAAAATTTACTTATGTGATCCAGCAATTTCTCACCTAGGTATTTCCCTTAAGATATGAAAAAAAAAAAAAAGATGTGTACACTAACAGCTCTATTCACAATAGCATGAAATATACCTGGAACCAACACAAACATAAACCAAAACATGAATCTATAAACCAGTTGTACAGTTGCCATACAATGGAAGTAATAGGTAGCAGTATAATGGAACTATAGATCTATAAAATATGGATAAACTCTAAAATCATACTAAGTAAAAAAAGTCAGACACACAAGAGCATATTGATAATTTCATTCATATGAAATCTGTAAGAGGCAACTTTAATCTTTAATAGAGCAAAGCAGATGAGGTTAATAATAAGGGAGTGAGACTGAATACAAAGAAGGATAAAGAACATGTTGGGGATGAACATGTCCTATGTATTTATATAGGCATGTTTTTTAAAACTCAGGGACCTGCCAGCCCCTATGGAAAATAGTATGCAAGTTTCTCAATATATTAAAAATGGATCTACCCTATGACCCAGCAATCGCACTCCTAGGTATCGACCCAAAGAATACAAACACACTAACTCAAAGATATATCTCTATATATCTATATATATACTTCTATGTTCAATGCAGCCCTACTTACAACAGCTAAGTTATAGGAACAGCCTACGAGCCCAATGACAGATGAGTGGATCCTGAGCTCATGGTGTTATATACACACAATATACTGCTACTCAGCTCTAGGAGTTCAAGGATGAACTGCTGCTGTTTGTGAAAACATGGAAGGAACTGGAGGGGATAATGCTAAGTGAAGTTAGTCAGAAGGAGAAAAACAAATACAGGAAGGGCCAGTCAGAAGCAAACCAGTAATGAACTCCTAACATCTGACCATAACACTGAGGCAACCAGAGGGGGACAGTGATGGGTGGGTGGGGTCGGGGGAGAGAAGGGACTCTATGGAACATGGTGGGAGATTATGGGGGGACTGAGATGGGCAGGGTGTGAAAGTCTACATTGTAGAGGTTTGAACTTATAACCCCCGGAGCAGATACAAAGACATAAACATACCTTACCTCAGTAAGCATAATTTGGAAAAACAAAACAAAAACAACAAAAACTCAAGAACCTATATCTTAATGTAGGTGATATTTTATTTTATAAACTTTGTATTTTCATAAGGCTAGTGTAAAAAAGTTTTTGATATTCTGATCAATAAAGAATCCAAAAATATTTTTCAAGTTTGACTTAATTAGATATGAATGTGACCTAATATGTATCTTGTTTAAAATAATGCCAAATTTGAAAGTAACCCTCATTTACCCAGGAAATTAGCTTTTTGGCCAGATGTCTCACCTTTTAGGCACTTAGACTTTTCAGTCCCCACATTGTTATATTCCAACTTGCTTCTTTGTGTTAATGAAGCTGTTTTAAGATAAGACGCTGGTCAACTGCTGTCTTTTTTTTTTTTTAAATTTTTGGCATATTGACAGGGGAAGTAAACATTTCCCGGTTCTTCCCCTGCTAATACCAGGCCACATCCAGCAAGTTCTTTGGTTACTGTCATAGGTAGCAGCCTGTCTTTCCCAACAGTAAGAATGCATTAATCCATCTGATAAAGGGCAGTTTGAGGAAGGTGAGCAAAGCTCAGGGCTCTTTAATCTGTCAAGTCTTATTTTCTTTTACCTTTGAAATGTTCCAGGATCCACTTTCCAATCTGTCATAGACACGTCTAACATCCTACCCTAGAGTTTACATTCACTTTTAATAATAGTATTTGCAGGCATAAAACCAATTTACAAAGGAGGTGGTTTTCAATGAATTTTTATATAACTACTATCTGATCTGTATTTAAATGTAACTTTCCTGTCTTTGAATGTAATATATATTCACATATATATTTCTAAGATGTGGAAAAAAGAAATAAAATACTTTTGCTGAATAAATGAAATGATGTTTAGATTATTTCTTTTCTGCCACCAATGTTTAGGCTATTTGCCATAGGTCTTTGATTATTTGCAGAAAAGCTCATCAAGAAAGTGGTTAATGCTACTATGAAACTAATGAATCCTCCCAATACAACCACAATTGTCTACGTGTGTCCAATCTTCAAACCATAAATCACATGCTTTTAATATATGGATTAGAAGTTTCCTTCCTTGGAGCCCTGTGCTATAAAAACAGGAAGAATTTATGTGCAACTAATGTAATTGTTTCAGTGAATTATAAAATTTCAATCTTCTCTGGATATTTCCTATTAGATAAACTGCCAGTGGGAATTTTATTCTACCATCCCTGACAGCTTCTCAAACTCTGTAACAGAATTAATTATTAAGATGAGGACATGTTACTGGAAATGGCATTATTTTTAACTCATGCTTAGAGAAAGTATTTACTATACAACTGAGAATATGCTTCAGTTTTAAGAAGTATTTTTCTCCCTTGATATCCGCATCTCTTATCCTCTGTACCCCAAGTAGCTGCTCGTAAGATGTGATTCTCATGAGCAACTCTTATTACCCATGGTAATGAGCTCACATCTAATAACGCTTCTATGTTAGAAGTACTAAACTTTAAGAAGTCTTCCCTTATGTCAGTCAAACCATAAACAGGTTTGTTCTACATCTGCCATTCACTCAATACTCTGTTAATATATGTGGTAGCTGGTAGAGCCCAAGTAAAAACAGCCACTGCTTTCAAATGTCTTTTTTATTCCAGAATAAAGACAACATACATGAATGCAGCAGTAAATTATACTATAAAATCAAGCAGAAAAAAGTGATAAAAGTTATAAATGTCACATGTATGTCTGACTGTGGAGGGAGTAAGACAGAATGTGAAAACAATCAAAAGGGAAAAAATCTGGCTTTTGTTGAATAATTTCCATTTGCCATTTGTTATGGAGTTTTACCTTACTTGACACCAGCAGCAATCTATAAGATACTGCACTGATTTAGCAGATGGGGAAATTGAAGAGAGTTCATAATACTTGCTCAAATTACATTGTCTTGAATTTACAATGCTAGTACAAGCCAGTTCTGTATTTCAATGGATATTTATTATAGATGCTTTCAAGAGAGCTAAATAAAAGGCTGATCCTGAGTCCATATGGGCATTCTTACCATCTAGTAAAGAAATGCTGAATGACATATATATTAACTAAAGAGATGAAGAGAGCTGTGTATTAAGGGGACCCTTCTTATGCCCAAAATTTTAAGATGCAAGATGCAGTAAAGATAGAACGGTGGTTATAAGGAACAGTAAGATCTTAATGCAGTAGAATATAAAATGCTATGAAACACAATTAAGAGAACAAAATGGTTACCCTCATTGGATGATTAACATCAGCAATTAGGCTGTAATCAGATCCAGTACCATGAAGATGAGTTTGTCCCCATAAACATAAAATGTTTGAGTTGGAGGCTCATAGGTTATGACCAAAAGAAGAATCCTTTAATTCGAGGGATAGCCACTGGCTTTCTGCCTAGGATGCATTTTCTTCTTCTTCTGGACCATAACTGTGAATTTTCACAAGACATTCTTCTAATATTTACGTATGCTTGTCAATATTTATATATGCTTATAATATTTATGTGTTATTTATGTATGCTTTTCAATATAATTTACATAAGTGGCTATGATTGTGCTGCAAATAATCTATTCTTTCAAAATTGGAAAGGATGGTTGATTCTATTTCTAAATTTATTTCCCTCACTATGTGTAAGCATACAACATTTCAATTAATGTGGGTACATATATATTTATTCCATCAAAAACGATGTCTTAATAAGACATCTTTGTCTTGGATTTTATAAAAAAAAAATTTGCTAGAAAAGATATGTCAGTTTTTAACTTAAACAATTCAAGATATTAGGTCAGAAAGATTATTTGCATTTGAAGATAAAAATTACCTTTCAAAAGATATACAGATCCTTTGAAATCCACATTTGTGTACTCTTTTATCCTTCCAACCTCCTTCTAAAACTATGAAAAGGAGATAAATCTAGTACTTATAACAAAGGTTGTAAAGATAAGTCATGAAAAGCACAGAAATAATTGCAAGCATCAGAAATAAGGTTTAAACCTTCATTTCAGTCCACTACTTTGGGAAAAGGTGGGGGATGTTACATGAAATTTCTGAAAGTAAAAATGCTCAAAATTATTTCCAGCACTATTTTCTAAATTTTACTCCTTGATAAAATTTTTCTCTGAGGCTGAACTCCAAAAGCATGTTTTTACACATGTATTACTCCTGCTTTCAAAACACAGACAAAACATAGATGTCAAAATGCAAAACAAGGTATTTCAGGGCCTCCCTGGTGCTGCAAAGGGTTAAGATGCAACCTCTGAATCTGTCCATGGCCACTGCAGGACGAGTTCAATCCCCATCCAGGGAAATACCCATATAGCGCAGCAGACCTCTCCTGACTCTCCCACTGCTCCCCTCAGCAGTGTATTTCAGTCAATCTGCCTGTTCTGTTCCCCATTCTGTCTCTGGTGAATCCTCTCACCTCCCACACCTCTGGCCTGTACCCCAGTTCTTGTATGAATAAATAAATCTTAAAAAAAAAAAACTAGGTATTTCAGGAGACCAGTAGCATTTGTAGATCAAGAATTCTCTCCCAGACTCCAAATGAACCATGTATAAGTTCTGACCTAAAATCAAAGCATTTGTAAGAACGTGAAAAAAAGAAAAAAAAAAAGATGAAGTAAATCTCATAATAGGCATTTGTATTTGGATATATTTAGTTCATTTCTTAAAATATTTTCAGATTCTTTTTTGTTCCACATGGTTATTATCTAAATGTCTACAATGAATATCCAGGAATATTATTACAACTTTATCCAATTGTCATTTTTGCTCTAATTATTTTTCTGAGGCATTATGCTTTTATTTATATAAGTAGCTTATTATGCACTATTTTCTGGTGCATTTATATGCTTTGAGTACTGGTATATTTATTCTGGAATTACTTCTAATACCTGGAATCACTGTATAACACTAACACATTTTTTTTAAAAGATTTATTTTTATTTATTTATTTATTTATTTATTTATTTATACAAGCACTGGGTACAGTCAGAAGCGCGGGAGGGTGAGAGAATTCACCAGAGCCAGAGCAGGGAGCAGAGCAGGCAGAAGGACCGAAGTACACTGCTGAGGGGAGCAGCGGGCGGCAGGAGAGGTCTGCGCGCCATGTGGGACCCTCCTCTGGTGGCCGGGGAGCAGACGGGGATCGAACTGGCGCTGCAGAGGCTGCGGGCAGCTTCGCAACCCAGCACTCAACTGCTGCGCCACCAGGGAAGCCCAACACTAACACATTTAAACTGACAGATTTATTACATTTCTGAACATACTAATGGCCAGTTATCAAATCAGTACATAAGAAATAAATACCACTAGTTCTAAATAGAAGGCAAGTAATTTCATAAATAATATCCACATTTCACTACTTGGGTTTCAAGCACAGAACTCACCCTTCCATGTGGAACTTAGCTATAATTCTGAAGGCATTCTATTTTTCAGTCAGTAGATCCTTGCCATCTCTGATAACTTTACCCATCTAACTCAATATATTGTCATCAATTTTCCTATAGTAAAAGTCTTTTGAGTGAACAGTTTTTGTTCAATGAAAGTTGGAGAAATGAATCATTGGAGTTGAGAGACCTTTTCATAATCTGGAATTTCTGTTATTCTAGCAACATTACTAGGAACTAAAACAAAGCATTATTTGACAGGACACGTGATTTAAGCTGAGAAAAATACTTAAGTTAATGAATTGGGATGGCTGGATAACTATGCTATAAATCAATCAAGAAGTCCAGATGACATTATAAACCACAGCCATAATGCTCTTGTGGAGAAGTCATGCTTTTGTGGTTTACGAAAACATTCTGAGCCTTTGAGAGATTTCAAGACTGGAAATACATCCATCATTCATCATCCAGTATTATTTATAAAGGGGGCAGAGAGAGTTATTTCTGTTGTTCTTATGGTTAAAATTTTCATCATATGACAGCAGTTTACAAAAGTCACTAAAGAATTAAATAAAAAAAAAAAGACAGCAGTTATAAATAGCTGTGTGGCACACGCCTGGAGGCTATTTGAATATAATGGCATTAAACTTTCAAATTGTCAGGTTAGTTTACTATAATGCCCTTGAATGATTCCAACATCTCATCCCATCACAAATGAGCAAAGTGCCCAGGAAGTGGTATGGAAGATCACACTGGATAGATACTAAACCATATAAATTTCTTCAAATCACAGCAAGGCAAGTTGGAAAGAAAATTGTATACTACCACACAGCCAGCCTCATTGTTTCTTCCATACATATTTTCTCCTCTCAAACTCTTTGGTTTAAACACTAACTTTTTATATTTTGCTTTGTCCTTGACTAAGTCTATTCCTTAATTCCTTCACATTTTGTGTACAGCTCTGTTAGCAGGATAAAGAAAAACTGAGTACTTATATATTTTCATCTTTCTACATATCCTTTTACAGAAAGAATATCAAAAAGTTTCCATGAAATCACAAAATTATGTAACATTGCACAAATTAAATAGAAAATAAAAATTCAGTAGAAAATATAAACAGTTGAGCTTAAATATAAAAAGTTTTGATAGCATGTTAAGAGTCTCCCTGGTGGTGCAAGGGGTTAAGTCTCAGTACTATCAAGCTATTGCCAGCTACTGCAAGGTAAGCTCCATCCCAGGCCAGAGAGCTGGCCCACATGGCACAGCAGATCTCTCCTGTCTTGCCTGCTGCTCCCCTTAGCAGTATTTCAGTATATCTGCCTGTCCTGTTCCCCACTCTGTCTCTGGAGAATCCTCTCCCCCCTTCTCCCCCAAACCTCTGGCCTATAACCCAGTTCTTGTATACATAAATAAATTTAAAAAATAGGCACTAATACTTAAATGCAATGGGAGGCATCAAAGCATTTGGGTAGCTGGTTCTGCACATTGAATTGATCATGTTCAAGTTTACAAATTAGTTTCGAGTCACCTATATATCCTGGCAAAGATTTGATTGACAAGATCTCTCCACATCCCTGAAGGCCTTATAAAAATGTAGATTCCAAGTTCTGCCAGACCTACAAATCCAAATTTCTATTTGAAATCAACATATTTTAAACACTCAAATAATGATCCTAATGTTTATGGTATCAAGGAACTGGATACAGATATTTCAAATTGCAATTCATCAGGATCACATCACTCACATTAGAGAAGCAACTTGTGACTATTAAGGTATTTAAAATTTGTGAATTATCTAACAAAGGGGTAATATCTCACTTAGCTCATCTTCCCACACTTCATGTTCAGATTGGTTCAGTATTTCTGCTTTACTTCTTTCAGTAATAAGCATATCATCACTTTTCAGTGCACCAATTAGGAAAGAATATGCACAACTAATCCAAAATGTGTCTGTTAACATTCACTCTGGTTTAAAAAATATGGTAAGCGTGTGTTAAGTTTTTAGAGAAGCATATTTACATGTAAAGAAAATGGACATCTATCTTTAAATAAATGTAACTGACATACATATTTGTATTAGCTCTCAGATAAGCTAGTCTTATGAGTCTTTAGAATCATAAACTAATAGGATAGATCATTTATTTTATTACTATGAACTTGAACATCTAATGGTCTTACTCATTTTGTTCACCAAATTGTTTATTTTCTGGATTCTCTGAAATAAATACTCATAGCTGACTCCAGGTAGGATCAATAAGACATTCCCTAGCATTTGAATAAGAAAACATCCATTAAGCTGTTTTCTTTCTTCACTGGGCTATGGTATAAGTCTGAAATCAGATTTTTATGTTTGTCTCCCAAAATGCGTAAGAAAAAAATATAATGATATACACATATTTGAGCAAACTCTTTAGTATGGGTGATAAAAGCTACAGAGTAACATTTCCCTTTGGTGTATTAGATACTCTCTCTCCCTCCTTTGGAGCCTTACTACCCATCAACACTTCCTAAGAATGGAAATCCTAGGCAGTTTATTTAACTCAAAGTTGCTCTCAATTACCAGATTTAAATGAAAAAAATAATGAATTATATGACAAATTAATGATAAACAAATGGATTATACAATAGTTAAGAAACTCAGTTATCAACCAAGAAATTTCACATAGAAAATGTGACCAGATGGATGAATAAATTATGGATGCATGGGTAGACAAAGAGTTAGCTAGATATAAGCTCAAAATTCAATACAGTTATTTCCCTCTGTAACTCTGTGTCAAGACGCAAAGTTAATAATATCTACTACTTTAATTTCAATACTTTATCACTCACTTTGACTTAAAAATTTATCACTCACTTTCCCCAAATACCTAGTTGTGCTTATTTACATTGTTCATTTCTCTTTCTAATTCCTCTGGTCACAAACTACTCATGAATGGGTTTGTTAATCTTCAAGAAAAGGACGGACCAAGTGATTTTGATTTATTCTTATGATCTGGTTTCCTGAATTTACATTCAATACTCCCTTTAAAAATGAATGTCACCAACCCTTACATGTTGTGTTCATGTCTTTTTTAAACTTTAGAAAGTACACAAATGCTTCTAGGCCTATAGTAGATGTTTAAATAAACTTGCTAATTAAGCTAGTGTCCACACTACATATAAATTGCAGCCTTAAAAGAAGCAATGTGTGAAAGCATGCTTTGCAATGACCCAGTTCAGCTGGACAGATGAAAGTCTGGGGCGTAGCATTTCAGTGGCTTGATCCATCTGCCACCAGTCACTTGTGGGAAGAGCCTTCTGTTTCTTGTCAGCCAGCAATAGGAAGCAAAGCAGGATTTAGTAGCTGCTGAAGTACCAGAGAAAAGGGCACAGAACACACCATTCATGTCAAGTCAGGGATTGGGACCTGGCTGCCTTCTCTTCCCCATCTGGTAAATAAACACTCTGCACTGTTTTGCTTCAGATAATACCTCAATTACTAAGTCAAGAAAAGATACACTCACTTAGTAAGGCGTTAAATAAATCCATTTATAAGAATAAAAATGTATACAATTTATGCTTTAACTCACAGAGGCTATCTATAGATTAAGAAAGTCAATTATTTGACTAGCTCAAATTTCTCTGAACCAACTGTGCTTAACTACTTGATATAGATGGTTAAAGTGGGATTTCAAGTAATACTACCAAGATTCTATTTCAGTTTTCAACTTTACATCCTGTACAAAGTCAAAGTAAAAGAGGAAGGACAACTCCCCCAGATAAGCTACATATGCTTTTATTTATTTATTTATTTATTTTTTAACGATTTGCCATTTGATTCAGTATTAGGGTCTTCCGAAAAGGAAAATAAGTGTATATAGTAGATGGCCACATAATTTGGAGGTATGAAGCCATATTAACAATGTTTCTTCCTTTTTATTTTAAATCTTCAGAGCATTCCTGTGTTCAATATATTGTATACTTGTTTCTCACTTAAAGGGAAAAGAGAGCAATATGCTTTGATATGTAACCACTGAATGCATAATACTGTTGTAAAATTTTAAAAAGTAATGTTCCAATATAAAAATATTGAGCAGCAAAATTTCTTTAGTAAATAGAGCCAGTGGTCACTGGAAGAAGGGGAAGCTGACATCCCGCCCTATGTCTGAAACAGGAATGATACACTACTTATAGGCATTGCTGTACACCAAAGATTTTCCAAGAGAGAGTGACAGTTGCAGCCTCAACATCTGATACATTTCTATGTTTACCTTGTTACAGAGTGTCAAGAAAATTCTGATTCAGATTCATAAATTGTTCAATTAAATAGAGTCTGAAGCTTATGAAGTTCATAAAGTCATCGATCTTTAGTAAGTATCTAATTTGGAGAGAGAGGATGAATAGATTCCTTAGTTGGACACATATTTGCTATGAGGCAGAAAGTAAATTTTAAATATATTTGTGACACTATCAAATAATGAAAGGTGTATTTTTTAAAAATTCAAATACTTTCAAATTTATCTGACAACTCTCCATTCAATGTCTTTCAATCACATTTATTTGTTTTTAATGTTGGGTTTATATATTTTTGTTTGATTTCTGATGCTTTATCTGTAGCTGTAAGCAAAACTTTCATCATATCCCTTTCAGCTCTTTAAAAACAGTGGTAAGATATGCAAGATGATGCAATCTTGTTTAAGAAGTAAATTAGCTAAAGGATTTACTTAATCAGAAAACAAACAAAAAGGGTAGTGTTTTTTGGTCTCATTTGTAGTACCTTGCCCAAAGGCATTTATCAAATTAGCAAGGAAAGTGAAATCCATGCCAACATGATTACAAGAAATAAAAACTATGCCATTTAAGGCAATGCCTAATAAATCAAGAATTTATATGGAATTATCCAATACTGTTTTTAAAGGCAAAGGCATCTTCTTATATATAAATACAATTAATATATATACACAATAAATAATTATACACATATATTACTTACATGATCAGTAAGTGATGAAAGAAGACAAGGGCTTTATTTTCACACCCTGAATGTTTTCCTTCAAAATGACATCATAACTGCAGGGACTATAAAACTATTTCACAGTTTCACAACATAAAATCTATCATGGATTTAGGCAATTTCCTAATAGATTACCAACATCTACTTTCTTGTTATCCAGGGATTTTCTGATAGAATTGATGACACTTTTTTTTTAGCAAGGAGTATGGTATTGTGGTTAAGAACATCAAAGCACTTTCGGACATCAAAGACAACCTCTCATTCAAATTCTAGCTAGCTAATTGTGTGGTTTTAGATCTTTTCTTAGTCTTTTTGTACCTCAGTTTTCTCTTCATTAATGTATAAAAAACTATAGTATTCATCTGCAGGATTATTGTAAAGATCACTTGAATTTCATTACATAAATGTACAGCCTTGATATTTGCAGGACAAGGAAAAAGACTACAAATTAAGGCTCATATACCATATGTATGAATATTTTAAAGTTCTAAAAATGATAATAAACAACTAATAAAGCATGTTCTATCTCTTACATTGCAAAGATACACTCTTAAGGATATAGATGGCTGGGTCTGAACTTAGACTTCTAGATGCCTCAGAGTTCTGCTCTGTTATAAGGTAGTGTGAGAACAACTGCCCCCTCACCACCCCCCAACTACTCTCGGATCATCTCCACCCATCTCTGACTTCTTCACATTCTGAGATGCTTTTCATGGATGTGTGTGGTTTACCTTGTCAAAGTTCTATAGCCAAATCAACAAAGAATCACTCGGGCCTCCCCCCAGTTCTTAGGATATACACTCCAACAGTATAGAACTACTTCAGAAGAGTGGATCTGGCAAGATCCATGGAATTTGGCTCCAAGGCAGAGACTTTTGGGAACCAGGAAACCTAGATAATGTGGAAGAGACTTGTGGCTCCAATTGGGCTTATCTCTTTGCTTCCATGGACTCATTTGCTCCATGAAGAGGGATATAGCCACATGAGGATAAAAACAGGATGCTTCTAAACTCGGGACCCAGGGCAGAGGCCCCTCTTGGACAGATCTACAGGCAGTCAAAATGCAATTCACACAATTTAGGGCAGAAAAAAAAAACACTAAATAACAAAAAGGAGTCCTATTATGTTTGATTCTGTTCTCAAGGTATGGGAAATGAGTTTGTGTTACAAATTATATTTTACTCAACCTAATCATGCTTATCACAGGTAAATAACAAATGCTATTTTTAAAATTTTTTGTTTGTAACTAAAATACCACTTCTAGTTTATGGGTAATTACTTTATCTCTCAAAAAAAAAAAGTACTGACAAAAGGCCAAAAAAGAATCTCCGCAATTGTCCAGTAACATTGTTAAATATAAAATAAGAACATGCAAACAACCTAAATGCAACAAAGTATAATTTTCTATTACTCCACTCTAGGCTTAAGGCATTCACATGCTTACAGTACAGCTGATGGCTCAGAGGGATGAGGCTGCACTCAACCGTGTGCCTGCACCTTGCTAGGTGTGCGAGTAAAAAGCATGCTTCTAGAAAGAGCCTGACTTGAATATTTTCACAGAGTTGAATGGGTTAACCACACAAATAAACACCCAAAACAGAAACAAAGTGAGGGCATAAAACAAAACTAAAATAGAGCAATAAATTCCATAGTCAAATATTTTTCTAAGTACTTCAAATGAATGCCCAAAAGTAATTTGAGAAACATCATCCTTTGCTCAACGCATGTAATGAATGAGTTGACACAGCAGCACCTCTTAACACCATGAAGGCTCTGAGATTCTAAATTTCTTATTAAGTGCATTTCTCTAAAAAAGAGAAACATTTGCTATTATATTTTCAGACAGGTACAACAGGCATGCCGGCGTGCTTCTTGCATCAGACATCCGCTCCTGCCTTGCTCTGAGACTAGCTAGGAGTTTAGTAACCTTCAAGGGAAGCCAGTGTCTTCCTGTGGGTATCAGAGACCTCCCAGGGAGTCAGGCAAGGCTCTGAGAGGTCCATTAGCGGTGCTGATCAAACAATTTAGCTCTTACCCACTCAGTAACTATTGTTCTCAGGGAAATCACAGTCAACCCCATGTGCTGAGAATCCATGATGGAGGTGTGAATACTAATCTGGTTTTATTATATCAGAAGCCTTGTAACATTTGTGCATCATACCTTTTCTCTAGCTGGGAGGTTTGCAGGAAAATATTCCACTGATTGGCATATACATTACAATTTTAAAATATTAAATTATCTTTTAAAAATGCCTTTGGGGGCCTCCCCGATGGCACAGTGGTTGAGCGCTGGGCTGTGAGGCTGCCCGCAGTCTCTGCAGCGCCAGTTCGATCCCCGGCTGCTCCCCGGCCACCAGAGGAGGGTCCTGCAAGGCACGCAGACCTCTCCTGCCACCCGCTGCTCCCCTCAGCAGTGTACTTCGGTCCTTCTGCCTGCTCTGCTCCCTGCTCTGGCTCTGGTGAATTCTCTCACCCTCCCGTGCTTCTGACTGTACCCAGTGCTTGTATAAATAAATAAATCTATAAAAAAAAAATGCCTTTGTTTGACATTTACATTCAGTTCTGAATATATTTATATTTAGATGTTATCTAACTATATTATTCATTTATAAATGTATTTTTGTACATTCTATGTGGATGTCTTTAAAAACTATTTTCTTGCCATATTTTTAAATATATACATATTTTACCAACTTAAAACAATTTAAAAAGTAAAATTGCATTGGGATTAAATGCCTGTATAATGCCCATAGCACTTTCAATAAACTCTTTGGTTTTACTGAACAATTTAAAACATTAGCTATCACCCAGCCTCTACACTGTTATGGGGAGCCCATAAATCAGATGCTCTTACTTAAATCAAGGCTTGAAAATACCATTGAAATTACTTAAACTCATTTTTAATATAGATCTACCATATCTTTCCATTTTCCTGCTAGTCTCTGAAATAAATTCTATTCTCACCTTACCAGACCTCTCATAATGAATTCCCACCTTCCCAATTTCTGCTTAGCATATTCTACCTTGATTATTTTCACCATCAGTTGACTGAGTAGGTTCTACACCTCAAGTAGAACTCAAGTCTAAGAGAAGAGTATCAAGATCTAACAATGACTAAGGCAAAAGACTATTATGATCTTAGACAGGCGATCTAACTCAACACAAATAGCAACACTGTTACTCTGAAATAATTTACTTTGGTCTGAGTAGGAAAAATAGCCATGTGTGGCTAAGAGTCTGAATGATGGTGGCAGGTCATCACTAATTGGAGGTTTGTATTCCTGTTGTTAACTAAGGAGGGAAAGGGTAAGACACAATAGGATGAATTCTGAGCATAAGGTGGCTATTTAATCCTATTGTAAATACAGATTTATTAAAATATGTCCCTACGGTAGTTTAAAGTTGGGAGACTGGTAGTGTGCGTGCTTTGGGAATCTGAAATTAGCAATCCCTTTCTTCACTAATCATGAATATCATCACAGGATATACATCAGGAAATATTAGCAGGATTGCCTAAAATAATGCATGTGTATAGTACATAGTAATGGTTCAATGTTTTAGGATATTTTTTATTTTTCTAGAAAGTTAATCAAAACTTACTTCAATTCTTAAAGTCTATAACATATAGCATAACTTAAAACACACTCAAAACAAGTTAACTGTAATATCTGAGAGCTGACATATGAATTCCCCTTAGGAAGAAAATTATTCATTGTAAACTTCTAGATTATGGAATATGAGATGTAGGAGCATATGTGAACCCCCTTAATATACTCTATCTTTCACTTATTCACTCATGCATTCATCACTGAGTGCTTACTGTTAGGCATTGAAGTCATTAAAAAAACAAAACAGATAAAATCATTGCTCTCATAAGTTAATGTGCTAGTGGGACACACACACACACAATTTCAAGGAGTAATAGCTGCCAGGAAGCAAATAAAAGAGGACAAATGAACCAACTGGGTGGGCTCGAGAGCTTGGGATGGATAGAATGGTAACAGAAAGCATTTTTGATGATATTTGAAAAATAACCAAATGAGGTGAGGCAGCTGGGAACGAGAATCAAATGCAAAGGTTCTGAATGGAACAAACTTGGCAAGTGGTAGGGCCGGAGGAAGTTCTGCAGCAGGCAGTTAAGGGCTTTGAACTTTATTTTAATAGCAACTTTTTTTTAATAACCATAAAGAAGTGGTTAAGCTATTTTGAAAGAGACGAAAACAAGAAGTCCCACAACCCAATATCTCTCCCTTAAAAGAACTGCCATGATAATCTTTGGATTTCCTTCTAGATCAAAATGTATTTATCTTTTGGGTACTTTCCTTTTTCAGGGATACATATTTTCATTATTTTAAAATGACTATTCAATATTACACTCTAGGAATTATCTTGACAGATTTAATTGGCCGCTTATACCAAAAACCCGTTTCCAATTTTTGCTATTACAAACAACGCTATTATCAAATCTTGCGGTGTATATATAAACTTATGAATTTATTCCAAAACACAATTGCAGATTTGCTGAAGATGACTGAAATGTCCATCAAATAGGATGACTGAAAGAATCAGGGTGGACTCATACTATAAGTGAAGTCATTGTTCCTGCATCAGTATAAACACTTTTAGCCTTTTAATCCTCCCTTGTTCCACAATGTTCTCTACACTCATTTTTCATGTGAATAAGCTAAATTTTTATTTTGTGGGGGAAAAAGTTAAGAATCTAAATCTGGAATGGTGTCATGAGTAAGTAAGACAGGAAAGCCAAAAAAGGAGGTTGGAGGAAGAGTAACTATTAGAACTCAAGCTACCCACATTTCACCCACATTTCACATTTCACCGACATTTTCAAGTGTGTCAGCCTTTCACAAGGCTGATCTCAAGATTCAAGGCAATCTTATCTAGATAGTAAGGAGGACAAGGTGGCCCCAGCTGACATCTGGGTTACATATTTAATGCCCAAACATCCAAGGAGGGGGGAATCAGTCAAGCTAACTCTTCTGATTTGTGTAAACAAAATAACCAATTGATGGGCTGATTGCTTCACTTGTTTTGGATTTCTATATACACAGCCACATGCCAATGATCAAAATATAAAAATAAAATAAATAAAAGCATCATCTTCAAATTCAGAGCAATTTACAGGACTGTGATGTATTGTTCAAAGCAATCTATGTTACGAAGAACAATGTGACTGAAGTTAATCTCACTCCCCATTTTCTGAAGATACCAAAACCAACATTCATTTTAGGCTAATAATTATCATTACCCAAGATACAAATAATCACATTCAGAATTTTGACTTACTTGCTTTTCCTTCTATGAGCATTGTGGCATTTTGTTGTCCAGTTAGTTCCATTTAGCATAGCCTGAGACAAGAGAAAAGAAGCACATATTCATATTTTCAGCTGTTCTACCGTGTTTAAGAGCAATACCAATATTCTAATGAAATAAATTGAGGGTTTCTAAGCTTTTTATTTCCCTGTGTTGTCATTTAATTTCTTCAAAACGAATACTTTTTCAACTGGCAAAGGTGAACCAATTGTTATCCATAACATAAACAGTCTAGAACTATATTCCATGGCATTTACTTATCTGTTTATAAAAATACATTATATATCCATTGTGGAAAATTATAACTTCCTCTTCTTGCTTGTGTTCTCTACATATTTCTACTAATTTTGGAAATAGGATCTTAGTAAATTATGATTGTTTCCTTTCCTAAATATTATACCTTAATAAATTATATAAATGGATGTTAAGTTAAAACCTGGCTTATCAAAATAAGTCATAAAATCTATGCCTGTAGATATCCTTTAATAATTATTACAAATCTTGGTTTAAATATCTATAGCCCTATCCAAAATTTTAAAAAAAGACCAAATCTTCCCATTTTATAAAAAAATTATGAATATAAAATTGATTTCAGAAATGACTGCTATTTTTGATACTGATTTTTAATTTTCAGTATTTGACTTTTCTAAAAACTCCCTCTGCTTAGTGGTTGTGCTATGCTTGAGTCTGCTCCTTTTGTTTTCACCTACTGATCTTCAAGATATGCTGAGCTCTTTTTTTAAAAACATTTGTTTGTTTATACAAGAGCTGGGGTACATGACAGAGGAGTGGGAGGGTGAGAGGATTCACCACAGGCAGAGTGGGGATCAGAACAGGCAGACAGAATGAAAACACTGCTGAGGGGAGCAGCAGGCGAGAGAGGAGAGGTCTGCAGCACCATGAGGGAATCTTCCTGGCCAGCTGGGAATCAAACCCACGCTGCAGAGGCTATGGACAGCTTCACAGGGCAGCGCTCAACCCGCTGCACCAACGGGGAGGCCCTGCTGAGCTCTTTTCTGATCTCAGTCTATATGTTTTCTTTTGGCAATCTTTATCAACTCCTGAGACTTCAACTATTACTCTTTAAATCATGTTTTAATCTAGATTCCTCACCTGAATTTCAAATCTGCATATTCAACTACACACTAGAAATAACCACTTAGAGGTCCCACACACACTTCAAAGTTAACAAATTCAAACTACCTTAATAAGGCTTTATCATCTATATTTCTGTGTTTCTCATCATACTTAATGGCAGCACTATCCAACTGATCAAGCATAACATCTCTCTCCTTGTCTCTCATACCCCAAATGTAATCATTAAGCCTTGTTAATTTGTCTCCTAAATTTTTCCTGGCTCAATTTACTTCTTTTCATCTTCACTGTTTCTAGCCTAACTTAGCTCACTACTTTTTCACCTGGGTGACAAGTTCCACATGACTGTTGTCCTGGGAGTTGTAGATTAGACAACATTTAGAGTCCATCTAGAAGGCTATCTTATCTGGCTTATCCTTCTTCAATCTATACTCTGTATCATGTTCAATAGTTAAATTTTTCAACATTTTATACTTTCCTATCTTGGATCTTAAAGTCTCCAGACAGGTTGTACTTTGCTTATTGTACTATAAATATATGTATATATAAAATACAAATATTACCATTTATGTGTATATATGTAACATTTATATTTTATATATGTTATACATACACATATAATTATATACACGTAATTTGCTTTGTGACATACTTTATCATCACTGCTAAGATCATCACCAAGATAAGTTTGGGTAACTTTCTAATATAACCCCAAAACATCTGTTACTCTCTTACCAGAAACCTTATTACTTTTATTATAATTACTTATTGGCTTGATATATCCTCCAGTGACATCAAAGATGTGTATATTTTTATTACTGTGTCTTCAATATCTTAGCACAAGTAGTAGACACTTAGGAAACATTTCTATGAAAGAATTAATGGATCAATGAGTGAGTCCATGTTAATGTTTCAGACAGAAATATAAGACAAGAATCTATAAATAAACCCAAGGGTTATAAATAAACCCTTGTTAAGCAAGAATTATGGTGACATAGGGCATATTTGTCATTATTATTATTTTCTTTGTATGGTCAATTGTAGTGTTTATTCTTCACTCCAAAAGCTGAGAATTATTAACACTGCCTCTACAAGTAGCAATAGTCAAGGCATGACATTTCCTAATTATTGCATGTTTGGAAATGACAGCTGAGTTCAAGCTAAACACAGCCAGACAACTCCCAAGGATATAACTACAAACACTCAAGTTGCCAGCATATTGTTTTCCAACAGAATGATTATTAGGACAACAAATTTGTATAAATAAGAAATGGAAGAGGCATGACAGGTCATCTAATCTCTCCTGTGAGAATACTCACTTAAATGTTGGCCTCAGTGCTCACCAGGGTGAATTTCAAGTACAGCTAGTGATATAAATCCCACCTTTACCCTGGGGAGGCTGTTGTGCAAACCAAAAGTTTTCATTTCTCCTTGGATAAATATTTTTAGATGTGTCTTTTCCTCAATGTGTGTATTTTACTATATCTTCCTATCTTATACCTCTATATTTTTAAGTTTTATAAATAAAAACATGTGGTGATACAATCCTGGAGGAGTAGTTTTCATTCAAGTAATAGTTAAGAGCAACAAACTTACTCTTTTTATTTAAAAGTATACCTAATATGATAATAAGTTTGTTTTTCTATTCTAGGTTTAATATGTTTTTATTTCATTCAATTGATACTTAAAATTTGGAAGGGATAAATAAGTTGGGATATGTCACTTCAGTGGATTAAATTTAGTAAAGAAACTTCAAGATAGTCTTCTGCATTTTTTATGTAATGCAAAAAGTTTTAAATGACTATTACTAGTTAAATAAGTTGTTTATAGAGTTGGGAGATTTTCACATTGCATAAAATATTATGAAGTTATTATTGTTATTTAACCATTTTAGTCTTATTTTCCCTGTAAAATTTGTCTGTATCATCTAAATATATTTTCATATCATTAAAAGCATCATTGGCCATTGATAAGGCAACATTTCCCAAACTTTAGTTTTCTATGTGCCAAATACCTGAAAGTTGGCTATGTTTTGTACTGTTTTACCATTTTTGTGATGACTTAGTTGTTTAAACTTATGTGTATTTTTAATAATTTATTTTCTCTAATACATACAAATGCATAACTTTTTAAATGTCTTGTAGCCCACATTTTGGAAAAACTGTTCTACCATATTCCATTATAAATCTGTGAGTAAAATCCTTAATCTCTCATACAAGACTCACTTTCAGAACTATTTTCTGATAGTCTTCTATCAGTTAAAAATCGGTATTATAGACATTATATTTAAATGTGTTATATATAGGCTGTTCTTTTCTTATTATACGACTTATATAATTCAAATAACTAAAATTACAAGCACAAAATTGTAAAAATTAGAAAAAATATTTTATTTCTTTGATATATTTCTAGCTGAATAGCTATTGAACCTACTTTAACAAGCAGATACAATGTACAATAAACAGTACCTAAGCAAAAAGTAGAACTATTTAAAATATTCTGTTATATTAAAACACTATCACATGAAAACTATGTACTCATACAATTTCGCATAGCAAACTATTTCAAAAGTTGACTTCTGTCAAACTCATGACTTCTAAATTAGATATTAATATGAAACATTATATTTAGATCTAATTTGTTTCTTTGGTTGCTATACTGAGTACCTCTAAAAATTCTTTGACTTCAAAATTATTGAGGGAAAACATTATTTAATTACTAGTAAGGAAGTCTTTTCAGAACTTTGACCATTGTGAAAATTTGCTATAGTTATCCTCCAAGTAGATTCATTGTCATCTATTATTTTTGTTTATGATCTTTCAGCCAGTTCCCTGAACATGTGACTCTCTGCTCATCCAAAGCAATTATAATAATTAATTTGCAAGTAAAAGTTCATGATCCACTGTTTCAAATGCTTCATTTGAGCCCAAATATATGACGTCAGTTCTATCCTCGTCATCCAATTAATTTTGTAACTCTATCAAACAAGTCTATTATCATGGTCTGGCACAATCTGTTCATTATGGATCATACTGCTTATGGGTCAAGATTCTATTGTCTTCTAACTGCTTACAGATTGTGCTTCAATATTTCCTCCTTTACTTTACTCCATATTGATCTATTGCTTGGTGTGTGGAAAAGGTTTGTTTACTTGGGAATGATCACCAAGAAAACCTGAAGGAAAGTAACATGTAAAATCACTTTAATTGCCTTTGCAAATTGCATAGCATTTAAATGAAGTGCTTGGGGATCTTTGGTCAGTTTTTTAATATTTCTTTAATTTTATATTAAATCCTTTCCATGAGAATTCATAAGGAGTTCTGAATTATTAATTTGTGGGTAGTTGTATTTTCAAAGGACAATAAAACTAGGCTAATGAGAGAAGAGTGTGTTGGCTCACAGGATTCATATAATAAGGCAATGGTTCCACTGTGACTCAGAAAATGAGCTGATTGTAGAACACAGTGGAGTAAATTGGAGAGGATCTAAAGATGTCCATACAAGGCCTGGTAAACTAATTCATAATATATATTTGTTATATAGTTAGATACAAGTATTTAAATTCAAAAAGTGGGCCTCACCAGTGGTGCAGCAGGTTGAGTGCAGTACTGTGAAGCTGTCCACAGCCTCTGCAGCGCGGGTTCAATTCCTGACTGGCCAGGGAGATACCCACATGGCATGGCAGACCTCTCCTGTCTCGCCTGCTGCTCCCCTCAGCAGTGTCTTCGTTGTGTCTGACTGTTCTGCTCCCCATTCTGTCTCTGGTGAATTCTCTCACCCTCCTGCACCTCTGACCTGTATCCCAGCTCTTGTATAAATAAATAAATCTTTAAAAAATAAATTAATAAATTTAAAAAAGTATTTGAATGGTTCTAATATAAAAATGTTTGTAAAAGTAAAAAAGATTCAAAACCTTTAAGGTTTTCTGTACACCAAGAGACCATTCATGGTAATTATTGGTAAGATCTGCAATAAACACATTTTAATAATATTAATTACCAACTGTACAGGCTCCAATTTCTAGAATAAATTGTTTGATTATCATAAAGTGCAGAACAGGTGTTTCCTTTAGAATTTTTTCCTCAAAATCTGTTGACATTTGCCAATTGCATAGAAATGGTATTTTCTTTTAAGAAAGAAATACAGGATACAGCAATTGTTTTCAAACTTTAAAATTAATGAAGTGGGAGAAATTAGAGATTCCTGAACTATATTCCTTTTCATTGAAGGTAATTTAAAAACATGTTTGTGAAAAGTTATTTTTTAAAACTATTTGCAAATTGAATATCCCCTTTAAAATACTTATGCAAACTTGTTTCCTTTCTGTTACCAAAAGAATGATTTTTAAAGTGAAAACATGAAATACACTTTGTCTTATCCTGATCCAATTCAGTAAGAAAGCACTCCCATTTTTAATTGAAGAAAACTGTTATTTAAAAAATATGATTAATATCTGATCAAATTCCAAGTTAGA